>NC_083776.1:10649710-11005543 GCF_963514075.1 Conger conger | reverse complement strand
TGCGCCGAGACACCGCCTGACGCGCGGTTCACCTGCGTGAAAACCCTGTAATTACCCGCGCTTTGAGTCAGATGTGTTCGCTCAGCAGAAATTATCACCTCTTACGCTCGCTCCTCCACTAACTGCATCATTTTTCAGTTATTAAAATTGATTAAAAGCTGATTTTTCACCTGTCATGTGGCTCTGAAAGTGGGTACGCTTCCATCCTCTGCGACTACCCTCGATTAAGGAAAAAGTACAGCAAAGATACAAATTTTCCGACATGTTTAATGACACTTACGGACACGTCTGGTTGGAGCAGAAGAGCTGCAGCCAGTACCATAAGGAGACTACATCACAAGGACTGGGCAGCGTAAAAATCATACTGTTTCCTAAATCCTGAGGAAACTGGTGAGGTATCCTGAATACTGTACCGTAGAGACACCCCATATCCAAGCCCTGCACCACCAAGGGGACGGTGTGTGTGTGTTTGGAGGGGAAGGGTGGGGGGGTCGTTGGGGGGTTGGCAGGGTTTGTGGGTGGTACTGTGGGATGGGAGAGAATGGGGTTAGGCAAGATGTTGCTGGTTTTAGGGGGAGTAGAGGGCTAAGTGGTGGAGCTGCTGGTTTTAAGGGGGTACAGGGCCAGAAAGTAGAGCTGCAGGTTTTAGGGGGTACAGTGCTAGGCAGTATAGCTGCTGGTTTAAGGGGGCACAGGGCTAGGTAGTGGAGATGCTGGTTTAAGGGGGGGCACAGGGCTAGGTAGTGTAGCTGCTGGTTTAAGGGGGGCACAGGGCTAGGTAGTGTAGCTGCTGGTTTAAGGGGGCACAGGGCTAGGTAGTGGAGATGCTGGTTTAAGGGGGGGCACAGGGCTAGGTAGTGTAGCTGCTGGTTTAAGGGGGGCACAGGGCTAGGTAGTGTAGCTGCTGGTTTAAGGGGGGCACAGGGCTAGGTAGTGTAGCTGCTGGTTTAAGGGGGGGCACAGGGCTAGGTTGTGTAGCTGCTGGTAGGGGGGGCACAGGGCTAGGTAGTGTAGCTGCTGGTAGGGGGGGCACAGGGCTAGGTAGTAGAGCTGCTGGTTCTGGGGTGACCTAGATTACTGCAGCGGAGCAGATGGCATGCCAGTGTGAACCCCTCTCATTTCCTCTCTGCCATTTCCGCGGGGGGCGTGGTGATCTGGAGGCCACCGCGGCACGAGCTAAATTACACATGCTAACGCCGGCGCATGCGGCTCCCAGCTGTGCTGATCCCGTCGAGCGGGAATGCCCACGCCGACATCCCACAGTCTTTCCTGAGCGCAGCTGAAGGAAGGCATAATGAGCTAAATCTTCCCCTCTCTCCCTCCGATCCTCTATCAAATTAGAAGGCAGTGTAAGCAAGAAAACAGTACTTTTTGCTTCCCATAAATTAAATCTGTCCATCTGGTTAAATAACACCAGGGACAAGGTTCACAAATTACATACAACACAGTCTGTGCTGGTCAGACAATGCCTCTTGGCTCATCTTATTGAAGACCTGCTACGATTCTCCTCTGATTTTTTTCATGCATCCTTAATGATAGTCCTTGGGGGGGTTGATCGAAAGCTCACTCTTATTTATTTGTGACCTATAGTTTGGCGAGCCAAGAACTTTCGAGGTCCTCTTAGGCTAATGAAATCTGTGCTCTACGGGCCTTTTTTGTAATCTAAAATGTACTGGTAATTATGTTCTTTTGAAGTGTTTTGGAGCTACAGGAAATGAGGTCGTACTCAAGTGCCTTTTGGAATCAATGGCTCCTTAGTAGGCTATTAAATGCAGACTATGTAGCATGCTGGACCTTTTCCAGAGCTGTCACTCTAAATACCGTCCGCCGTCCCCCCGGCTGGACTGTGTCGGCTGCACATCTCTGACATCAAGGAGCCCCTTGGATACGCGTTTCGCTTCTGCGTGCGGCTTGTGAAGACATAATACCATGAAACTGTCAACACTGTTACCACCGGTGAGGGTACAAGTACTCAAGCTGTGCGCTGATAGCTGAACTGTGTAAAAATCAGCTGGACTGTAGTGGAATGCAGGCTGTTGGAATTCCAAGTAGACTTCAGCTGTGCCCCGGGAAGCACTGTTGCTACATTTAATAACCGGCGTCCAAGCAGACGAATGGAATAAGTTTGAATAATATATTAATATTCTGCCTATTTTTAAACTGCAGCAGTTCACCGAAGGTCTCGTAAAAACCTCTCCCGGGTGAACTAAGTCATAAATGAGTTTTTTGGTCATGTATTATTTTTGGAGGTGGCTAGGAAGCATGAGCCACAAACACATAAAGGAACCCGCAGCTCTGAAGAACAGACGCAGCATGCAAAGAACAACGCGGCTTAATTACACAATGCAGCGGCACCTCGGGGCCACAACTTGTTTTTCTCCGCTTCCATTTGTGTTTTTCACTTAGAGGCCAGCGCATGTTAACTTACGCGGAGTACACGGCACCTCGAAAGCCCAACAGCGCTCCACCTCAATGTTCTGACATTAAGCCTCCTGCTTTGGTGAGACCACGCTGCTGTGGCTAAGCCTACCTGTGTTATCAGCAATCTCCTCATATCAAGGGTATTGTGTGACTATTGATTCTCCCTGAAGTTCTAATTAATTGCCTTTCACCCGATCCACTCCGCTGCAGCACTGGAAAGACAACTGAAACCTCCATTTTACCACAACTGTTCATGTTATCTGTGACAGAAACCCAATGCATTTATTTTTTCTTTAAAAAAAAAAAGAAGAAAAATAAACTATTGAGCTGAAGTGAGCATGCCAATTAATTCAACCATAAAGGGACAGCCGCAATGTAGAATTTCATTAGCACCGATGACAGCCAGTGCCCTGCAATTGAATGCATTGGATTGAAATGAATGTTTGATATTCAATGACACTGTCAGGGGAACGGGACAGAGGAACCAAATGCAGACTCAGAGATAAGGTGAAAAGAATGAATTAATGAATGAATGAATGAATGAACAGGCAGAGCAGAATGGACTACGGAAAGAGAACAGGGACATGAGACACAAAATGCAAAGGAAAGAGAAAAATATTAGGAAGGGGAGTGGAAAAAGGGCACAGATGTGCTTATCCATCTCATGTAATTAAGTTGCCCAGATTTTTAGTTAATATTTGCGTTCATAGATCTAAATTTCTTTGAGACATGCGTTCAAGACGAAGTTCACAGTGAACTAGGTTTTCCCCATCTGCGTTTCCCCCATTTTGTTCACCGTGCACTACCTTTGAAACGTTAGCTAATGTTTGTGGTGAACAGAAAGAAGTTATGAATATGTTGCGAAACATTAGCCACGTCTTGAACGTACATCACGTTGAGGATCGCGGCCGTGCTCCACAGGGGAACTGAACCTTGAACCTCAGGGTTAAAAAGCCTAAATGGACAGCTCATTCAGAGCGATATGGTGCATAAATGAATGCCCTGGTGTAAAGTCCAGCCATGACATTACATTACGTTACATTACATTACATTAATGGCATTTGGCAGACGTTCTTATCCAGAGCAACGTAAAGTTGATTAGACTAAGCAGGAGATCCTCCCCTGGAGCAATGCAGGGTTAAGGGCCTTGCTCAAGGGCCCAGCGGATGTGTGGATCTAATCGTGGCTACACCGGGGATCGACCGCCAACCTTGCTACCAGCTGTTTCAAAACATAGCTTGAGCTGGTCAAACCATGTTGAGTATTGCGATGGTCTGAACTGGTCAACCAAAACCTAGATTGAGCTGTTTTTTTAGCAGGGTATGTATGTTTTTTTTGGTGGAAAACCTGAATCGGCTATGAGGAAAATGACGTTGCTGGAAAATAAGGAGATAAACATAAGCAACATCTGTCTAAAAGGACAGAAATCTTAATTTTTTTTAATGACGCCTCCCGTGACTGGTGGTGGGTTTAATATAGAAACATTTCTGAAGAGGCCTCTCTGACATTTCTTCCCTCAATCAAAGTCAGACCTCAAACTCAGATCTCAAGAGATGAAAAAGCAGGTAATGGATTAGTTTTGGAGCATCCAAGTCCCAGTGCAGCTCTCATCAGAGTTCTAACTCAGAGGCAGCTTGTCTACAAAAAAAATCTTTACAGAACGAAGGTCAACATAAGGATTTTTTTTCAATACCTATCTCTGTGCTGAATGTGCATGAATTTCTTATCTTCTCATCCACTTAATCTTAAAACCTATTGATGTGGCCAGAGCATTTCAATTGGAATAGAATAAAACAAGAGATGAAAACTCAGCTGCCCTGCCTATGCTTTGTAAATTACCAAGACAATATAGCAGGAAAGGACATTTTGAATATATTATTGTTGTTGTTGTTGTTGTTGTTGCTATTATTATTGTTGTATTTATATTGAAATACAATATACAAATATTTGTACAACTCAACTATTTGTACAATGCAATTAAAGAATGTGGAATCTGTTTGTCCATCTTTCTAGATGTTAGATGTAGAGAGAGAGTGTGAAAGTGAGCGAAAATAAGAAAAAAAGAACTGCTGCACTGGCAGGGGTTGAAACAGGGTGCACATTCCACTTCCCTGGTCCAGCTACCTCTTCATCAGGGATGATTACTCCTACAGCTAGCAGATTCACAGACAATAAAAGCAAACACTTTTGGGTGAAGAGGCTAAACACCACAGAGTTGGCAGCCCAATATCTCTCTGGCTGCCACTTTGTGAAAAAGAGGGCATCACATAAATATAGTGGAGCTATAGCATTTGTGCTCTGCATTAATGCCTCTGACCTCTCTCATCACAAGCTGGTGTTCAGGTCTATTAAATATATACACTCACTGAGCACTTTATTAGGTAGACCTGTACACCAGCTTGTTAATGCAATAATTTAATCAGCGAAACATATGGCTGCAACTAAATGCATAAAAGCATGCCTGCATGGTCAAGAGGTTCAGCCGTTTTTCAGACCAAATGTCAGCATGGGGAAGAAATGTGATCTAAATGACTTTGACCGTGGAATGATTGTTGGTGCCAGACAGGGTGGTTTGAGTATCTCAGAATCTGCTGATCTCCTGGGGTATCTAGAGTTTGCAGAGAAGAGTTGCGAAAAAAAAAACATCCAGTGAGCCGCAGGAGAGGGTCGAAGCTGACAGGAAGGTGACAGTAACACAAATGACCACACATTACAACAGTGGTATGCTGAAGAGCATCTCTGAACACACAACACATCAAACCTCTAAGTGGATAGGCAACAGCAGCAGAAGATTTAATATGCCAAAAAAAAAAAAAAACCTAATAAAGTACTCAGTGTGTGTGTGTGTGGGTGTGTGTGTGTATATATATATATGTATATATATATATATATATATATATATATATAGAGAGAGAGAGAGAGAGAGAGAGAGAGTGAGAGAGATATTTAATTAAAAAAAAAAGCTTTTTCTATACTTATTACATTTTGGCCATTTTCCTTTAATTTTTCCACAGAGAGAACACCAAGGTCACTTACTGTGTGACATCATTTACTCTGTGACATCAAGCACCCCACTTCAATAGAAGATAGCCAAACCAAAACCCAGGGGTGGTCTTTCTCTCAGGCCGTTCCAGCTGAGCAGTTCTACCTATAAAAACGGCCGCTAGATTCATGATACCATGTTTCTCTAGCGGATCCCCTTGGATTTCACGAATCATTTGACTGAAAATGTAAATGAGTTTTACCAATTCCACACTACTGCATGATAGATAGTCTTTTTGCAGTCAGCCCACTATGACCTATTAATCATATATTTCTTCATATGCCATATACAGAAACACCCAGTTTCAAGCAGGTTTGAAATGATGAAACAGAATCTCCATTGATATGGATCCAGGAAATGCCATCAATTTAGTTTTGATATGATTAGTAGGCCCCTACTTTGAGATTTTTGCATCTGCCTGTGTGTAGTGTTAATGTATAAGATCAGGCAAATTGTTCTCATGTCTAAAATTTATCTTACAAATTAGATTATGGTCCTAATTTTGAGATTTATGCTTGAATAAAGGTTAAAAACAAGACATGACAATCAATTTCAATCTGTGCCCTCAAACATTGTAGAACCTAAAACGTCAAGTTTACTCAAATGGTTTAAGGAAACAGATTGCCTTAAACAATTTGAGTTTGTAAATAAAATTATAAGAGTATTTTATACTTTCAATAACTGGACCTGTTCTTGTTGTTACCAATATTCATGTAAACAAAGTAAAGCTTACTCAGTTGTATCAATGAAAAGTGCTGAATTTACTCTGGTGCCGGTACCGGTGAATCATTAAATATTTTGAAATAATTAAAGTCCATATGATAACATTGTAACAGTTTGGATTAACTGCGCTGCTCTTTTCTCACTTACTGTCAGTACGATGTCTTCAAAAAATCTTCATGCTTTTAGCGGCAAGATGAAAATCACAATGCTAGGGGGTCCTTTCCATGCACAGCTAATTCTCACATGGTATCGTCACACTAAACTCAATTAATCTATCTACGTTACAGTCCATAAGTATTTGGACAGTAGCATATACATCCATTTTGGGTGATCCGTGTAGATAGTTTATTTTGCAATGTCAGTCTGAATCTTGCTGCACACGTACAAACTCTGGGAAAGTGGGTGGTGTTAACTGTAAGGGGGGCCTGTAGCGTAGTGGTGAAGGTAAATGACTGGGACACGCAAGGTTGATGGTTCTAATCCCGGTGTAGCCACAATAAGATCCGTACAGCCGTTGGGCCCTTGAGCAAGGCCCTTAACCCTGCATTGCTCCAGGGGAGGACTGTGTCCTGCTTAGTCTAATCAACTGTACGTTGCTCTGGATAAGAGCGTCTGCCAAATGCCATTAATGTAATGTGACCTTGACTCATCCGCCATGCTGAAGCCCAACCTGTAATATTTGTTTTTAAATCTCAGGTCAGCTACAGAGCATATAAATTCTGTGATAATTCAGGTTCCTTATGGTTTATATCTGCACAGTTCTTGGTGGCTCAAATCAAGCTGATTGAAAGAGAGACAAGTCATTATTTAGTTCGTAAGAATTTAAGTTATAACTGGGCTATGTTTGAACTGAAGTAGACCTGGTAGAACTCAGTCCTACTATAATTGCTTTTCTGAATATGTTCTGAGTTGTTCTTTAAAACTGCCAACACATGAATTATACTCAAGGTGGTTGCGGTGCTATTTATAATAATTGATATTGAGTTGTTGTTGCTAAATCAGTTTGAGTGAATTTAATTTTGTGTCACATCGGAGAATAATTTCCTTAATTTTTTCATTGAGATTACACATTGAGAAACACTGTTAGGTTTTACAGGATATGAGAACAATAGTGTGACTTGATGTTTACTCATTGTTTCGGCAAAGTCTCTGCAAACCTGGTTGCAATGAGCTGCAGATTCTGCTCATGTTTTTCTGTTACTCTGCGTTTAATTGGTCAATTAAATCAGTTCATTAGACAGTTAATGCACCTCCCTGGCTTTCTTTAGTGTGATTTTGGTTGCTCATTTACAGTCAGAGCAAATGCAAAAGGCGCAGTAAACCTCTGGCGTAGACAAGGCCTTAACTTATTCTATTTTCAGCAGTCTTATAGTATTCCATATGGTCTACCAAGCATGTTACATTTTTTAAAAGGAGAAAAATAAGCAAAATATTGAAAAACATTAAAAAAGCATCCACTGAGTCTTTCCCTTTCAGCTGAATAGACCATTTTGGGTAGACGTTGCACCCACCCATCCACCCACACACACACACACACACACACACACACTCTGCCCACACAACCCCGGTCTCTAAAAGTAAACATGGCATTGAAAGTTATCCTTCAGGGATCACATACACAGCACAGAAATGCTTGCAGCATTGCCGACTACCACTCGGATTCTCTATCATTCAGCCATTTCATGTGAACTTGCTTGGCTTTTATTCATTGGGCCAGCTCAAACTGTTACACCATGCCACTAAACAGACTAACCTCTTTAAATAAGAACTTTTAGGAGAGAAAGACAAAAATTATTAAAAATATTTCAAAGAAAAACAATAACAAAAAGTAAGTTACAACAAAGTGGTGGATTTCAGCAAGGGATTTTCTGCACATGATCAAGAATGCTGCTGTACAGAACACACAGGCGATGCATAAAACCTTGCATCATGTGATTATAAATGGTTTTTGCTCATTTACTTTCCTCATTTCAGGCCTTTGGATAGCAGCCACCGACAGTGGCAAATAGCAGACCAGCAGCCCTTTCTGCTCCTGACATGTTGTCCCTGACAACACAAGACATTAATGAAGTCAAACCGCAGTGTGCTTTTCCTTAACCCCAAAAAATAAAAAGACATGTCAGAATTCCCCCTGCAGGGGATATGAGCTCAGCCATGGTACCTTCAGAGCTAGTATCCCTTGTTTTCCATTTGTTTTCCTTTTCTAAAAAAAAATGCATGTTACCCATCCCACATTTTGCTTCTTTGTCATAGAATCTATTCATTAAGAAACACGCATTCTTACAGTTACCTGTGATTATTCCCCAAGAGGAATGCCATAGGATTTCAATAACATGGTATTGCGAAGTTGGTATGTGCCCTGTGATGACAGTGCTGTGGACTACTAGAGTGTATTATTATTCATTCATTCATTCTCTCTCTGTTTCTCTCTGCAATGTTTTTTTTTTTAAATAGGCTGGAATTACTTTTTTTTTTGCCTCTGAGATCAACGGTACGTCCATTCATATATTCAGCTACAAGTCAAAAGCAAGGTTATGAAATCTCAACAGCACTGTTTGATATTCCAGACATCTTTCATTTTAACACCCATATGTAGTGTATCTATCTGTTTTGGCCAGCATAGGTGATGAACAGTCCAGGGATTTTATATTCAATGGCAATATCATTATATAATTATATTGTCAAATGGTCACCCGGCCCAATCCACAAGGGAACAATCAAACATGCTGTCAGACAACTATTCCTGAATTCAGCATTGTGTATCCTCTGACCTAGGGCAGGTGTGCACCATTTTGCCTCTCTTACAATGGATGAAATTTCATTACAAATTAATTTCCTGGAAAGCAGAGTACCAAGCACTTCTGTCTGACTATACATACCTTTTTAAGAAGACTTTTTATAGGAAAAAATAACAGTAGATCACATACATATTGCATGAGATTAGTGGCCATTGATTACTTTTCTGTAACGTATGTCCATTGATGTATGCAGTATTTACATGTATGATAAATATGATTGAAAACCTTGTGATATTCATATTAACTGTAAAATCTATACTTGCTTCATAATTGTGGCTTTGTAAACAAATCTATTGATTTGTGACATGAACACAGTTTTTATGTTCTTATATAATGTATTTTATGGCTTCCATTACTGGTAATCTGTTTGGTCTGTCATATAGGCACACCCTTTACACAAATTGCCCATTATTTATGTGTATATCTGCAGTGTGCAACAAAATGAGATTAGTGGCCACATAGCAATGTGAGTTATAATTGGTTGTGGCAATTTCTCCCACAGGAAATTGTGTTTAATTAGATATTAGGGGTGCCAACGATGGGGGGTTGGTAACCTCCTCGAGAAGTGTTAACTTAATTTCTTCTCGGGTAAATGTAAGACCGTTGTGTGGAGCATATTTTCTTTCAAAGTTCCTGCAGTTATGTTGGTTGTACAATAATGAAAAAATAAGCATTTGGACCCAATCTGTGTCTGCCAGGCGACTAGCTGCCTCATTGTAGAGGCTGCATGTTTTCATCACACTTTCGTTTAAAGGAACACAAGCAGTCACATTCAGCAGCAGCAGCAGATGTGAAGTCAATCCTTTAGCCTAATGCCCGGGAATCGATAGACGAGCAGGCGGCGTATGTCATAGGCTCTGGTAATGGGGGCCATGCTCTGTGGAGTTAATGAACAGCTCTGCGCCGATGCTCTCCGATGCTCTCCGGGACAGGAGAGTCCCACTGGGAGCACTGTCACTCTCAGGAGCGTGAGCTTCCTGGATGCTGGACGATCCCACAGGTGCTAGGGCGTCCGGGGTCCTCCAGGTTTCAGACTGCTGCATGTCCATCCAGCTAACCTCCATTCGCCACACGCAATTAACAATGTGCCCATCTGTCCATTAACGGAAAAAAAAACTAAGTGACTGCGTGTGAACGGTGTGCATAATGGGCTTATCAGAGTCGGGCTGTCCCGGTCTTACAGGGCCACAGTGCTGACTGGATTCCAGCCTCTAATTGTTTAATGTGAGTGTTAAAACATGGTGAACATGTTTTAATACTCCCATATTAAAAGCAAGTGCCAAATTGAAAGGCAGCTCATAAACATTGGGCATTAGTGTGACTGAATATCCTTCTCTGTTGCACAATAACTTCCTTCTGTTCCTGTTAAGACAGCTTGCAGTGGCACAGTGGCATAGCATTTATTAACATCTAGCATTTTAACATTTTATTGTAGAAACATGTTTTTGTCTCTTTGGACAACAGCCTGTGATATCCCTCCATTTACTCCTCAGCATCTCCCTCTCATTTGCATGCAACCTTTCAGAGATCATTTTGCAAAACAAGCCTAATGACAATCTTAAGCAACAGTGTCGAACTAATGTCACAGGCTTCCACCATTAAAAAATGCATTATGCATTTTGTGTTGTTCTTTCGTGGAAAGGAAAAGAGTGAAAATGAGCATTATTGCCGTTCATCAATGTAAGTTTGACCTGCGGCGCTGTGAACAATTCCCTGCGAATGGAATCGGTGGATATTATCGGATCGGTTTCTCCGCGGGTGCCGTGACCTCGGAAAGCAAACGCGCGGTATTTCCGGCTCCCGTGTGGCTCGGGCAGAGACGGCCGCTCTTCACGAGCAGATACGGTCCACAGAGACGGAGCGCTGCCTGTCTGTTATACCTGTTGTTGTTGTGGTGGAGATAAAATTCAAAACATAACTGCAATTTCCAAACCGAGTAGAAGAAAAAAAAAAAAGCTTTTAAAAAAAGGAAAATTACTGCTTACAGATCTTCTTATGCTGGATAATTTCAATAGCTCATGATTTACACATTATTAAAAGTACAATTTACATCAAGACTGAATGGAAACGCACTGCCTACCTCCATGTCACACATGTCTGCATCTGACACCGTACCCCACTGCTTCCAAAACTGCCCGGGGGGTACTGCGTATGCTGGTTTTCATTCCAACACTTATTCTACTGTACCTATATCTGTATTGTAACAAGCTGCTAATTGACACTAATATGACATGTTTAATGGCAGGCATATTAAAGTCATATTATATCAGAAATAACTATGAATAATAAATGTTACCTATTCACACCCCAGGATATCTAATCAGTCAGATATTTTTTCCCTCTATAATGCAAATAATGAAATAATGCCTGTAAAAAGAGGTTATATTTTTAATGGATTCAATCATACTTGCAGGTGAAATAATTTGAGACGTAATTGCAGATTGCATGGACACCTGGTCACTTAAACTAAACCATTTGTGGGTAATGAATTGTTCAAAGATAGCAAGCCTAACCTCCACTGTGTTAAAATAAAATAGTTCCCAACAACCATTGGCCTCAATTCACAATGGATCAAGAAATTATTTGTAACAAATACCAATGTACACAGACCGAGTTTCTGAACCAATCTCTACTCTAGTTCACAGACATTTTAAACTACAACTCCCATCATTCCCATATTTATCACCGAAAAACCGAAGCTGGCCAGTCTACTTGGTACTTTTTTTGTAGTAGTGCTGTTTGTCGCTCTCCTGCAAAGATGTTCAATCTCTCCTCTGGAGTGCTCTTCATTTCTGTAATCCTCTGGTCATGATTGGGCACGCTCCCTTATTTTCCCCCTCACCGCTTACAGGAATTATCATCCTAGACCATCCCTCTCTGCTCGTTCCTATTCTTTTTCACTCCCTTTTTCACTATATCACTCTCTCCCCCTCTTCAGCTGTTCAGGTGGAAGCCGTTGTGGACCAGGTAGAAAGAGAAGGGGGGAGTACCAGACCATCCATTTATTTGTCCTATAGCTTTGTCTGTTTATGTGCCACGTATCTTCTATGAGTCTGTGTATTTATTGCCTTCTCCTCACCCTTAGTACAGTTGACCTTACTAATTCTCTAAAGCCTTCTGTGTGAATCTCAGCATCTAATGAAATGGGGATCCCTGAACCCATGAAACGAGCTATCATTTAGCCCTGACTTCAAACATCATCCTGCCTGCAGCACAGAAAAGCACAGAAAATATAACAGCTCTCAAAAAATAATAAGCACAAAATATTGTGCTTATGATTTGGAATCAAACAGCACACATACAGTGCAGTACAGCTGTGAGATTTATACCTCACTGTGCACAAAATAGCAATACAAAGTATGAATTACATTTGATTTTGATTTCCATTTAACTTGTACAATGGTATCATAATGAAACATAGTTTAATGTATAGAATGTAGTGTTAAATTGATGAAGATGAAAATTATACTGAATGCCAAACTGACCAAACAAAAGACGCAATTAGCATAACTGTTACTTACTGTAAAGCATTGTACATCTAGCAAGCCTTCAAAAAGCAAAGCAGTATATGAAAATATATAGAATTTAATAAATATGTAAATATGTTTCTCCTGCCATTTTAGCACTAGCACTCCTCCCCCACACAAACACACACAGACACACAGACACACACACACAAGCATATACACACATATTGCCTGCTGCACTGGACTGCCTCGATCAGGAGGTGCTGGAGCTCCAAGGCACCGAGGCTGTGTAACTCCTTAATAAAATCAACACATTAAGTTTTGGCCGATGCTCAATTCTCACATCCATAGAAACTGGGAGTGTTCCAGGAAACTTGTTTTAGTCAATTTCACACTTCCTGATGCATCAGTTGTGCTATAGTTTACTGCACATATGTTGTTTCCAAAATGATAATACAAGAATTGTTCTAAATGAAACATTGGACAGCATTAGCCATTTTTTCCATTTTGAAGACACCAGGCGACACAAGCAATTTGATTGCATGAAGTGCAATACATTATCATATGGTAGCGATTGCGTATTTGCAGGGAACAGGAAGGAGCTTTATGTGAGAAGAGTAGGCGTTTGAATTTGGAGTAAGTCCAAGTCTCACCAGTCAGCCATGCAACATGGTACTGTTGCAGATATCACATTGAAATAGAATATGATTTCTAGATTTGTTGAAAACAAATCTACAAATAATATGATACATCTCAAACCATTCATAGGTTTCTCTGGAAATACAATGCTTGAAAATGGGCATGGGTCTATGGACCCATACTGTATCACATGTACAGGGGCTTATACAAAAATATATAAAGTTTATAGCAAACATGTACACCCACCAAGCACTTCATTAGGAACATTTACTTTACTTTATTAATCATGTAGATATGGGTCAGGAGATTCAGTTAATGTTCCCATCAACCATCAGAATGAGGAAGAAAAGTGATCTAAGTGACGTTGACCATGAAATGATTGTTGGTGCCAGGCAGGGTAATTTGAGTATCTCAGAAAATGCTGATATCCTGGGATTTTTATACACTATCATCTCTAGAGTTTGCTGAGATTGATGTGAAAAACCCCAAAAAAATAAAATAAGGTGAACATCAAGTGAGCAACAGTTCTGTGGGCAAAAATGCCTTGTTAATGAGACATGTCAAAGGGAAAGGGCCAGACTGGTCAAAGCTGACCAGTGACAGTAACAGTAATGCAAATAACCACACATTGCAACAGTGGTATGCAGAAGAGCATTGTTGACCACACAACGCGTCTAACCTCTAAGTGGATAGGCTACAGCAGCACAGGACTATTAAGTCTGAAAAATTTATAAACACTTAACAGCCATAGTTTAAAATAACAAACATTCATCCATCAGTCTATTTTCCTGCCAGCAACCAATTTAATGGTTTAATGATTTTCTGAAGGACACCTTTGATGGCCGACTTTGTAGACTCATATTGGAGACTCATTCTGCAAACCTCCTAGCTCTCCGGGAAAGACAGCCCCTAAAAGCACAATTAGACTTTTTAATCTCTTCATTTTATTTAATACAATTAAGTGTTTCTTTTTTCATTAATATTTTTGAGCACAATATTTTTCTTTACCTAGCAATTTTCAACAGCGAAAGTGTGAAAATTAAATAAATTTTTGTCTGTTAAAAAGCTACATTTTATCAATTAAGCACATGGTTTCTCTCATTCAATGCATCATAGGACAAAAGGCTTAAAGAAACACTTGAGTAGTAATGATTATTTCCCATAGGAATTGAAGTGTAGTCCAATCACTCATTGTCAAACATAGTGCCCAAAGCCATTTCATTTTAAATCGGAGTTAGTCAAACAGACAGTCAGATATCAGATATTATTTTACACATATACTGTAGAGCAAAAGGATGGTCAACAGACAACACACCCATTCAAAATGAGGTGCCAAGGTAAAGTTGTCAGGTTGAAGATCCCAGCCTTCTGTAATGCAAGGAAGCAGCTGTAATTATCTTAACTCACTTCAGAAAGCACAGAGAGATATATATATATTTGTATCCATTTTCTCATGCATACCGTATGGTACATGCAAGTGCTGTTACATAGCAGAAGAGTTCATTATTTTACTCTTGAAGAAAAGTGTGACTGTGAGTTTTTGGCCTCACATTATAATAGGGTACATGAATTGACATAAACTAATGCTGTTATTAACATAAATGGATGTACAAATGCATTAATTAAGCATTAAATTAACTTTTCATGTGTTAATGCATACGTTAAATACTAACTCATGAATATTTGCACATTAGCAAACAGGATAAACTCATGGTTAGTTAACCATTAACAAATACATTGACTGTATTTTTTCATTTTAATATGAATTGGCATTCATTACTGTAAAGTAGTGGTTAACACAAATTAATGATATAAAAAACACATGAACACAGCTGTACAGAGTAACTTCTCAGTAGTTACCGGTAGTTAGTTAACAACTACACCATTTCCTGCCAGTTCATGGAACCTTATTGTAAAGTGTTTTTCATGGGAATAAGAATGAAAACAGACAACAGAGAACAATACATCTACAGTGTCTGTTAGGTGATGACTAGGTTATTTCCGATGAACTGTTCCCAACATGAATGATGGACAAATTGCCTCGAAGAAACAGAAAATGTGAGAAATAGACCAGCAAGCCACAGACATTTACATATGAGTAGTTCAAGGGAGTAAAGAGGGAGAGAGGACTCCAGCTCGGACAGGAATTATCCACCAGAGAAGGGCACTGGGACCCGACAGCTGGCTAAAAATCCAAGCCTCAGCACAAACACTGTCAGACAGGGGATCAGTGCTGTGCCTGCATCTGTCCCCATGGAGATAAGGGTCAAAAAGGCAGTCTCCTTCAAAGGGCCTTATGCACAGATGGGATACCCTAAAACATAAATACTTTTGTAGGGACAAAAGTGAGGAAGACCTAAGATATCGGGACACGCATGCTTCATCTGCTTGGGAAAGGTCTTTCTGGATGCCTCTTATCTGCACCCAGAACCTGACACACACAGGTTCCCAAAAAATTGAATTTACTTTTGCAAAGATGCAGGCCTCATCTTCACAAGCATAGACCGTGGATTATCTACTAGGCATTACATTCACTAGCTGCAATTGATGGGCTTTACAGTTTAAAATGTTTACAAACACAGCACAAAGTAGACAAAAGGCATTAAACAGAAGACATCAGAGACGGCCGGTCTATAGGGGCACACATTAAGCCTCCAAGGTTAAGACTGTTGTTAAAAAACATTTATTTTAATATTGGCATTGTGTTTTCTTTCCTTTTTAATTATAGAAGGTGGAGGTGAGTACTGCTGTGGGCGTGTGCGCATTTGTATGGCGCCCCACCCAGCTAAATGGCCACCAGCCACCACTGGAAGAAATATGTAGTTATAGCCTCTAGTACTATATCTATGGGGTGTTATAAAACAAAAAATTTTAAACAACATTGTAAATGGATTCAGGAAATGTTAATGGTCCCAGTAGTTTTTATTTTAAATGCTCATTAGTAATGATAATAATTTGATCAGTAATAATAAATCTTTCTTTGCTGAGTTTTGCTACCCCCAACAACCACTGCCCTCTGGTTTGCAATGCCGTCTAATGGGGCCATGCAAATGAGCCTTGAAATGCCCATAAAATGACCTACCCTCAAAATAATAACTGCCTAGTCTGAAGGGCACTTTCTTTTACATAATTTCCCATCAGTCCATTACCAGGCATTTGGTGATTCAGTTGACAGGCTACTATTTTAGTGGAAACATACATTTTTCTTAGTGAAAAGAAGCATGTGACACACCACCAAGGAAGTTATTGAAGTGAACACCCTGTCCACATGAATACAGTCTGCTTCAGTGCAAAATAATAAATAAAAAATAAAAATTATTATTAAAGCTTAGAGCAATTACTGCTCACAGTTATCTATGAAATACATTTGTATACACTAATCAAGCCTTTATTTGGTGGAAAACCACATTTCGAAGGTATGTCATGGCTTGTTTGTATGGACCTATTATACTACATTGGAGTGGCCAAAAATCCACAAAGAAAGACCAGCATGGTGGATTTAGTCATAAAAATTAGTCCACGTTGAAAAAAAGTTATCCTTTAAGTATGAAGAGTGAAATACAGAAACACAGCGGGGAGAAAAATGGGTTACAGTCTTCAAGATATTAATTCTCTTCACATTAATCCTTTTATGAAGTTAGAAATGAACACTGAACATTTAATAGGCTCATTCCGTGTCAAATCAGACAGAATCCAGGAAAGTGGTTACAGCATCATCTCAGATTTTGTTTAAAGTTTGTCTATACAATGTTTGGCTCCAAAAACTAAGCCCTGTAAAATATTTCTTGTTGAACTCCAATGTTTTTATATATTTTTTGGCCCTTAGAAAGCCATGTTTGGGCAATAATATCTCGAAAATGATTATTCCCAGCTTCACCTAACATGTTTTCAGCATGACTGAGCCAGTAAAAAGTTTATACTGCTTGCCTATTGGTGCAGAATTAAAAGTTATAAAAGTGAAAAATCCCTAAACAAGAGTAATATTGAGGGTACTACAAACCCATGTTTTTGAACCAATATGATATCAATCATTATTTTCTTTATGCAAATACAATCTTTTGGTAATTTTGTGCCAATATTTGTGGTCTCTACCTTGAATGGACATGACAATATTATAAATAAAACAAGGCGTGGTAGCACATTTTTCACATATTATGTACATATAAATTGCTTGATGTATGGTTATTTAAGCGTACAAAGTGACAATATGCCTTCATACAAAAATAAACACAGATTTGAGAGATATTTTACCTATGACAGAAAATTGTCAATTTCAGGATCACATTCATATGTTACAACTTTTAAAAGTGGCATGCAGCTTATATAGAAAACATGTTTGTCTTCCATCCTACAATGGTTAGTGAGGCTAGGAACAACACTTGTCAAGATATGAATGCCCAAACATGGCTCCCAGATAAGGCGTTTTTGAGGCTATAAAAAACAGAAATATTAAACAGAAATATTTCAACAGCCTTGGTTTTGGGACCCATTCATGATATAAGGTTTGAACACAATCTGAGATGGTGCTGCAACAAACCTATCCTGATTTGACATAGAATGACCCAAAAATAATTTTGGGAAAGACAAACGTGAGTAGAGACTCACGGCTGGACAGTTTACTGGAGGAGGTTCAGGGGCTGTGGAGTGCCACAGGTTTCCTTCTCTGAAAATAGAATCACAGCAGTTAGTGTCTCTGGGAAGCGCAGTCAAACAAACTCCCCTTAGCTAACGCAGAGGGCCTGGCAGCTGCCGGTGGATATCGGCGATGAATTATCTTCCCAATCAGCTCAACGCGGTCCATGCTGAGCAGCTCCGGGCCAAGGCTGCTGTCTGTGGGGCCGGAGACACCATGCAGCCGGTGGGGAGGAGCAGAGCAGGCACACCTCGTGTGCATGTAAACATAAAATCCCACAACCATCTCCCACAGGAATAAAGTTAAAATACCACAACCATCTCTCACAAAAATAAAGTTAAAATACCACAACCATCTCCCACAAGAATTAAATAAAATAATAAGAGGAACCTACCATTCCATTTTCCCCTGTAGCCCCTTGATCAAACAAAGACACCTTGTTTTTAATAGATAAGAAATAAATGACTACAGGTCTCAGGTAGCCTGGGTCAGGCTTGGCACTGTACAAACCACACAACTCAATGTGTCTTTGCTTTCATGTGCTGGTTTCTTTCTGTGAACTTTGTTATTGTGGCTTCCCCTACTGGTGCTGTCGCTAGAGGAGTCACTCATGCTAGCTTTTATGTTGACGTACATTGTAAGGAGGAGATAAGAAAGCAGGGCTTTGTGAGCTGTTCCCTAGAGAATAAAAGCACTCCACAATCTCTTCATTGTCTTGAGTTTCTAGTAATAGCCACGGTGCCCTTTGGGATATACGTATCTTTCCAGACCTGCTGTCTATGAATCCCATTTCAACTATACTCTCTACAAATCATAAATTATCGGTTTCACCAAAAAACGACATTATGGCTTATCTTTTTGAATCAAGTTTATTGATTTGCTGACTTAAAATAAAATGGACATGATCATTTTCCATAACAGGATATCAGAGGTGGCTTGTGTGCAATAAATAGGGGTGGCAGAGTAACATAATGATTAGGGAACTGGGTTGTCTAACCAAGTAACGCAGAGTGTATGGGTTTGATTCCCTGCTAGGTTACTGCATTGAGAAATGCTTAACGTGAATGATTTGAGCAGAATGTCCAGCTTTGTCAATACATTGTCAACTTTTTTTAGGTCTCACCTTTAAATTGTGAGAGTTCGCAATTTAAGGTTAATGACTGGGACAAGGTCGGTGGTTCTAATCCCAGTGTAGCCACAATAAGATCTGCACAGCCGTTGGGCCCTTAAGCAAGGCCCTTAACCCTGCATTGCTCCAGGGGCGGATTGTCTCCTGCCTAGTCTAATCAACTGTACGTCGGTCTGGATAAGAGCATCTGCCAAATGCCAATAATGTAGTGTAATGTCATTGCTCTCAGTTTATTTATCAATAGATTATGCAGTAGTTTCTTCTACTTTTTCTTTGTTTGCTAACCATTGAACTGCTGCTCTCCGCTCTTGAGCAATATGCACTTCCAGTACTTCAGTCCTATAACTGAAGTGGAATTTGTTTTAAGGACTAAACTGAGCTAACAAAATTGCTCTCTGTCCGAATATTTTATTCTGCAAAACAACAGCATACGACATTGGAGAACAACAGTGTTGCTCAGCTGTTCTGACATGCTTGTTAATGAAATTCAGTTTCACAGAAAGACATGGGTTCAAGCTCATGAGTTTTTGTTTTTCCCCATATAAAGTGGACTGTCCCCTTCTCCACAGTACGCGCAAATGGAACAAACTTGCATTTTTCTAAAACACAGATATTAAGAACATTTTTTGTTCAGTGAGTTCAGACATGAGTTTGTGATTGGATTGGATTTCATATTTGCAAACAATTTAACGGGGTCAGTGCAATTACACCAACAATGGGATTAATGGGAATGGAAATCACTGACTCAAAAACGTACAGCTTGATGATTTTTATGGAGCCTCTTAAGCTACTAAGCGTGTGTGGGACCTGGAATAGTCGGGCCATAAAGCCCTTTGAATGTGAATGTTTAGTGTTTGAACTGATTTGCATGGGAGCGTTGTGTTTGAACAGCTTCATTTGCTCATGCCTCATAATTACGAGACATTAAACATGCTGGAAGTACCAGTGAGCATGCGATCATTAATGTGAAGCCAAGCACCACTCATTAACGTTTTGAGAAGGTAGGGCAGACATTTATTGAATGACAAACAACAGGCCAATTATAAATGAAAGGGAAGCAACCATCATCAAAGAGAGGGAGGGCTGATGAGCCTTACTGCCGGTTACCCAACGACTCGCCAGAGACAACGCCGGGCAGAAACAAGGGAAAAAATGAGTCTGGGGAAAAAAAACCAAACAAAACTTCCATCGACATTAGCTATGAGTCTATGATGTATAATCACTCTTCTCCACCTGCAAGTGCAAAGTTCCCCAAGGCTGAACCGAACTAGGCAAAACTAAAAACTTGGCTTTTTGACGCAGGAAGGCTCATGGTAATTGGTTCCTCCCACGCAGAGCAATCTCTTCTCTGCTCTGAATCATTACTGTAGTGTCTAATTTTCTTCCAAGTGGCTCATGTGGAAAGGAGTCTCTCTCCAGGCCCTGGCTGCGGAGGTCCGAGGATAATAACATACATCGGCCCTTCCGCCGAACAAAGGAAGAGTTTTCTTCAGACACCCGTGTGGGAATACGCTTTTTGTAGCGTGTTATTGCCAATATGTTCAATATAATAAAGGCTTTTTGATGTAAAGTTGGCTTTTCCCCCTCTTTCACAAGCCTTGAGCTTCTGGAAAGCGGTAGCATTCATATTGTACCCACTTTTTCAAGATTCTTATCAGTGAGCTTTGGATTCTCGCCCTTTTTCCACTTTGGCCAAATTTTCTTTGGTTCAAATGGCCTGTCAATGGTCTGACATTGGTTCTACACTGAGTGTCTTTCCTCTTCAGCTGAATAGTTAGGATGCTTGAGTCTGGATAGTGAGAGTTCTGGGTTCAAATAGTATTTATTTTGGATTCAAATACTTTTCTGTGCTCTCTTGATCTTGCCTGGTGCAGTTTAGCCGGAAATGAGGAACATAACAAAAACAAATACTATTTGAACCCTGGTCTGGTGAGAACAACTGTAGAAGTGCAAAAAAGTCTATCTCTGTCCATACACACTGTTCTCTACAACAGGTGCAATGGCTACAGCAGGGAAAGCGGAGTTGTGCTGCTTCTATGTGCTATTCATCTTTGCTTAGCATCAGGTATCCTTTCAAATAACAATGACATCTATTTGTGTTTACATTGAGAATCTATCTATACTCTTTGTAAATTTGCTTTAGTTTATGGTAAGCATGCTGAAATTATTTTCTTCTTCAATTTGAAGAAATTAAAATGCTGCCCTCCCCCCCTAAATACACTCACATTTCATTACATTTCATTTGGCAGATGCTTGTATCCAAGGCGACATAAAACATGTATATCAAGATTAGAACAAACTACAAAACAGGTCATATAGGATACAATTCACAAAGAATCAGTTTTACAGCCATGAACATTATGTCCAGCACATATGGCAAATTGGCCAGGTCAATTTTGACAGTAACTACATTACCAAGATTAATGCAAATATAATATAAATAGGAATACAACACACATATGCACTATCCCCTCCGCATTCTGCTTGAAGTACAGAAATTGTGGTAAATGGAAGCACACCATGTTTATTTACTGGCAACTCATCTAAATGAACTGTCTGAACCTGCAGTCTCTTTTTTTAACAAAGATCAGCAAGATTTCCTTTTTCTGCCCAAAAGATTAGGATGCACTGCTGATATCTGCCTTTTAGAACACTGAGGCAGATTGTGCCAGCTCAGTTTCTACCGAGACTATGCACATTATAAAAACCAGCAAGTGGTTGGTTAAACCCAATCTGTCCACTGAGGGGCATTGGCTGGCATGATACCACACTGTTATGCTCAGAAACTCACTGTCAGCATGCAGTTATTGTACGCTCTCTTACAACCACTGTTTAAGTGACAGGCCTTTCTGTGCAGTCATGGTTCCGCCTACTACTACTACTGTACATTACAGCTATTTAGCTAACACTTTTATCCAAAGTGACATACAGAGCTCAAGGGCCCAACAGCAGGATGGATTTTATCATGGCAAAGCCATGGCTTGAACCAACAACCTTCCAGGTCTGAGTCACGTACCACAAGGCTACAGGTTGCCCCAAAGGTCGGTGAATGAAAACTGTGGTCAGTGAATGAGAAATGTGAACAGATTTACAGTAGAAATTATCTCTCTAGCTATCCTGAGAGGGTAACACATGTTCCATACACAAGGTTCTATCAGCTGGTATATATCTCTGATGGGGAGTTAAATAATCTCAAGTATTCATGGCTGCAGTACTCAGATGCTGTAATAAACTCTGGGCAAATTTGACGTTACAAAAAAGTAATTTTGTAATTTGCTGATAGCTAATACACTAAAGGGACATGTATAAATCACATTTAATGTACATGTACCCTATCACTTATCACTTGTACTGCCCCTGTACCGCAGTCCAACCCCCACTCAACCCTTCCCCTCACCAAAAGTCTGTTCATTCGCCTGTGCCAAAGCAGTTGTGTTGTGTGCAGCATAAGAAGGAATACTGTATTCACATTTAATATAATTTTATTAGTTCTCTCCAGCTGGATTTACAGGTGATAGTGTGCAGTCTGCACCAAACAACAATAACCAATAATTCATAATGCCAAACACAACGGCATGAATTTTTTAAATCTGAAACTTTTGTCAGACATTTCTGCGAAACACAACCAGCGCCTTCACAATAACTTATGGGTGAACTGCTTGACTAAGAGTCACAAAATAACAACAATAACAAAAAATACTTGTATTGTCTGTGCTTACGTTTGGAATATTCTAATGGCTTACCACCCCTGAGGGTATTTGGGAGGGAGGGTGGGTGTTGTTGGATTATTTTGTATTAAAATATTCATTCTGATATTCCTGTCTTGTACTGTATATGTACATATAAAAACAACAAAAAAGTTCAATACATTTTTTCAGTACATTTTCCATATATTTTTTTCTCCCACTCACAGTTCTCAAAGTACAGTGTTGCACACATGGGTCTTTCCAGCAGAGATATACTGCCTGAAGACAATAAAACGTCAAAGACCTCTCACCACCCAGGAGACCATCAGGAGGTTAGCCAATGAAGGGGACAATGACAGTCCTGTGGTTGTGAAGGTGACCCACAGAGCTTTGTGGCAGAATGCACAGGAGAGCCACTGGCTTTGTCGGCCTCATCAGAAAACGGGGGCAACGGTCAAGGAAAGTTCTCCATTGCCAGTACCGCCAATCCATGTGTGGAGCCAGGCGGAAGGACTCATATGGGATCCCAGCAACTTTGAACTTGCAGTTTAAGAAGATCTAACCAGAGCTACGTATGCAACTTTGCCCAAACAATGGGGTTACCATGCCTGGAACAGTAATATTAGTTTGGAAAGTACCAAGACATTGCATCAAAACCTTCTGAAACTGAGCTCTGCTTTCAAATTCTGGGTCATGGAGTCCTGGCTACTCCTCGAAAGACCCTTCCCCTAGTTGATGAGCAACACAGTCCTTATTTCTGTTATTAATTTCCTTCATAGATAATTTCCTTCATTTCCTTATTTTGCTTTCCTGTCACTGTAGCATTGTGACTTGGAGGCCTGACCACGGAGAGGAGGGAGAGCCCATCAAGATTGCAGAGCAGAGAGATCTATCCAGGATGTAACCTTTAAAGATTGATTGGTGGCATGGTGGAGCTGTTCCCTCCGCTGCCCTATAGGCTAGTACCAAGGTTTTAAACTTTGTGTGAGCTGTAAGAGGTAGCCAGTGAAGTGAGATGAGACAGAGCGTGACAAGGGCCTGCTTTCGAAGATTGCAGAGAAACTGCACTGCGAATTAGGCTGAGATTTGTCAGACTGAACGAACGCCTTCTGAAGTATGACCTTGGCTACTTTTCCACCTTTCTCTCCGCAGTTTGGAATGCACATCCGTATTCACCGGCAACCCCTGCCATAAATTCGGAAAAGCGCAGACAAGCATGTCATGACTGTGTCAGGTTCTCATCATTCTGTACTTCACATGTCAGGCTAACACAGACATGAGTCAGAAGAAGACACACCCTGTGCTGCTATACAGGTTTACTAGGGCAGCAGGGGTTGCAAGTAAGTGATGAGACACCTTCGTCCCAGTTGGCTGAAGCCTTCCCTTCCTTGGGCTATGCTAGCGCCAGTTGTACCCAGTGGGGCTGCCAGACACAGTCAACACAGTCACGGTTCTGATTCGAAATTAGACTGCCCTATAGCAGGATGAGCCGCCCAGTAGCCCCTTAATAAATCAATTTAATATTGATTTTAATTTTATTCTTTTGCCCTTATGTCTTCGAGGCAGGTCAGCCCCAAAGGTGGCATAAAGACAGCTTTATTCGGGGCGTTAAGCCAGTTCCCAGTCATGCTGTGCAACCCAGAGACCCAGATAACAGACTTCAGAGACTTGCGGTGAGCAAGGTTTACACGGACGACTGCAGCCGCAGGTGCGATGTGCCCTTTGTACACTGGCCTGCACCGACTGGATTAGCATTCCGGACGCTGCGGCCGTCGGTTAGGAAACTTTCAAAGGGAACAATGATCGGAATTCCATCCCACAGTCGTGCCCTTCTTCAGCCTTTCTCTCCCTGCTCATAGCCTGTGGGAATCCCTGCCACGTCCCGTCTTTGAAATTCAAATGGAAGTGCACCACAGAAACCTGATCTGACTCGAGCCAGTGTGTGGTGGGTCCCATCTGCCAATCAAAGGAATTTATTCAGAATACCACTGTGCGCATTCTCCGTCAACTTGAGGCGTCGAGGGGGTTATGCTATTAGCTTTAAATCTGTGTGTGTGTGTGTATGTGTGTGTGTGTGTGTGTGTGTGCGCGCGCATGTGTTAGATCCCAAACCCTTCACATCACTTTCGGAGTCATATGATGTTACAGAATGTGTCATCTCCAGTCACAAACAAAAAAAACATACCATAATAAGTGTGTGGGAACACTGCTATAGAGCTAGTGGTCAGGTCCGAACAAGGTCATACATGTGGTAATCAGAGCACGACAAGGAAAATGCACCTTTCCAACCATATTTATGGGATAAAGAGAAGTCTGATGTATTAACTGTATTGGACTGTAGTTTAGTGTCTCTTTAATATGCAGTGCAATAATGAATCATAGTTGAACACTTTTATCAGCAATTTACCTTAAGTGGGTAGTTATGTCGGCTCTAATAAGCTTTAACAACCATATAAGAAGTTCTCAACATATGAAACAGGGCATGTATTTAGAAATGTGGAAAAGAGCCTCTAATTAATGATTATCTTGTTGAAATTGGACTTGGAGGTGTTTTAATTACTATATTCAGTCCAGTTCAGAGCAAAGATCAGCTTTGCCGGTTTCTGGCTTTAGTGGAAGTCTGCTCTTTTTTAATTGTCAAACCATTTTCTTTTTAATAACCTCAAATGTTCCACAAATTTTTATCTCTCAACTTTTGAATACCCCTGAAGTCTCTGTGTGTCCACACCCAGCACTCCTCCACTAAGTACAATTCATCAAAGCCACTTCATTGTTTTAAATTAATATATCTCTTTCCATTAGTCAACACTCCAGTGTGGCATGTTTTAGTGTTTCTCATCTTATTATTCACCTGACACCCTTCTCCAGGAATGATTTATTTCACAAATCTGGCATTTCTTTTTTTTGGGTTTGACACAGGCGATTGGTCTGCCTGATGAAACAAGCAGTGTTGGGAATGAGGCACAGGGCTTTAGTGTTTGTCCTGCCTCACCAGAAACGTGATTACATGCCACCTTTGAGAAAACACAGGCTCGGTAATTAACCCGCTCTTCACCGCCTGCAGTGAACACTGTAACAGCGAGCATCTTTTCCCAAGCTGCCGCTGAACGGAACCAAGGTCATCTTCCTCCGTAAGTTTGTCCATTGAAAGGGTCTGAAACGCAAATTATTTGTGCCTTCTGGCAAGATAAAACAAACACTCTTTCAAATGATTAATTAGAGAAAACCAACAACACTGCAGGATGGAAAGATTAGTGATAAGTACATGCATGCCATTACCAGATAAAACATTTGTACATACGTATATGGTGTTTTACTTAAGTATACAAATAGACAATCCAGTTATCTTGTAATGAATGTTGCCTTATCAGGCAACAAGCCCAAACACGCCCAGGTTAATTAGAGATATCAAATTGATTAAAAAAGGTTCCAATTACAGGCACCAAAACTGTAAATTTGTTAAGATAATAAGGCAGATATATCCGCATTAATGAAGGCAGGTGTATCCTGAATATCAGCATTCACAATCACAATTAGTCACAGCAGAGACCTACACCTCATTATCATTCATCATTTTAGATTTCTATCCCTGCATATTGAGACTTTTAAATGTCTAATAAGAACCTACATTTTTGGTTCCTATATCAACTGATTTAGAATTAAACTCTATGTCCATGAAAGCCATGTAGCCATATTATTATTTTGATGTGTACTTCTTTCTATCTATGAATAATATATTATATGCAAGGTACGTTCGTAATCATTCTAGCGAACCCTGACACACATAAAACTATTTTCTGCTCACAGATCTGCGGTTCTTCCACATATGTACGTTGATACTCATGGTGAATCATAACATGAGAGTTGTAGATAAGGGTGCTGCTACCCCCCCCCCCCCACCCCCAACTCACCCCATCTCCGCCCACACCCCAGATACTCGTTAACAGGGATTACATCAAAACAGAACAGACTGGAGTCAAACTACTAGCCCTTGCTATCGGTTCATTATTCTGAGAATAGTTTGACTTTTCAGTCTGAATAAATCTGGACTCAGACCTGAGGGTACTTAGCTGTAGAAGGGCCTGGCAATGGTGGCAGATGACACTCACCTTCACGGTACTCGCGGTAAGGCGAAGAGACCCAGACTGTGCGTAGGAGATCAT
This sequence comes from Conger conger, assembly GCF_963514075.1. Taxonomy (NCBI): domain Eukaryota; kingdom Metazoa; phylum Chordata; class Actinopteri; order Anguilliformes; family Congridae; genus Conger; species Conger conger. The sequence continues at coordinate 10,978,841 of NC_083776.1, read as the reverse complement.
CAGTGTGCCAGAGCTTGAGTGGCTGCTCCAGACAGACGGGAACGTCATCCCGCAGAGCTGAGGTGTGATAGCGGCTAGCTCCGATGGGTAGGCAGTAGGCAAGGTGGTCAGTAGCTGAGAAAGCGTTTATGTGCATATGTTTTTCGCATCTCCTCTCTTTTCTGTGGACTCTGCTTCCTTCTCTTTGAGTGCCTGTAGAGTGGCATAAAACACAATACAATGTTAAAAAACAAGTTAAAAATTCAGGTTCGCCCATCTTTATGGTTGCAATATACTGTTTAAACCATTGTATGGAAATGTATGAAGCTTAAAGACTGCAGACATCAGCTATTGTGTGCACCTGAGCTTGTAGTATTCTAACGACCCACACATATTATTTTAATGAGGATTAGAGCAATTAACCTCTATCTTCCAGACATTCCGTTTTATCAGTAGTTACAGAATGAGTGGTTGTTGGACCATCCCTAAAGACTGACCTTCATGGGGAGGTTATCTTTGTGGAGCTTGGAAAGGCAACATCATTATGCTGTATTGCTTTAGTAAATACATTGCTGCATAAATGGATAGTTATTATTTGTCAAATGGAAAGTCATCACGCCTTGGGACATGGGAAATATTATGCATTCTCTGGTGTCACGACAATAAGCTACATGAATTGCCATTAACTAATGTTTTTAACATGAATTAATTGATAAACAATTGCATTAATTAAGCAGAAACTTAACATTTCATTAGTTAAGGCACTTGTTTAACTAATGCATTAGTTCCATGAATATCCGTACATTAGAAAGCCATAGGATGAACCTATAATTAGTTAACCATTAACGTATACATAAACGTAAAATACATTAAACGTATTTTTCATTCCAAATATGAATTAACATGAACTAATGTAGTTGTCAACATGAATTAATGATGTACAGATACATGAACGAAACTGTACAGGCTAACATCATAGTACTTAGTTAGTTAGCAACTACATTATTTAACGCACCCTTCTCTGCAAGCTCTAGAGACTGTTGAGCATGAAAATCCCAGGAGATCAGCAGTTTATGAGATACTCAAACCATCCTATCTGGCACCAACAACCATTCCAAGGTCAAAGCGTAGATCACATTTTTTTTCCCCATTCTGACATTTGGTCTGAACAACAGCTGAACCTATTGACCATGTTTGCATGCGTTTATACATTTAGTCGCTGCCACATGATTGGCTGATTAAATATTTGCAACAAGCTGGTGTACAGGTGTGCCTAATGAAGAGATCACTGAGTGTATATACAGTACTGTGTGGCAAAATACAAATTTGCAATTCGAAAAAGCATAGGCGCCCACAGATGCACTGATGTGCAAGAGAAAAACCCTTTTTTCTGCACAAATGGAATTGTCAAAAGAACAACAGTGCAATATTTTAATGCAACTGCCAAGTCCACAATGAACTGTACCCTTCGTGGCACCACAACTGATCATTATTTTTGTGAAACGCTTTTCTCTCTTTAATCAACTTTTTAATAGTTGAGACACCATCCATTGATTCTGTCCTTTTACCAGTGGCACGTGTGTGTCAATAGATTTTATATCGGGACATCCTCATTTACATTATTACGGGCCACAAGCATCAGTGAAGGCTCTGTTTGCTACTGGGATCCTTTCTGTTTTCATACCTTCAAAAACAGCAACAGCGAACAGAGGAAACTCACTCCCGGGCGGGTAAATTACTCCCTTGTGTTAACGACTGGGTATCTAAGCATATGTGTACTGTATTCACTCTTCCCCAAACTCTTAAAAAGAATAAATTAAAGCTTGATGACAGAGGTGCATTGGCCTACTTTCCAATTAAAATGAAAGGGAGTGCAGCATTGCGCGTCCTTCAAACAAGGCAGCGAGAGAGCTTGAAAGGCAGAGAGGACCATTTCATCCGGTAAAGCAGAAATAAGCACATCACAACACTCTCACGTGTTCCCTCAGCAGTTTCTCGTACGGACTGTTAAAAGTTTGGTGATAAGGGGTGAGAACATTGCTTTAGTTGAGAATGCATTGTGTAATGGGACAATTCCTACACCCAAGAGCAGCAATTTCTAAAAGAAAAAATAACAGAATATTCTCTCTCAAATAAATGAATTAAAATATTCACTGTGAAATTGTGTGTGTTGCGTGTGTTTGCATGTGTGCATGTGTGTGTGCGTGTGTGTGTGTGTGTGTGTGTATACAGTATGTGTATGTGTGTCTGCAGATAGATAGATAGATGTTGTTTGAAGTTTGCGCAGTGCCGACCTTCCTTGAAAGGAATTGGGCATAATAAGCTGGCCAGGAGTCCTAGATCTCATTAGTGAGTCCATGCCAGTCCATGTAAGTCCGAAGTGAAACTGTTCGGATTGTTTGGAGAATCCTCAGGTGCACTGGATGTGAGAAAAAGGCCAGGTGCTGCTATAGCTCATTAACGAGGCAGTCTTTGACTACTGTACTGAAGGGAGGATAATTTCACAGCACACTATGGTACTGCTTAAAACTTCCCCAGTTCCACACTGCTCAGTCCTCTGAGCTCTGATGGTACTGATCCAAACTGGAGGGAGGGTGCTGGTACTGTATATTATCCTTCTGATCCTATAATTATTTTATTAATTCACGATTATTTTATTCATGTCTATGTGCATTATTCATTCTCTCCTTACTTTCTCTTTTTTTTAACAAGCTTTAAACAGAGCTCACTACCAAATACGAGATGAATGCAATTCTTGCAGAGCGATTTGATATTGAAGTACAGAAATGTTCGTGTCAGAGATTGTGAAAATGATCAAAGAAAGTAGAGATCTTTATGTGCAAGAATCAATATAATTAATGCTGTGTCCCACTAGCCTGATAATACTGTACCTAGGGGATGGTTTCTGTTTAGCAAAGTAAATGGTCACATTGGTGTCTGATTTACCTCGCTCTTCAAGAGTGCTAAGCTGCTTTAGGCATATAATATTAATGAAATAGCAATATATAAAATATATGCAGCCTGGGCAAATTTTGCTGTGGAGGAAAAAATAAAATTATGGAAAAATAAAATAAAAATTTAATTCATTAAAAGTGAATAGATACGGAATATGCATCTTAGCACACTTAGGCTTTTCCTATTTCTGCAATGTCTGTAAATTCAAGAGGGCAAACACTGGCATTCACGTGCTGCAGAGAATACAGAAGTAATGCCACCGGCAAAACTGCAGAAGCCCAACAAAAGAAGCAACGGAATCAACAACAGCATCTCTCCAGACTCTGGAGTGCCACCAACACTCACAATACGAGCAGACAAGACATTTGCTCTCATCCAAATCATTCATCTGTGAACTAGTGACTCTTTCTCACCCTTGCGTGTCATGAGGCACTCTAGTAAACAATCTGCATTCATCAGAGGGTTTTTCACTGAAGACCCATCCTTTGGGCATCTGGCATGAATTTTCCACAGACTAATGCAACAGTCAACGCATTAAACACTGTGTACTTCTTGCTTGTGGTCTGGTAATGAAGAGCTGGAGCAATGAACTCACATGCATTATAAATGTTAAACAAGGTTAAATTGGGTTGTTGTTGTTTTTTCTTTCAATTTACCATACAGTTTGTTTGCACAGATCTGTGAATTTGGGCCACAATTCAAGAAAACAATTAAACAACAACATCAAACCAGCCAAAGCCTAATCACATAACTGGAGCATTGTTAGTCTTGGGGTCAGTTTCACAGACACAGATTAAACTTCAGTTTTGTGTGCATAATCTTGTATGGCATCTGCGTCTGTGAAACCAGCCACCGGTGTTATAAATGAACATTCAAACTAAACATAATGTGTGATCACAGGTCATATATATAGTAATTCAAATTGCAGGAGCTTCAGCATTGCAATCATACTTATGCAACATTAGCACAATGAAATAATAAAACATTATGTAACATCTAACCCTGGAAATCTTTTTGCAAGAGAATGGAGGAGTGCTACACCAACAGGAAAATCACTTGAGGAGAGAGACATTTTGCCGTGTCCTTGAACATAATTCAAACGAGGAACCGTTTTCATGTACCTGTCACACAGCGTGGGTTCACAATGTTTAGTCAAAACTGCCTGAGATCGTCAGTGGCAGTGTAGATTTTTACATGACACATAGCTCAGACCAATGTGTTCCCTGGATTCATTCAGAACATTAGCCCGCATTAATGTGTTGTCACATAAAAGATCTGGCGCTCCAACCAGAACATTATTGGTTCAAATTCCAGGTGGGATATTGATATTTCTCTCTTAAGGCAGAAATGTAACATATATTTCAGCTGTAAGTATCCAGGGGTGGAAACTGATAATATGCTGCTTGAATGCTACACCGAAAACCATACACGCAGAAATGGTCAGTGTTAAATCTTATTGTTTGTATTGCTTATTGCTTATGGTGTCCATTTCTGACTGATATAATTTATATTAGAGATAAATTAACACAGCAATGTCTTATGTCCCTGAATTGCAGGTATCTACCAAATAAGGAAAGAATGAGCAAATGATTATTGGAAACATCCATCAAAAGCACCGAATTAAAATATTAGTACAGCAACTGGAAACAAAGAAATAAACACATTTTTCATCTCTTGTCAGTAAGCAGAGCTATATAGTGTATTAATGGCATTGCTGTTGTTTTTTCATTGCTTTTATTGAATAAACAAACAGGGTGCAACCTTCTTAATCAGGTGACCTAAATGACTTATTTCCATATAACTGAAGCCTCCTTCCACCGTGTTCATAAATAGAAAGTCACAGAATTATGTATCTGTCACGAGCACTACAGAAGTGCTGCAGCTTCACCTTGGGAAATGTATAATACAGTTCTTTAAAAAACTTTGGCGCTTATTAATAAAGGTATTGATCGCGCGGTGACAGATCTGCTGAGGGAGAAGCTGGCGATGGTGAGCGTTTTAAAACTCTTGGTGATTGATGAATATATCAATGTTTAGGGGGTGAAAAGGGTTATGCCAGGTGGGCTGATCTGCGGTGTCAGCAAGTCTCCTGGCAATGTCAGCGCAACCTCTTTTTCCCCGTCCTGGGCCCTAGCAGCAGTGTTGGCTCTGAGTTTATGTGATCATCAGTCCATATCCACTGGCTGTAATATCCAAGCTGGAACCTTGGGCAATGCCTGGACAGCCCCCACTTTCCAAAACTTATTGGACCTGTCACCCCCCCCACCCCCCACCCCCCACCCCCCCCGCCTCCTCTGGTGGAATGAGCTTCCTATGACAGTCAGGGCAACAGAGATTATGACTTATCTGACACAGACTGCTCAACCTGTCTCTTTTATACTGTGATGTTTCTTGTATCCACTTCTAGATACTGGTTAGTTTAATATGTCCATCAGGATTGTTGGCCTTGACTCTTATTTCTAGCAATTCATGATTTATTTAAACCTGTATGTAGCCAGGATGCTAAAAATCTATTTTTTAAGGGAGATGAAGATACCAGCCATGAAATATAATACAAAACAAAAGACACAACCGCGTAGTCTTCTACAATCAAAGAATAATTACACCAATCACATTAGTATCAACAATACATTTAAAACTACCTAGGATACCAGTGCCTCCAATTTTATAGATATTTCTCCTATATTTTTGTCACTGTGGATATAAGCACCTCCAAAATTACTGTAATGTACTAGGTAAGATACTTTGCATTGATAATAAAATTTAAAGAAGCATATAAAGCTTATCAGTGCCCCTTAACACAGATGATTACCATAATTAATTACAGGAAAAAGTAACTAGAACCAGGTTTTTTTTTAAATTCTCAAATGTTAACCTGTTACAGATGTGTCATAATTATCCTTTTCTGTAATATCTCTGCCTAGTTTTGCATGTCCTCCAGAGAGAACTATACCATCGTAATAGCTTCATTTCCACTTTCCCACAAGCGCTTTGGCTGCCCCTGTTTCCTGTGGCCCACATAAATAGCCTGGTATAAAAGGCAAGTTTGGTTTCAGAGAGTGTGTCCCACAAGGCCTGGTCTTTCAAAACCCTGTTCAATTGGTAAGATTTGAAGCTGATACTTGAAGATTGAGGGCTCCGGGGCATCTTAACCAAGCAGGTAGGTTGGATAAGAAAGTGTTCATAAGTGCTGGCCCACAAGCAGTTTGATCGTTGGTCTCCTAAATGTCAAGGTCAGCGCTCAGGCTGAGTGAGCTGATCTGGGACCAGCGCTTTTGGGGATTTTCTTTGCGGTGGGCAGCTGGAACAGGGGCAGGTCATAAACTACCCCGGAGGATAAACTGCGCCTGTACCACACAGACTGTGTGTTAAAACCCTGTGATTCACACAGCTGAAATAAATTGTCTGTCTCGTTGTTCTTTCATTTCTAAATCTACATCTTTCGTACTTAACCTTCCCAATGGCTATACTTTGTTCTTAGCAGCATATGGAAAACATAGCCCCATAATGGAGGTGGTTATCACAAAGAAACCCCAAATGCCATGCTTGAAGATACAGTATTTCTGTTATATTATTGCATTCACGATTTATGTATTATTCTGTCTTTTATAGTACCTTTGGTTTATTTGGCAGTTGTGTGAAAATGCATACTGATCATGTGATTAAGCACAAGGCACAGAAACAATTAATTCCTCCTCCCACCTGAGATATGCACATCTTGCTGCCCACATGATTGCTACAAATCCCGAATGTCTCCTGAGATACTCAAAGAGAGAACAGGATTACACGATGACAGTCTTGGCAAGATGGGTCTAATCATCTCTTGTTCCTTCCAACTGCCCTATTACTCTGATTCGCCAGGTCCTGATAAGTCAGGTGGTCCGCCTGTAGCATAGTGGTTAAGGTAAATGACTGGGACACGCAAGATCGGTGGTTCGAATCCCGGCGTAGCCACAATAAGATCCCTTGAGCAAGGCCCTTAACCCTGCATTGCTACAGGGGAGGATTGTCTCCTGCTTAGTCTAATCAACTGTACATTACTCTGGATAAGAGCGTCTGCTAAATGGCAATAATGTAAGGTGTCAGGTCCAGTGAATGCGATTTAATAAAGCAATTGTGTTAGAATTCTAAAATGGCTAAAAAAATAAAGTCACTTTGAAAGGATGTTGATGTGGGTTTCAACTCATCAAAGCTTAGTGGGGGAGCCCACTAAGCCTGCTAGTATCTGTGGATAGGAATGCAGTGCTGTAGGAGTATTGCACTGGCACTTTTGATTGGTTGCCTAATTGGTGCACCTTCCAAACACGACAGGGACATACTGAGCACAGAAGGTAACCTTTTATGTGTCACATATCTGAAAATGGTCTCTTCCAGGACCTTGTTATTGTGACTTGGTGTTTGACCCGCATTGACTGTTAGGTCAGGCTGTTGTCAAAGCCAGGCAGACCAAATTCTATTCAGGGCTGTTCAGAGGTGAAATTAAACTCTGCCATATAAACCCACTTCAGTGGCTCACAGTGACCCAGAAAACCATTAGGCTCGCATTCAAAAGCTGTGGCGCCAAGCGGAGGCAGACTGGAGCCTGACCCAGTGGCTAAATGCCATTCACCACAAGCTGTCACAGCTACATTCTTCCTTTGTTTATCTTGACAAACATAAAATGGTTTCATTTTTGTGAAGTTTTTTTTGGTGTGTGTAACTGACACAGTTGTTTTGACATTCCCTGTCACTCACTGTCCTAATAGCCCTCAACTCTGTTTTGCAGTCTGGTGAATGATGACATTGTTTCCTTGGACAGCCAGAGAAAAACAAACATCTGAATAATGAATTTATTTCAAGTCCTGCCAACACAATGACGGTAACAATTAAATGTGGGTTCTACCAATTCAAAGTATTAGTTATATTTACTTATGTTACATCTAAAATATACTTGCATTCCAATAAACAGGGACAAATGCTGAAAAAACAGCTGATAGCTGGTTGATCAGTTCCCAGCTCAATATATAGATTACATTACATTAATGGCATTGGGTCAGAGCCAGAACCAGAGCGACGTACAGTATAACAAAGTGCATACCCATAACCAGGGAATTAGCTGGTTGACCAGAACATACCCAGCTCCAAGCTTGACATGGTTCAACCAGCTCAAGCTATGTTTTAAAACAGCTAGCAGCAGGCTGCACAAGCTCCCTGCACTAGCTGGTTGACCAGCTCACACCCAGCAAGATCAGCTTTATGATCAGCTTCAGCCATGCTGGTTGACTAGCTCAATTTTCAAGTTGGTCAGGCTGGCAGAGCTGGATTTTACAGCCGGACAAAAGAGCACAAATTTTCAGAAAATTTATCAAGTAATCAAAATGAAAGTATCCAGTATGGCGAAAGTATTCAGGATGGTAATCTGGACAGGATAGTAAGTAGGCCAGAGCAGGGCCTGCAGAAAACAAATACACCAATCTGAACAAATAATTATCTTCTTCCCAGAAAGAAAAATGGTGAGTCTTCTGCAGGATTCCTACTTGGACTGAAGAGCTAACTAAAAGGAAGGGGAAACAAACTCAGCCTCTCCTCTGTGCTGTAACAACCAACACAGAGGAGAACTAATACAGTGCCCTAACCAGCAGACAGGAATCCAGTGAGAAAGTCAATACTGCAGGTACCCAGGTGTGCTTCATCAGCCCATTTAACACCAAACACACTCTGCAGTGACACATACAGGTAAAAGACCACTATCCTTAAACAAGTAGAGCAGAACCTTTTGTTTCTGCAAAATGTGATGCTATAACATTTCAGATCATGTAGATATGGTGATATTCTGTTGGTATATTAGCCGCTTGCTTGCTATTGCGGGTGTTTGCCCTTCTGCGACTCTTTAACGCGTCTTTGTGCCCGACTATACAAATACAATTTAATTAAATATTACCAATAATGCGTGTGCTTGTGTCGCAGGTGTGTGGCCCTGTAGTAAGGCACCAAATTTGCAGCATTGATTCCACTTGTCTGCAAAATGAGATGCGTATAAATCGAACAGTGTCAGGAAAACATTTTACAGTTGAATTTGGAAGCATTAGTAACATTTTATTTCAGCATACCTAAACATAGACGTGGTAATGAGAGAGTGTGTCAATCAATACAGGGCTAACTAGGATTTTACTCAAGTTGAATTATCTTGTGAATATGGGTTGAAAACGAACGAGTATCCATGCAATAACGTGTTTCTTTGAGTGGGTTTTCGACTGATCCTCATGAAAATGCAACTTTTAAGTGTTAGTCAAATAGCTTGAGGGCTGTCCACCCCTGTTCTACCGTCCTGCAGGTCTCCCTTTCACCTGTAAATTGGCACAGATTCTAATAATTAGCATTTGAAAGAGATCTCTAGCTGCTAAATGAAGTGTGATTTGCTAGGTTGTAGTGAAAACCTACACAACTGTAGTTCTCCAGGAACAGGTTTGGGCAGCCCTGACATAGCTGAACAACAAATGTATTAAGAAGCTGTGAGTTTGGAAGCACCAGAAACCAGTTTGCAGGTATAGTAATAAACTAGGCCAAGGCAGGTTGAGGCTGCCTACCTTATCTCAAGTTTCCTGTTAAGGTTTTGACAGTTGGGCAAGACTCTGCTGACAGGACGGGTTACTGGCTGCTCTGTCAGATTCTGTTACATAGCCTCATTATGAAACCATTTCTCCTGCAACGAGAATTCACTTCAGTTTTAGCCTCTCCTGTCAGGTTTATATCTTTCCGCTATAAGCCTGGCAAAGGCAGTACAGTTTAGAGCGGTAAATCCAGCCACTGTACAGCACACAACCAATCTCTTCCGACCAATCACGTCGACTCGGTGAAGGTGGGTCTAAGGTGAATGCAGCAATTCAAACCGGAAAACATTTCAGCAAATTTCCCTCTGAGAATCTGGCCAATCTCCGAGCTGTCATGTCCCCGGTGTGCCTATCGCGGCTACAGCGATGTTCCCAGACAGGAGGGCAGGAGTGTCTCAAAATCTCTCAAGCTCCTTCCCTCTAGAATGTGAGACTTGTTCAGACTAGGGGGCCTGCAGTGTGTGATTAAGTTCTTGAGCTATATATTGCAGCTTACTAAGCAGAAATATATAAAAGGGCTATAACGAGCCATCGGTGGAATGTAAATCCACGATGTAGAAATCCTAAATAAATCTATTGATTGATGAGTGTTTTCCTTGCTTGTGCGTGTTTTATGAGTGCTCTGCGGTGTCTGGGCCATATAATAGAGTGCATTTTAGAATCTGCATTTTATTAGGCGGTCACAGTGAAGTATGTTTGTGAGACATCGCACCGCATCACCCAGCCAACATTTAACACTGAGGCAAACCGCCATCTAGGCATCATACCATCTTCTAAAAACATAACACAATACATTAAACATACAACCTGTGACAAAAGACTGCACCAACAACCAGAATTCTGCAGGGCTACATTTTTTCAATTACTTTTCAGCTCCTCTTCTTTCCATATTGATCTTTGATTTGTAATCTGTTCTTCTGCCTCTCCCTCCAGACTTCTGGGAGCATCAGCAGACATTTAGATGTAGATTACATCGCATTTCAGCACTTAGCACATGATCTTATCCAGAATGACTTGCACAGATTACATTTTTATCATTTCATCATACAATCCATTCATACCAGCTGGATATTTACTGAAGTGATTCAGATTGCCTTGCACACCAGCCTCTAGACTCTCCTCATTTCCTTCTCCAGTGTATGGGGTGTGTGTGTGTGTGTGTGTGTGTGTGTGTGCGTGCATGTGTGAGTGTTGGTGTGTGAGTGCAGGTGGGATGTATGTGTATGTGTCTTTTGTGTGTATGCATTTGGCCTGTGTAAACATGATTCCAAATGCCAATAATGTAATGTAATGATGTTTACATGTGTGTCTGTGTTGGGTATGTGAGCATGTGCACACTACCCATGCTTGTGTAAGTATTTTGTGTGTGTGTGTGTGTGTGTGTGTGTGTGTCTGTCTGTCTGCCAGCCTAATGATTATGTATTTGCGTGTTTGGATGTGTTTGCGAGAGTGAGTATTTCAGGTGTTTTTCGTCATTTGTACATTTGTAAGCGCGGGTGCATGGTCGTGTGCATGCGTGGGTGTGTGCATATGAGCCCACACAAGCACATACTGTATGACTGTCGATCTATATCTATATGTTTTTTCTAAAATGATGTGCAGAATAAAGTACATTCTTATGTACCTGCTCCACACTCAGCTTTGCCTGTGGCAGCAGAGGAAAGGAGGCGTACTCCTCCAGCCCGCTCTACGCATCAGAAACGTTTACCAGCCTCTTCACACTTCCCACACTTTCACAACCCCTGGCCAAACCAGGCTCTTTCATTTCACGATTTAGGGCATTTGCTTTAGGAATCATGTGTAATCACGATGAATTATTAAACGGCGAGATATTTTCACACTGCTCGCGGTGGGGTGACAGCAGGAAGAGAGGCGCTGGGTCACGACGCCCTGGGGGTCTCCTGCACCCCCAGCAGACTCCGCTAGCCACATGGGTTCCTCCAGACCCCCCCCCCCCCCCGCCCCTCACAGAGCTCTTTCCCCTGTGTGTGCACTCAGCCCTGTTCACTGATTCAGAGCACGCGTGTGTGTCCGCCCGTGTCAAAACGTGCTCGCGAGATATCTATTATTTCATGTTCAGTGGAGAAAACAAAGCACTGAATGGCTTAAAAATGAAAAAATGAAAAAAAGGCTGCCTGTTTAACGTCCTTTCTGTCACCTTGCACACTCTTATTTAAATAAGCATAGACGGTTCATCAGTTTATTTTGCTCATCATCGTCTTTATTGATCGCCATCAAATCTTGTCTCTTCTTCTGGCTCTTTATGTCACCATTGTTTGTTTTAATGTGTCCTGCGAGCCCAAATAACTTCCCCCTTGGATGATAAAGATTGACTCGACTGTACGCCTGAACATGAACCTCGGGTTTGCTGCAGTTACACACCTTTGCAGCATTTGGAATTATCCAGTGGTGGAGGCATCAGTTTGAACAAATCTATAATGAAAGGCACTCTTGTTCCATATGAGCATTTCTAGCTGCTAAGTCGGGTGAAACTGTTTTATTCATGGTGTTATTCTGGACCTGTGTCTGGAATGAGCGGGCCATGTACTGTACTTCACCCTTTTGAGAAATTAGCCTGGGTAATGCAGGGAGAATTAGGTCCACGTGGCTGCAGTTGGAGTTCTACACTCGTTTGCCCTTCCCTCTGCGGGTCCTGTTCAGGAATTCCTGATGCATTTTTCATGTTTCTGACCCGCTTTCTGTCCACCTCCAGAGTTATATTTTAACTCCACCTCCTCCTCCTGTTCCCCTCCTTAGGTAGATCAGTGGAAAAGGGAAGCAGTGACCGTAGCTACATGTAAGAACATTTGACTTCAGTTTCTATTAAGCACAGGTCGCATTCACAGACCTGAGATTTAACAATGGCAGGGACATTTACTTATTTATGCATTAGCCATTATAAATTGAATAGCTGCCAGCACTTAGGGGGAGAAAGATTTGTAATTACACAAATCACTCAAGATAGTTCACTTATATACTATATGTAGTATACTGTATGTGTGTGTGTGTGTGTGTGAGAATGGAGTGTTAATTTACCGTGCTTTAAAAATATGTAATATATAAGGTTTGTAATTAAGTAAAAAATAAATAGGAAAAGCTGGGATTTGTATAAGCAGAGGAGACAGAAATATGGATCTGTGCAGCAGACCCTGCGTCACAGAACAACAGTGAGAGTGCAATTACATGGCAGAAAGAGCTGTATTTACAAGACCGGTGGAGCCTTGTGCCATCAGGATAATGTATCCAAGGCTTCCATATGCTGAATTATGACTTCATCCACTAATAATCCATGTTTTATCGTATACAGTTTATGGCAATGTGAAGACAAGGGCATACTTCTGGTTTCCTTGGAAGTGCATTTTGGACTACGCACCCAGTATACTGCGCATCCAGCATACTGCTAAACTATGAAGGAAATAAGAATATCAGCATGAAACTGCTTCTCTTGTGTGTTTTATTATCAGATACATAGCCGGCAGATGGTGGATGAACTGAACTGTGATGTTGAAATTCATTATAAAGTCTGAAACCCTTGGATCAAACATGACTTGGATCAACACGGCTATGGTTCTAGTTTCATTATGCCTTACCATTAGCACATCTGATTAGCACTTTCGCTACATTCACCATTTCAGTTATTAAATCAGTTTTTAAAAAAATCACCTTCATGTTTGTATTCGGTTTCTGTTTTAATGCATTGGTTGCTAATTGATTCCTAATTTGCATCACAGATGTACTGTCGGAGAAACATTATTATTGTTTTAAACAGATGGTACTGGATTACCCATTACAATCTTCAAATCACATTGTGTTTGTAGTTATTTTTTCATGAGAAAGGTCATTGTTTAAAGGAGCTCAGAGGCTGTGAAAATTCAGGGCTGTGGAAACAGCAGCTTTGCTTCACTGAGGGAATAGGGGAGACTGCTGTAATTAACTGGTTTCATGTGCTAGGCTCACACCTCCCTCACAGGGCCGACAAACATATGATACAAATTCAATTAGCCTGCTTGTTTTCTTTGAATTATTAATGCTGACTGAATGGAAGAATTTGACATTCCCATTGTTCTTACAAACCAATCAGATTCTCTCCTCTGACCAAACCTAGTAGCCATTGTGTTTCATTTAGTAATACTGTATGTATGTGTGTGCGTGCATGTAGGCGTATGTGAATGTTTGTGTGGTTAGCTGTCAAAAGCCAAGATTTTTTTGCATAAGAAAAAATAGCATGTACTGTAATTTCAATATGTTCAAAGCAGTTTGTCCTGGAGGTAAATGCTGCTCTGAATGTATTAGGCCAGCGATCTCAAAACTGGAGGCCAACTATATCAGATGTGTATGTGTGTGTGCGTGTGTGTGTGTGTGTATATGTGTGGTTTCCTTTCTATCATAAATCAGCTGAGGACGTGGAAACAGGGTGTGTGGATTATTTGGCCAATCAGTGACTGAAATGAAAAAATCTAAAATCAGCAGATGTTGTGGCTTAGCAGGATCTGACTTTGAGATCCATATTTTATACAGAGCTTAACCGTAAGAGGAAATTGTGGTCATAACAGAAGTTTGCAGATTTTATTTCCTATTGGCAGTTTTCTGCTGAGCAATTACATAATAACAGAACTCCTCCAAATCCACCCCCTCCCCAATCCCCGAATGAAGTCATCCTGGGTGGTCACATCACACATCTCTGTGACTGCACTTTGTAGTGGGAAACCTTATTTGTGTTGCATCAGTGTCATATTGGGTTTGAAGAGTTCCATTGATTTAGGCCTTTGAGCCTGACAGGGAAAGCATAACGCAGCAGAATAAGTCATAAGGCCTTGTTCATAAACAAAGTGAACACCGATCTCAGTGAAAGGACATCTCCATTTCATCAAATAAATCATCAATCGCAATTCACTGCAGACAGGCAGGTTGAATTATTAATGGTTTATTGACTATTAATCTTCATGGCTGCAGAGATCATCATAGTCAAAAGGTACATTAGACTGCCAGCTATCTGTCAGTAGGACCATGAGAAACCATGACTCCAAATGTGGTTGGTATGAAATTGGTATGATTTATTTTCAGTTTTTTCAATTAATTAGGTAATTACTAGAGTGGAAAATAAATAAGTATTTTTAAATGCAAATGACCATTTTATTAGATCTACACATAGCATCGATGCACAGTGTTTACTCCACGGTGTTATCCTCAATTTGGTACTTTGTTTATGTTTGTATGCATTCTATATATGGGTCACTACGATAGTCATGGGGCAGTCATTTTGGAACAGTCATTGGACGATATTTTTCACTGTTTGACAGGCGAACGTACACGTACTCCATTAATGGAGATTTGTCCTTCCTGACCACTCCATCCTCAATGTTGTTCTGTTTGCCTCTGGCTTTCTGTGAGAGTTTAGGCCAGAGTAAACAAACATTTTGACAAATCTTTAAAAATAATTATTGATTGACGGGGGAGGGCATTGATATAGCTCAATATCTAGCCCCCCTTTCTGATATCCCTATCCTCCTTGTCTAACCCCCCCAAAAAAAAAAATGTATATATATATATATATATATATATTCTTTTTTTTTGCAGTTATGATTATGACTATATGTTTAGAACAGCATTCCATGTGTATTTTCCTAGTTATGGATGTGATGCTTTGACTTGTGGTAGAACCTATGAACTTGTAAATCGCTTTGGATTAAAAGCGTCTGCCAAATGACAAAAATGTAAATGTAAATGTAAATGAAAAAAATAAAAAATAAAAATAAAAATAAAAAGATACAGCTAAATCCAGAGATACCAACTGCAGCTATGCTTCATGGTGTTAAATATACCTGTAAATGTATGTTTTTCAGAAATTGAATAAAAACTGCAATTTCACTATGAGGTATGATAGAAAAAATGTGCTAGAAATCTTTAATTAGTTTAGACTAATTTATCACCGCTGCCTAGCAACATTGTTGCATTTGACATTGAATAAGCTATATGTAGAACAGCTTGGACATTTTGGTCCCATGGTTTACTAAATTAAACTTTTTAAAATGCTTCAGTGTTTATACTATTTCACCCCCACAATTATAATCCTAACATATACCAAAGGGTTGTTATGTTAATTACAAAAAGAAAGACCTTTTCGTTAGGATCAACAGCTAAGCTTCATCCCAGAGACATACTTTATTATTCACCTGGAACAATAACTTGCATAAATTGTGTGTAAGCAACTTCTGAAATAAAAATTTGACAAAATATTTGTGGCCCTATAATGTTCAGGGTTAAAAGGCTCTTTCTGGGAAAAGCATGTTAATAAAAGCAACCTTCAGTGGAGTTTGAACTCCAAAGTGAATGTACAAAAGAATTGCTTTTTATTTAATTTCCTGCTGCAGCCTATTTTTCAATGCTGACATTGCTTCCTGCCAAAGTAAGTGTGCTCAGTGTAATGATGACATACAGATGGGGTTATAATTATGTCCCTTTTACCATTACTGATGTACCACACTGCACCAATCCACAGCATCCTCCTCTTCTCTTTGCTGAATTGCTGAACCTCATATTTTATCTAGCTGTGGTAATTCAAGCTGGCAAAACCTAAACTAAAATAAATAAATAAATATGACTTGAGAGTGTTAATATTTTAATATGTTGCAGTTACTGTGAACGGCGGGCGTAATATTCACAGAAGAGTCAGGATGGTGAGATCAAGGAAGCAGAAGAAAGAGCAGATATGGAAACAGGTATATGCATGTGTACAGAAATAAAATTAGAGTCAGGAGCAGGAGATTTTTCAGGAGTAGGTATAGGAGTAGGCGTAGGAGCACATGCATGAGCAGATGTAGATGTAGGTGCAGGAACAGCAACAGTTGCTAAGGTGCGGGAGCTAGTGTAGGTGCAGTAGCAGGAGTAGGTGTAGGAACAGAAACAGTTGCTAAGGTGCGGGGGGTAGTGTAGGTGCAGTAGCAGGAGTAGGTGTAGGAACAGAAACAGTTGCTAAGGTGCGGGAGCTAGTGTAGGTGCAGTAGCAGGAGTAGGTGTAGGAACAGAAACAGTTGCTAAGGTGTGGGGGGTAGTGTAGGTGCAGTAGCAGGAGTAGGTGTAGGAACAGAAACAGTTGCTAAGGTGCGGGGGGTAGTGTAGGTGCAGTAGCAGGAGTAGGTGTAGGAACAGAAACAGTTGCTAAGGTGCGGGGGGTAGTGTAGGTGCAGTAGCATGAGTAGGTGTAGGAACAGGAACAGTTGCTAAGGAGCGGGAGGTAGTGTAGGTGCAGTAGCAGGAGTAGGTGGAGGAACAGGAACAGTTGCTAAGGAGCGGGAGGTAGTGTAGGTGCAGTAGCAGGAGTAGGTGGAGGAACAGGAACAGTTGCTAAGGTACGGGAGGTAGTGTAGGTGCAGTAGCAGGAGTAGGTGCAGGTACAGGAACAGTTGCTAAGGTGCGGGAGGTAGTGTAGGTGCAGTAGCAGGAGTAGGTGGAGGAACAGTTGAGGAAGAGAGAGATGTATGGCAGCAGTTGTTTGTGGAGGTACAGGAAAAGGTCAGGTTAAGGAGTAGGGGAACATGCAAATGCAGAACCAGGAATGGGGATTTGGGTGGAAAAAGATGGGAACAGGGGCTGAGCAGACTCAAGAGCATTCTTCGGCTGTTTTCTTTGTACAAAAATCTCTCCAGGTGGAAAGTCTCATGTGGTCTTATAAAACAATAAATAAATAAGCAGAGAAACATCAAGCACTTAAATAGTTGTAATGTTTATTGTAAATGTTTATTGTAGTGCAAATGAACAATGCACACATTCTCAAAATCTATATTTACAATTATAGATTTAATACAGCTGTTAAATAAGTCATAATGTAAATTTACGAGACAACACTTTGTCCTCACACGTTTTTCAGTCATTTTATCTTTCAGTATTCTCATGTTCTTAAAATAAATAAACTGATGTGACAAGCTGATAGATATTCTAACCTTAGGGTAACACAAACTATCAAATAATGTAAAAGCATTTTAGTTGACGGATGGCATTTAAAAGATCACCTGGGTCAGTTCACAAGTAAATCTGCTCATCAATGCCAATAACTAATATCCTGTATCCTGTCTAATGCTAAAATCAGAAACTCAGTGAGACTAAGCTCGGCTAATAGTCAGATAGAAAACCCTATGATGGATAGGTTGTGGTGTGCACATGAAGGGGGCACTGGTACACTTGAATTACAATGTTATGGCCCAGTAAAAGCCTAGGGGGGCTTCTCTATATACAAATCCCACCCTCGGATAACATATGAATCATCAGTGAGATTACTGAAGGGCTATATTTTTATATATTACAGCTCCAGAATTATTGAAATTATAATAAAAATGGAGGAAAAAGCATGCATATAAACATGGATAATGATCTATATGTTGTGTTCAAACATATGGGAAAAATACAGTGGAAAGTATTCACACTTTATTGTGTTGCAGAAACGGATACAATTTCCATTTTTGGAACTCAATAACGGGGCGGCACGGATGGTGCAGTGGGTAGCACTGCTGCCTCACAGCAAGGAGGTCCTGGGTTCGAATCCCTGTCGGCCAGGGCCTCTCTGTGCGGAGTTTGCATGTTCTCCCCGTGTCTGCGTGGGTTTCCTCCGGGTACTCCGGTTTCCTCCCACAGTCCAAAGACATGCATGTTAGGCTGATTGGAGAGTCTAAATTGCCCGTAGGTATGAGTGTGTGAGTGAATGGTGTGTGTTCTACTTATTTTCTGTTCAGGATAAGCGGGTTCAGATAATGGATGGATGGATGGATGGATGGAACTCAATAACCCATAATGACAAAGTGAAAGCATCCCATCCATCCATTATCTGAGCCTGCTTATCCTGAACAGGGTCGCAGGGGGGCTGGAGCCTATCCCAGCATACATTGGGCGAAAGGCAGGAATGCACCCTGGACGGGTCGCCAGTCCATCGCAGGGCACACACACCATTCACTCACACACTCATACCTACGGGCAATTTAGACTCTCCAATCAGCCTAACATGCATGTCTTTGGACTGTGGGAGGAAACCGGAGTACCCGGAGGAAACCCACGCAGACACGGGGAGAACATGCAAACTCTACACAGAGGCCCCGGCCGACAGGGATTCGAACCCAGGACCTCCTTGCTGTGAGGCAGTAGTGCTACCCACTGCACCATCCGTGCCGCCACAGTGAAAACACGTTTTTAGATTTTGTTTTGCAAATTTTATAAAAATAACAACAACAACTAATAACTACATCTACACTATATGTAGTAAATCTATTTCTGAATCTAACTACTATTCCTGTGGAAATCCACAGAATTCTACGGGGAGAATGACTCCCCACAGTCCAGCACTCATTTGAAATTACTCCTATTGAATTATTCCCACGGACAATAAGGAAGATGGTGAGAAGGCCATAAGTAACCCAAGGATCACAGTTTAAGAATTTGAGATTGGCTGCATGTTGGGGTCACCAAGTCTCAAAAATAACCATAAAATGGTACTTCCATACCAGCAACCTCTTTGGAAGGGTGGCATGAATACAGCCCTTACTGAGCACAATAAACAAAAGCAAGCATCTGGAGTCTGTGAAACCTCATTGGAATTATGACTGGAAGAGAGTGCGATGGTCAGAGGGGACCACAGTTGAATGTTTTGACCATACACACCATCAACATGTTTTGTGGCAAAAGAAGAATGTATATTTGAAAAAAAAAACATACTTACTGTCATTTAGGATCAATGGCTCAATGAATTCAGTACCAGGAAATCTTGGCAGAAAATCTGATTGCCTCTGCTAAGAAGCTGAGAGTTGGTCATAGGTAGATTGTCCAACAGGAGAATGACTCCAAACATACATCAAAATCTACATGGAAATGATGAAGTAAAAACAACATTCATGTTCTGCAAATTCATGTTCATCTCAGTCTCCGGACTTGTGGTCTGAACTGAAGAGGGAGGTATCCCAAGAATGATTGTGAAAACTTCTGCATGGTCAAAAATCCCTACAAATGTGTTCTCTAGCCTAAACACAATTTATAGGAAAATACTCATTCGTGGCTGTCATCTTTGCCAGAGGTATTAAGGGCTAAACCAGGGGTTCCAATAATTGAAGAACCTGTTTTTTGGGGATGTAAGATTTAAGATTGATTCTACTAAATCAATAACAAAGCACATTGCTATACACATGTTAAATAAAGTTTTATCAATAACTGTATTATATTTTAGTTTACAGCATTCCCTGTGCATATTTATCAAGGATGCCAATAATTCTGGAGCCAAGTCAAGTGCACAGCAAATGGCACTCAAACTTAAAATATCAAGAATGTTAAATCAAAAGCAGATTATTATTTTTTCTCTCAAAGCCTGCATATTATACCTGTGCTTTTTGACAGCATGATATTGCACTCCTTCCATCGCATGCATAAATACAGATAACTTTATTCACTCAATGAAAGCATCTGCAAGGGGAACATTTCTGTCGTCTTTTCTCAGAGGGGAAGCCAAGTGTTTATTTTACCAAATGTAATACGTTTCATATATTTGGCATCATCTTCCCGCACACTAATTGTAAGTTAATAGACGAACAGCGGGCCGCAATTTTCACACACTTCAGAAAATATGGTGCTTTCAGAATAGAATGACGCGTTGGAACGATTGGTCGAGTGCCACCTCCTTTTGCCTCTTTCTTTAATTCAGCTTCCCCGGATTATCTCCGGGGAGTCTGCACTCCATATAACATTGGTGGTGACACATTTGACGTAAGGCGTTGGATCAGCAGGGTGGGAGAGTGGGTGCAAAACAGCGACTTTCATCTGCGTCTTTGAGCAAGCTGCACGGAACTCCTCACTCTGCCGTCAGCCACCAGGGGAGGGCGGGTCACCTGTCTCTGGTATATTTGTTCAAGCACAGCAAGGAGCCTCTTATATCATCACTCGACGAGGCTGAGTGACAGGTAGAAAGGCACTTTTTTAATGACTTCAGAAAACACGGACGGTAATCAATAAGTTATCAGAGAGAAGCCCTTCTGGATACTCTCACTGTATAACAGAATAGAAACACAGGTACACAGACACATATTATAAGCAAACTGAACTACCTTTGCTGGCTTAGCACATGATTGAAAGTTACAAGAATTTACTTTTTAAAAGTTGACAGTTGCCACAATCAGCTAATAGTTCTGAGCTTTAAACATTTCTACAATTCATTGTTCTTCTTAGGAATTGTTATTTGTTGCTCTGGAGTTCTTGCATGAAGTTATACATTCAACATAATGAAATAAACAACAACATGAAATAAATCATGTATAAGATAAAAATGAATGGCATAACAAAGGACGCCAGAAATCCAGGATAAATCCATTCTTTACTCCTTACATTTGGTTTATTAACTGTTTAGATGTATCTTAATATGAATTCACTTAAATGTCCTGCAGCATGCTGATACTAACATTCAGCTGAGATGCTGAAACAGTTTTGAGATTTTATGCCAAGAAAGGTTGATGTTGTATTTAGTGATGCCTATATCTAAAGAGAGGACTTTCTTTTGAACAGTTCCAAGGAATCTCTTGTCTGAGTGAATATTTCTGAGGAAGACCGTGCAAACAGAGTTGACTCCACAAAAGAGGGCATTTTCAGTGACATGACCCCATTTTATATCGGTTATACCCATGTGTCCTTTTGGAGTCTCTGAATGTCCTTTTTTGGAAAACTGCCTAGTCATAGCTTATAAAAAAACTAGGCATATTGCCATCACATTTGAAAGGGGTTTTTTCCAGTGCTGTGACTGGCTCAATTGTGTCTCTAAGTGCACCAGCCAAAGCCACAATAATCTGCATCCACTCAGAAAAAAAGCTTCCACTTTCACTGTGCTTGAGCAAATGTAACTTTGTTTAAATAATATTTGGAGTAATTCAGACTCTTGGCAAACAAATCCCAAATGGTTATCTTTCTAAAGAGACCAAGAATATGCCTATTATCAAAAGGGTTAAAGAATAGCAACCATTTTATTTTGGGTATGACATTTCTAAGCTTGTGTCAAGAAAATGGGCAATACTTGAAAACTGGCTATATGAATTTTGATGGAACTGTATGTGTGGAACCGAAAATATTGATACAAATTTCCGAAAGCATAAAATAAAAAGCACAATTTTTTTTCCCAAAATCCCCACTTTGGATTCTAGTGCATAACATTATGAGTGAAACATACACTCTCAGAAAAAAAGTGGTTCCAAATAGAACCATGTGATTCCATAGAAGAACCCCATGAAGTTCAGGGGGTTTTTATTGGGCAAAATGGTTCTTTGTCTTGGAGCTCTCACACTTCACAACTATGATAGAGGGTTCCATAAAAATCTAAAAAAAGGGCTCCTGTGTGGAGAAAAATCAAAGAACCCTTTTTTTCTGAGAGTGTACTTTGTTTTCCCTTCAGTGTTGGCAAGAAGTGTGCAAAGGTTGCATTTATCAATTATAGTATTTTATAACTGTACAAAACAGAGCCTTCAAGTACAGCTATAAATAACAGAATTACAGTATGAAAGAAGGGCTTAACACCTACCCATATAGCTTTCTGGTCAGGCCCAGAATTACTTCAGTCAGACAGTGAGCAGGACAACTAGATTATTAGATTGTAATGATGGAAAAGTTCATTTTGGGACATGACACAGCAACCACACACACACACACACACACACACACACACACACACACATAAGCATACACACACACACATTTACCAGAGTATAATTTCGGAAAAGTGAGTGTTTGGATAGAAATAGAGCTATGAACATCCAAAATTTTCATCACTGACAGAAAATAAGTAAATCTCTCAAACAGGTAATTGCTCTGACAGGGAAACAAGAGCAATCATCCTTCTGTTGCCAAAACACTACAACACAATACCAAGTTTTTGTATTTATTTATTTATTTTTATTAATCGTGACCTCCTTTTTGACACTATTGTTACATTATTTATTTGCTTCCTGGCAGAAACTTGTGTCCTACGATAATTCTGGCAAGTCACCTCACACCCTTCTCCGAGATAAATAAATAAATAAATAAAATAAGTATTATGGCCTTAAAGACTGACCCGGAAGAGACAATGTCCAAGCTCATTCATCTAACAAAGTAGCACATAGTTATTGTACCACTGTGCTTGTACATAGTATATGTTGCCGAAATGGCTCTTCTCAGATTCTCCAGCCTACTGTTTTAATGCAGAGTAAAGAAAGTGCTGAGAATCAGGCCAAATAAGATGAGATGCAGAACGAAACTGCAACAAAAGTCAACCCCCTGCTGCCCTACAAAAGGCCAAGACAGAGCTCAAAAAAGACCTGGCTATACTCCTGACACAACACTTCACAGGCATCTTTTTCTTCATTAGAGGATGTTCCTAAAATAATTTAGGCATACAGGACTTGAATAATTACACTCTCTTGAAGAACACATGCTTACATGTTGAGAAATGATTTCTTTATTTAGACTGATAATGCATGCAAACTGCATATCACATCTGTTTTTTCACCTTGTTCGGTAGAAAAATGTACCCTTTGGAATATTACCCAATATTAAAATATTGTTTACTGTCATTTTGTGACTGATTTTTCAAACAAATTGTACTACACTGGAATACATAATGCTATGCATACCTGGACATTTTTCATGTTTTTTTTTTTTTTTTTCATTTTGACACATTACCTGGGGGGAAAAGATCAATATGAAGGAACGTCTCTCCATGTCTCTCACCGACAGAAGTCATTTGGTTCTTACAGCCAGCATCCTGCCTCCTTTCCCTCGTCTGTGTGTTTATAGACTCAAGGAGAGAAATGGATGACACCTTTGCTGCTGGCAGGCACCCCTGTCCCTCAGGGGATCAGGGTTATTCCAGTTCCCCTGTGCTCCAGCTCGACCGGCGAGCTCCTCTCTCTGTTCGACAGAAAACACTCCTCCACCACTCCTCCCACTCCCGGCCGTATCTGAGCTCTGCGTAATGTATGCGCAGACATGCCGGACAACCCGTCGGCTACGCGCCCGGCAGGCTGAGAGGGGCCTCTCTGTCTCACCGCCGCAAGGCGTATTTTCTCTCCGAGTCACCCCCGGCCGCCTGGCAATTTTCACCAACATGAGTACAACTGGACTTCCATCATTACATGGCCTTGACTTGCAGGGCTTCTTTTGATCTTCTGTCACGGAGTGCTCGGTGCAAGTAAGCAGCATCCGAGACCCTATCAGCTCTCTTACGGAGGGGGGGGAGGAAGGGAGTGAAAACACCCAGGTCAAACTCAAGGTCAACATCAGGGTTTAATTTATCTGTTGTTAATTTGATAGGAATCTACATAATCAACATATGCACTGTAATTGTATCATAACATTGCTATCTTAACAGGTAATGGTGATAGGACACAATGTGAAAGCTTCCAGAAAAGAGCTTCCTAAACAATGCCCTCCCATCCCCCCATTCTGGGGCCGATGCGGCAGGAGCTGTCAAACCCTCCCAAACTGCGTGATGGATGCTCCAGCTCCTCTTCTCATTAATTACTATGGCTGCATAAGCGCTAATTTTGCCTGCGCCGTAGCTTAGTTTTCACAATCCGCCTCAATGTCAGGGAACAGATAAGCTTTGAGAGTTTGATGGAGCAGTGTAGAAACATCTGGGTCCAGGGGGAAAAGGAAAACCTACCACCTGGTGTGTCCATAACCGGCGGAACCTGCTGAGACAAAGGCCCAGACTCAATCAGCATTCGTCCTTAAATTCCTACACGCAGTTAAAATGCAAACGTTGGTGTTTTGCTTCACAGTTTGAAGTTTGGCAAATTCAGCAATCACAAAAAAACTATTTGCAGAAAACAAAAACAAACTTAACTTGTGTATGTGACTACAAAGTGTTGACTGGATTCCGGCCAATGAAAGTAGGCGACAGTGAGGGGACGATGCTTTTCCCAGCGGTAGTGGATATGTTCTGATTCACGATGGCAATGGTTCCCAAACTTGGTCCTTAGGGCCCTCTGTGTTTGCTAGTTTTCATTCCAACCACAACTCCAATTTTAACAAGCTGTTCATTTTTTTTTTCTGTCAGAAATAGCTATGCATGAAGAATAAAAATATTACAAGGCAAGTGCAGAAGATGGCAGTCAATACCAGTAGCCAAAAGTACATGAGGGATTGGATGCACCAAGGTCTTGTGCCCTGCCAATTGGTCTGATACAGCATAGGCCCTCAATCTCATCTCGCACCATTCTCTGAAAACTCTAGACACTGTTATGTGTGAAAATCCCAGGAGATCAGCAGTTTCTGAAAGGTACTCCAACCACCCTGTCTGGCACCAAAAATCATTCTACGGTCAAAGTCACTTAGATAACATTTCTTCCCCCTTTCTGATATTTGGTCTGAAAAACAGTCAAACCTCTTGACCACATCTGCATGCTTTTATGCCTTTAGTTGCTGCCACATGATTGGCTGATTAAATATTTCCATTAAAAATCTGCCGTACAGGTCTACCTAATAAAGTGATCACTTAGGGTACATATGTATTTTTTAAAAAGAGCTGTTCTCTTTATTTGATAGACAGCTCTCAACAGCGGTGAATATTCTGAAGCAGACTTTACATAGAGTAGGAGTCGAAACTTGACCAGCAACAGCCCTGCATGAGCTGCTGCCAAACTCAAAACTCAACCTAATGGAAAATAATCCTGAGTGTTCCAGGTGGACTTTTTTCCCCCTACTACTATTACTTTATTTCGCTCTGAGTCGATCCAATATCCCCTATCCCTATCAGCATGTGGACATTTTCACATGGGCCTTGACCCCTTGGCAGAGCATACAGTGCTATCAGCAGGCTGCCAAAGTCAGGCAAGGATCAATATGGGGAAAACTGAGGTACTGTAGCTGATTTATTCGACCCTGTATACAAAAGGGTACTTAGCTGTTGAATCAATGTACTGTACATTGTCTTTCGGCGGTCCTGTGGGGATGTAAAGCTACTTTTGGGGAAGAACCTGAAGGGCGATGCCTGCAGCAAAATGGGATTCATGGTCGTTTGCCCTTTCACCCCAGAATATGTAATGCCCCCTGGCTGAACCATACCAAACAAAAATCTGTTCTGATGCATTAAATATGACTGTCAGCACCCGAGTTCCCAGATTGACCCTGAGCAGTCTAGCAGATTTATACTATCGATTTGTGTGTGGGAGAGGGTTTCTTACTGTATGAGCAGAGATCATGCATCTGTGGTTATTCGCCTGAGCCACTGCAGTACTTAAAGATCAGCCAGAAATGTAAGCTTTTACTTTTCAAGAAAATGTTTTCGTACTTTACACTAAGTGTAATATAATAAAGCCTTGCATAAATAATGCTTTCTTGTGGATGGGATTGCTATTTCTGAAGAGTCCATTAGCAATTACCGTGCTTCTGAACATCAGACAATGTGTCACTGTTTTAACATTCTTCAAACAACTGTTTTAAATTAACAAAGGTGTGAATAGAGGGGCTTTGTGTAATGTATGATTTTAAATATATGTTACTATAAATCATGACACATTTCTTTAATTCTTGCACATTTCATTTATTTAAATTAAGTGATAATTGAACTCCCACAATTGCACTGAAGTAGACAAATCTGTAGAGAATCAAAATTCCAGTCTAAAGAAATGCTGTGCTCCTTTGGGTTTTGTGATTGACAGATAACATAATATAACACAACATAATGGCAAGAACAGGCCATTCAGCCCAGCAATGCTCGCCTTTTCCTACCCCAAAGTGTACCTACTGCTTAGTTTGCCTAAGAGCTCAATAGTGTCCAACACCGTATCAAGCCTGGTCTTGAAAACCCCCAGTATGATTGATTCATGGAATTGCATGAGTTACAATTTAAAAAGTCAATTCAATATGATTCTATGTGAATGCTAATCAGAAATGGAACTCTTTTTGCTTAGTGACTGACTTTGGTCTGTCGATGTTTACAGTAAGGTCCATTAGCGTTTACTACTTAACCCTACTTAACTATCTCCCTTAACAGACGGATGCAACCTATAGGTTTTTCTATAGGTTTTCTATTGGGGACCTTAATGGGTTAAATCATTCTGTCCAACTTGATGGGATATCTCAGGACAGAGCAATTTTATAAAAGTGATATGAAATGTGAACCCTTGTTAAAGTATCAGATCTGCATGGCTTGGCGTTGCTCTCAACGTGGCCCTAGGCATACCACTATTCATGGCCTTACCACATAACTTCATGGCTCTTTAGTTTGTAATTACTCATGGGGAGCTGAACATCAATGCAGCCATTTTCTGCTTTATTGGAATTATACTTATTAAAATGCATGCTTTGGGAAGAAATTGTGATATTGGTCAAAATATCCTGTCAGGGGTTCACGCTATTGGGAGGAGAAAAATGGATAAGCTGCTGAACACATTAATTCTAAAAAAGGATTTTTGTGGAGGAATAAAGAAATGTTATTTCTTCTAAGCATTGAAGCATTACAATCTGCACGGAGAGGTCGCATATCTTAGTGTCGCTGTTAATTCACAGGGCTTTGATCCGCCAACTTGTTGTTTTTGTTTGCACACAAGTTGGTGAGGGAAAAAAAAAGATTAAGGAAACTGCTTTTTTGGGATTAGAATTATAGAATAGATTTAAATCAGCCTTTTCCACCCCTTTCAGTAAACATTCAAAAAACATTTTCCGTCTCTACTCCATGAAGGCGAAGGCAGCTTAGCGCATGGTGCTCAAATTAAAAATGATATGTTTATATGTACTGCATATGATTATGGGAAGAGTCTTGAAGAACTAGGTGGAGAAACCAGAGGCCATTATTGGTCCAGTGGGTTTCGGTCTCACCCCTAACACCAAGCGCGTCCAGATGTTTGTCAGAATTTACCACAGACACTAAAGGGCACCTGAGGCCAGTGAACAGAAGCTGTTGTGTTTTATTCCACTGGGCTGTAGACGTGATGAAAGCCCAGCTCGGCATTTGAAATTCGGTGTGTGAATTGATAAAACTCTTTCAATGAAGCATTACCACCTGGCCATTCCTGGTCAAGACCATACAAATTGACTCCATGGTATGTAATGTAACATTTATAAACATTACCATGATGAATGCAACTGCTGTTTTCAATCAGCCTGGAGCAAAACCTCCCTCATAGCTGACTGAACTGCAGTTATTTGAAAACCCTGGGCTTTTGAATTTGATGTGGAGGAGGAAGCATTTATTTTTGAAAGAATATATATTTTTTACATCCTGTCTGGTCATGTGAAAACTCAAATGGGGTGAAGCTTTAAGTATTTAATTGAGAGGATGCTTCAGGAGAGCAGGGGTATTGTGCATTGTGTAATGTACACCTAAAACTTCTTTTATGTTTTAATAATGCAAAATTAAGTGTTACATGTAGACGTAAAACAAAACAGAGACAGAAAACTTCTTTCTATGATTAGATTTATACACATATTCCAAACGAATTCCAAACCGGAAGTGTGGTTTGAGGTTTCACCAAGGGTTTTCAAATACTTAATAAAAGTTTGATGGTTCAGACACTCTCATTTCACTAGACAAACCAGTAGGAGGAATATCACAATGAGGACCCTTATAAAAAACCAATAAACAAAAATAAAACCTCTAGCCTCAGTGATGCTACGATACAATCCCCCAAACCCCACTCCCAGGAGCAGTCAGAAAGTTTGATTTTAGTTGCGTGACATGGATAAACTACTTCCACAGGGTTAGAAGGAACAGATTTTATCAGTAATAATACACTTTCAAGTAGATGAAGCTTGGTTTGAACTCAAAAGTAGATATGAGATAAAGGTTCAGAAGAAAAAGATTGAATCCTGTGACTAGTTCACAAAGCTCTGCTTTCTGCCTGTAGTTGTGTCTTATTTCAAAGCCTCGAAAAGCCATCTACTGTAGAGTTCAGTCAGTATCCTGAAAGGGTGTGCATTGCAAATGCTGAAATATTCTCTCAAAAATCCACAGACTAACTTCTACGGACACTCCGTGAGAAACTTAAAATAATTAGCTAGCAGAGTAGTATACTTGTTTAACCAAAAATATATTCTGTATAACAGTGAAAGTACCTCGGAAAGAACATGGCTGGAGACTGTTTCAATTAAAAATAAAGTGAGTGGAAGCCACAGATACCCGTTCCCATGGTACACATTCATCTTCTCTCTCTTCTGCTCAGGGAAATTCTGCATTGTAAATGTTAATAATAGTGAGGTGCAGCCCGTAGGATGGCTGTCTCTTGAGTCATATGCCTTGTGTAGGCTGGAGTTCATTCCCCTCCCATGGCACTCTTAACACTTTCCCTGGTCTCTTTTCTGTTACCCTCCCAGTTTTCTACCTTTCTGAATAAAGGAAAAATGATCAAAGGTAGGGAAATGGTCCCGCTCTCCTTAAAAAATAAATAATAAAGTTTGATAAAATGCGCAATATAAGACACAGGAAGGTATCGGAAATACAGGAAGGGGCTGGTACGGGGCACACAATACGAAGTTGGACAAATGTTTTACATGAAAACTTGTCTAATAGTCCAATGTTCTGGATTCAGCCAAGCACAGGTTCATGCTTAACCCCTTAAGTCTTCATTTTTTTCAGGGTGCAATATTCAATCACTATGGTAACAGGAAACCATTTTTTGCAATGTCTAAGTCTAAATAGAGGACTTTTTGAGGAGTTCCAAGGACTCTCTTGTCTGAGTGAATATTTCTGAGGAAGAGAGTGAAAACATGGTTGACAACACAATAGAGTGGCCCCATTTTATATCGGTGAGCATCTAAATAAATTCTCAAAATATTGCATTATTCAGTATGCTTATGAATAAGGACTGCTTTTGGATAATAAATAGCATGTGAAATTATGGAATGGGCTTGACTTGTTGATAGGGGTTGGGTATTTGACAAAAATTTAAATCAATGGACATCAATGAATATTTTAGTATACAAGATGGTATGATTGCAATTGTACCTATTTTATATGATCTTTGCAACCTGTTGCTGTCTGAAGATAACTACAAGGAGAGGGAGTTTGGGACAGAGAGATAGGAGAGGATTACAGACTAATGCAAATCCTTTTTTTTCAGGATAAAAGGTGTTGTATAGTGTCCTTTTGGAGTCTCCAAATATTCCTTTTTGGATAACTGCATTGACAGACTAGTAAATAACAATGCAGAATGCTCATTTTTGGTGATGTTGTCCTCAAGGGGAAAGGGGATTTGTCCAGTGTTGTGACTTGGCTCCCTTGTGTTTCTAAGTGCACCAGCCACAGCTACAATAATCTGTATCCAGTCCAAAACAAAAAATCTTCAGTGAGGAAAAGTGAGCTTCCACTTCCACTGTGTTTGAGCTTCTGTAACTTTGTTTTAATAAGACTTGGAGTAATTCTGACTCTTGGAAAAGTCAAAAGGATTCAAGAAGAGTAACCATTTTATTTTGGGTAAGTCATTTTTAAGCTTGTGTCAAGAAAAGGGGTGAGGTTAAGAGGTTAAGGCCAAAGACGGTATGAATCAGGCTTCTGTACACGCAGACCTGTTGCTAAGAGATGCCATAAGGGTTGTGCATGTTATTAGGGGTAATTATGGTTTATACTGGTTGCTATCAAGCCACTGGATGCAGATGGATTAAAATGCAACCAACTTTGACAGCAGCAGCAGAAGTAGTTGCAGCAATCACGTTCTCTGCTAGGGACAAAAGAACGGTAGTCGATACATTCAAATGCCACGTGGCAGCTCAGCTCATTCAGAAACATTATCGTTTTGATTGAGACAGCTTCAAATACTTGCGGCAGCTTCTGAAGGATCATTTACAGGACGGCATGTTCTCATGCAATCATGCCCTATCTGCAGAGACACGGGTCTGTTGTGCTGCTTTGTTATTCTGCCCCTGTGACTCCTTGCAGTAGCTTAAGAAGCCTCTGCTCTGAGCAGCCAGCCATAAACAGCAGTACGGGATGTCGCAGACGCTTTTGTGGAGGTTGGCTGGCAGGTTGTTAAATTCCCTCCACGATTGCATGACATTGCAGGTTTCCCTGGTATTGTGGGTGTGACTGACTGCATCCCCTTTACAATCAGAGCCCACGGTTTGTACTATTAAAAAACGGCTTCCCTCCCTCGCCCTGCAGATAAAATGGATGCCGTGGTGCCCTGGCACGGTCGCCTGGTCGCTGTGATGAATCACACGTTTTGCAGGAGAGAGCTTTTCATAATGCACTCACGCGGAAGCCGCGGCGCAGGGCACCTCCTTTGCAAGGACTCCTTAAGTGTCGATTTTGGAGTGCGTTGTCGTGCTGCCACCAGAGGAGGGCCGCGTTCCTCGTTTTCCGGAACAGGATTCCGAGGAGGGGGCAAGGAGATGAAGGGTCAGAATTTACCCAGCCACCTGCCTTAGGTGATGATAGAGAGAACACTAGGAGACATGGGGGCCCCTCGGACATCATCACAGCATTCACAGCTAATTCACCTCCAGGTGCAGCCAACAGTACAGATGAATACAAAGGAGAAACATATCATAAACCGGCTATTTTTAAAAAAGCTTTCTCTTGTCACCGGGAGTGTCTCCTCTCTTACCCTGGCTTTGTAGAAGTGAATGATGAATGAAATAAATGGGAAGCAGAATAGGGTGTGGGGCTAGTGATAATAGTGCCTTTAGTGTGTGGTGGGGTAGGTGGGTGAGTGGTTGGGGGAAAGGGGGACAAGGCATTTTGAGGTGGACTGAAGGGGGTTTCTAAGGGCCTGTGATACAGAGTCTGGGAGACTTTGCTCATTGTTGGTGAGTCAGGGATGGCTTACTGCAGGTTTGGACATACCCATGTATGTAGATCCACTGCTAGGGGTGCATCTGAAGACTACTGTTGGGTAGCTGGAGTGCACTGTACATTATATACAGTCTGGTCCAGAATTAATAATTATTTTCCAACATGTGTAATGTGCTTAATTAATGTTATGCTAATATGAATTCAATATTTCCCCAAAAAACAGGTATTTCACAATTATTGGCAACCCTGGTTTAATACTTTGTGCAACCACCCCTGGCAAAGATGACAGCCATCCGTTTTTTCTGAAAATGTGTGATAAGGTTAAAGAACACATTTGGAGGGATTTCTGACCTTTCCTCCGTGAAAAACCTTTCAAAATCATTGGATTTGTGCTTATGGACTGCCCTCTTCAGTTCAGACCACAGGTTTTAGATGAGATTTAAGTCTGGAGATTGAGATGGCCATTGCAGAAGATGGATGTTGTTTTTACCTAACCATTTCTACGTGGATTTTGATGTATGTCTGTATTGATTTTGAGTTATTGTCCTGCTGGAAAATTCACCTATGACCAAGTCTCAGCTTCCTAGCAGAGGCAACCAGATTGTCTGCCAAAATGTCCTGGTATAGTACTGAATTCATTAGGCCACTAATCTTACAGTAAATAGTGCACCTGGACAACTGGAAGCAATACATAAGTGACCCACCTCCACATTTGACAATAGGTATAGGGTGCTTCTCCTTGTGTGCATTCCTCTTTTTTGATGCCAAACATGTCGATGGTGCGTATGGCCAAAAAAATTGGTCTCATCTGATGATAGCAGTTTCTTCCCGTCATAATTCAAATGACGTTTAGCAAACTTCAGATGCTATTGTTTATTTTGCTCCGTAAGGGCTTTCTTCATGCCACCCTTCCAAACGGTTTGTTGGTTACATTTTTCTAAGCTTAAAGAAAGTCTTTCTTCATAACTTTTATCTTTTATACATGGAATCAACCTGGTTGCCCTTCTTTGAACCTTTTCCAGCACCTCTATATATTTATTGTTGTGCAGTCCCCGTAAATGCAATCTATACTCTATACTCTTAAGTGTGGTCTGGCAAGGGTACAGCATGAAGTAAGGATAACTTCCTTAGATTTATACTCAATACTCTGGGCTATGTATCTTAGCATCCTTTTGGTCTTTTTTTACTGCTACAGCACATTGACTAGAACCTGAAAGGCTTTGATCAACTATTATCCCCACATCTTTTTCAACTTGAGGAAATTCCAATTTTATACAACCCATACAGTAATTCTGCCTTATTTCCCACATGTAGAACTTTACATTTAGTTATATTTAATTTCTTAAACCATGATCCTTGGGTTTTTTCATTGCCTCCCTCCCTTCTTTGGAGTGCATGTGCACTTGAATCCTATTCTTGGCAAGCATTCCATATGTTTAACATTTTTCTATTATTTCCCCTACCTAAGTGGGGGTTTATGTTTTTTTTTTTTTTTTTGCACCTATTACCAGACTTGTGATGGTCAATTACCACCTGCTTCCTTTCAGTTTTTTGGCTTTTCCCATGCGGATGGATGGCACATGGATTTTGCATGCTGGTTACCTCATTTATATTCACTTATACTCTAATGAAACATAAACATAACAATAAATGTATATACGTTGTTTCTCCATATCTTTGTAACAAATTGATTGTCAGTGTTGTTTATTGCTATATATGGAGCCTTTTTTCTTCATTTTTAAAGGGCACCAATAATTCTGGAGCTGACTGTATATACAAAACGTTTTGCATACAATGCTTCAATTTATAACACATTTGTTATTCATGCAGAGAATAGAATAATAAAAGCACTATGCATGATAATAAGAACAATGCCATTTTATATAAATAAGTGAAGATAATGACTTCAGTTCACCCACTGCTTCTTGTTCATCAGTTCACTTTTGTGCCATAGTAAACTGGAAAATGCTCTCTCTCACAAAGTGTAGCAAATGCATTACTTTACTCTGCGAAGGTCGTCTTGTTGTAGGTCTCTGCAAAATGATATTTAAACAGTTGCTTGCAATATAATGGCTTTTTATAATCAGCATGAATTATCATATTTGTCATGATTATTGTGCAGTTTGCAGGATAAAGATTACAGCTCAGTTTCACACAAAGACATCAAAAGGTATTTTCATAATAGTCTCAAGGGACTTCACGCCTCGAAGTCAGAGCAAATTTGCCTGGTTGAAATGGTTGATGAGAGAGATCAGATTTCATATTTTATTTTTGCTTTTCCTGTGTCACATTTTTAACAATGTAAGGGGTCTTTGTAAAAAAAATCACAATAATGGGGAAATACAGGTTTTTTGTTGGTTTTGAGTTATTTGATATCTGATCATGGACTGTTAGACATGCTGTGGCCAATCAAGTTTTTAGAACATTTTGTAATATAATGTGTCCTTCCAGCAGCTTTATTTAACATGAGCCATGATACCTACTGTATTGGACAATACAGGATATCAATGTATTTACTGCTTTTATGCCTTGGATTACCTTTAGATAATATTTTTCAAAAGCATTTAAATAAGAAATTACGGCAGAATGTTTCAGACTGAAATAAATAAATTAGCAGACTACCACTTAATGTGAAATTTCATTTTCCAATAACCTGCAGTAGGAAAGGTAACCTATTCTGTATACAACATACACTATACTGTATATGTAAAATAAGAATGTCTCGATGCTAAAGGTAAACCTCAGTTCAAGCACAAATGTTCTGCGTGCAGGATGGGGACAAATCACCAATGGTATATTCATATATTCATATATGAATATACTGCACATTATATATTGCTATACTGTATGTTCTTATAAAAACACCCTGCTCTTTAATGGTTTTATGTGACACATGCTGGGAATAAATCACCAGAGATGTCTCCCCTGACTTCCTAGGGCCCATTTATAATCCGGTGATCAGGGCTAAGTACTGTAACATTTCAACATAACTGAGCTCAGCCTCCCACAATGACTAGTTTCTGTGCTACATAGCTTGTGAAATTTGCATAGCAATTTCTCCGTCCATCTGTAAAGGGGACAGAAATGCCATCACTCAATAGTGGCATTCATGACATCCTTGGAGGGGTTTATTCTACCAAAATACAGATAGACTGTGAAGCAAAATGCTGCATATCTCAAAGGTTCACTACTTATCCCTGGTCCGCATAACTAGCGAACACACATTTAACACACATTTATCATAATGACAGTGCGCATACTGTGGCAGATGACATGACACACAATGTAAAGACAGCATCAATACATTCAATCCTCAGTTGCAGTTGTGTGAGGAAATGCTTTTCATTCCTTTCAGTTGCACGGGCAGTTTGGGTGAACCAAAATGGCAACCAGCTACATTCAGCAGAGTATTTAATCAATTAAACTTGAAATGAATGACATTTATCCTTAGTTCTCTAGTAGAGACCCATGACCATTCATTTTGAATCCTCCTACGGGTAAAACAGAAAATTAGTAGCCAGAGTGTCAGAGCAGAGAGCATACCGTATATAATCAAAGAAGGGGGGTGGCTGTACCTAATGTAACTGTTTATAGGCCATGTGGAAAGCTCCTAGCTAGCCAGTGCTCAGTCACACGTCTGTCATGTCCTCAACGGAGTTCAAACTGAAAGTCTGTCATGATGTTTCAGGCACCAGCTGCACTAAAATACCGTTTTGGTGATCCTTAAAATACCAAACCAGTTTTTTAGTGCAGGTGGTCCTTAAAATACCAAATCGGTTCAGAGACGCAGCTATTTAGTTTGCTTTATTCGCAATCTTTTTTAACATGTTTCATGCAATTTATACTCAACTCCACTGAAGCATTATTATGCCAGTTTTTCTGTGTAAATATGAGCGCAAGAATAATTTGAGATGTTGACGACTCAACCACTAGGGGGCAGAGTGGATGGGGTTAAATTGTATTTTACATTATGTCCGTTGGCGGCACGGATGGTGCAGTGGGTAGCACTGCCGCCTCACAGCAAGGAGGTCCTGGGTTCGAATCCCCGTCGGCTGGGGCCTCTCTGTGTGGAGTTTGCATGTTCTCCCCGTGTCTGCGTGGGTTTCCTCCGGGTACTCCGGTTTCCTCCCACAGTCCAAAGACATGCACGTTAGGCTGATTGGAGAGTCTAAATTGCCCGTAGGTATGAGTGTGTGTGTGAGTGAATGG
Source organism: Conger conger (assembly GCF_963514075.1). NCBI lineage: Eukaryota > Metazoa > Chordata > Actinopteri > Anguilliformes > Congridae > Conger > Conger conger. Next base: position 10,943,387 of record NC_083776.1, on the reverse strand, counting down.
TGTGTGTACCCTGCGATAGACTGGCGACCTGTCCAGGGTGTATTCCTGCCTTTCGCCCAATGTATGCTGGGATAGGCTCCAGCCCCCCCGCGACCCTGATCAGGATAAGCGGGTTCAGATAATGGATGGATTATGTCCGTTCACACAGCTGGATATTGTCTGAAATCACTCATGATGAATCCCTTGCTTAAAGCAACAACAGCAGTATTCCAATTAAGGACAGGACACAGGACAGTTTACACTGGTAAAATGGTGTTACGGTCCGGTCCAGAGAGTGAGAAACTGTGCATTGAAGACACTGGCACATAGCTGAGTCACTGAATAATAAGTGAATATGTATTCAAGGGCATTTTTGCCAAAAATTTCACATTTCGTTTTTTAAAGATCATGATGTTATAGTTTCTCTTGTAATACAGAACTTGTTGACTCACGCACACACACTCGCACGCAAACTGTTAGTTATTACAATTTATGATTTTTGGAGGCAGACTTTTTCAGCAGCAAGTGTTGCCCAAAGCATCCCAGTGTGATGATAGCCCAGCGTTATCACAGTGACACATTTCCCAGCACATTGAACCTTGCCCTGTGACCACACTCGCAAACACATTGACACTTCTGTGAAGAGACGTGTAAAAACAGCACCTTACCGTACTGATCAATGCCACTTTATCCATTTCTGAAGGGACAGACATGAGCAGATCCATATCTGAGGCTATTACCAAAACCAAGGGCCTGATGAGGCGCCATCTCAGTCTCTTGCCTTGATTGTTTTTTCTGAGAAATGCAAACAGATAAATATACTACTATAAATAAATATGTAGCTTCAGACAATGTATTTAAATGTGTGTATTGTTATACTGCATCCATTCATAAGCAGCCATGCACTAGCTTGCTTGGTATTAAATTATATTGTTAGCCTGCTAAGCAGATTATCTTTCATTTTGATAATATGATTGATTAACGTGAACATTGCTACAACATCCATTATTAAAGAGAGTTGAAAAAGATACTTTTAGCTATCTATAAAAGTACCAGATTAGGACAGATGCATCATATTTAGAAGAATTTACTCCCATATGTAGTGAATGATGGACGGCAATTTAAATGAAGACAGTTGCTAAAAGGTGTCAGGTGGAGGACACTGGGTTTGCAGAGCTCATCGTCATATTCACGGTGGAGCATTAACCGCTGTACTCTTCTCCTTCATGCAATGCTACGAACAGACAGTCAGTGGATGAGCTGTTCATAATGCAGCACTCCACCACGTTTGAAATTTTAATTAACTTGCTCTGGTTCTTAATCTTTACAGAGCATCCCCTTAACATAGATAAAAGGTATGATGGCTAACATGGATTTATTTGAACTTAGCAAATAAACATGAATAATACTTGTCCATGTCAAGACATGTAAATCCATGTTAATGTTAGCTATTATAATAGTAATAGTGTTTTTATAAGTGTGCGGCCAAACATATAGTCTTAATTGTTCTTTCATTCCCACAGGTCACATCCCAGATCTAGACAGTCTACAGTATATATGTCACAGGCATCACAACCACATTTTTCACCAGTTTACTTGAACAAACTGAGTTAATTTATGTGCAGCAAAGTGAGTTATTAGCCATTAGTTGCCATTATACTGTAAGCATTGTATAAAGAATGAGATGGTAGTGTTTGAGGAAATTGCTGCAGTGTAAAGAATCAATTTGCAGTAAGATACAGAATGCACATAAAAACAGTATCTACGTACAGTATATTCAAACAATAAATAAATATGTGAATATTGGAAAAAAAACAGTGCAGAGTTAACTAGCAGCACCCATCTAGCAGTTACATAGTAGACACAAAATATATATTTTTAAAGAGTACATAGTGCCCACAGTATGCCATTCAGAATACATTTCAATAAAGCTGTATTCATATTATACATCACAGTATTCATATTGTATATCTCTCAATATTCTTATCTGAATTTACAGCTTTATTGCAATGCCATTCAGAATGACAACGTAATCAAGCTGCAGATCCGGATATTCATATTGTATATTTCTCAATATTCATAATGTTCATCTCATATTGCGAAAATATGCAGCTTTTAGTGTGACTCAGTTGTCTGTGATTTGCACATTTATGTGTTTTGCATGAAAAGTTGCATAAACACCGGCATGATGGGGCTGAGCCAGGACTGGACTGGAAGTTGACTGGCAGGCTGATGAGTGATGGTCAAAGTCTCACCTTTTCTGCAGCAGAAAGGCGTCAGGCATCACTCACCCACCCCACAATGTGAACACAGCTTGCTTCCATGGTAATTTGACCATCAATTTCATTTTAATCACGACAACTGTTTCCAATTACCCAGCCTGGTTTGTCTCTGGGAAATGAATATGCCTCTCAATCATTGGACGATAAGGCGTCCGGCTGTCAAATTAGGGAAAGCGTTTCCGCAGAGCCGAAGGAGGGAATGAATTCAGAGTGTGGCTGCCTGACCTTTTGCGGTCTCAGCTGTGTGTGCTGCCAGTTTGGAAACACATTTGAGTTGGGCTCCTGACTGATCCGTGCCACGGTCCGCTGACAGTCAAGGTCCACAGGCACCAAATGCACCCTGCTTCAAGACATGGATTTATTCAACATATTTCCTTAAGTTACAAAAATCACATGCTATTTTCTTTCTAACCACAAATTGATCATTTGGTTTGGTTATTCATGAAATCAAACCTTGTTTGGGGAAACCATTCTTATTATTGGCAGTGAACCAACAGAAGCACACTGATGCAGTATTTAACAACACTAATACAAGCACCAGGGGCGTTGCTTGGATGTGAGGACATTGGGGGCTTAGCTCAGAATATTAAACATTCTTGAAGTTCAACAAGTAAATAGATAAATCTGGTCCACGTTGATATGAACAATGAAAGCATCAAATACTCTTTCTCTTAATCACTGTAATTAAGACAGGAGCTGAAAAGGGTCCTTTATATGGTGATGTAGTACCACCTGCAATACAAGACATTGCCAACCTTTGTATCAGCAAGAAACTGCCTACTGTTGGACACATAGGCCACATCTGCAGTGTATTACTATATAGTACACCAATCACCATCTGAAAATAATGCACTCAAAGTGGTTTAATAAGCCATATTGCATACCAACACATGCTCAAGTATCTCAAAGTTGTGATCTTTGGTGCCTGGCATCCTAATATTAAGACAAATAAAACATTTTTTGGTGTTAAGTTGACGTTAAATTGTGGTTATTGTTGTTATACAAGCTGGTGGAAATGACTAACTTAGGGACAAACTTCCTTGACTCTCTTTGCAATGCTCCAAGATATCAATCTGTTTTTGCAGGTACACATTTTCACACCTGATGTGAAGGCATTACATTAAACCTGTGAGCAAAGGAATTAAGCATTCTAAATGACTTCACTCTTAAGAAGCCACCTGATGACCAGCCACTTAAGAAAAAGTCATGTTTAAGTAGCAGTAGAACAAAAGTGGTGTGCCTGTGTGTGTTTGTGTATGCATGCATGCATGTAAGCGGTGTTTTTACTGTAACAATAAAGATAATACCACTAGATGGATAATCTTTAACATTAAACATTATCCAAAAATAGAAAGAAAGGCCATCTAAACAGGTGTACCAGGGTGCTGTAATGCCGGGCTGAACACAAAAACCAGCATCCACTCTGGCCCTTTATGGATACGACTGGACACCCCTGTTCTATGCACTGGACTAGAAAAGAACACCAGTATTCATGGGGAGTGACACGTACCTCTAACAGCACTGATGGGAGTTGGCTCTGTGGGTGCAATGGAGAAGGAGAAGAAGGGATAGGTTTAAGATTGAATGCTCTTTGTCTCAAACCCGCACACTCACACTCTGTACCTCTGTTCCTTTCACTCAGACTCAGCTCTGAAGGCTTTCTGTTTATAAATAAAATAAAATCAATCAGCCTTCGTCACGCAAGGGATAAATATAACATTCGCCTTGCAATCAGAAGCTTTGAATATCAAATGAGCGGCTCAACAGCTGATCAATAAATGCAGTGCATCTCAGCGCATTAGAATAAGAAAAGATCAAAGTATTTTGTGGGAAGGTGCTTTGAGTTGGTGCCATAAAGCCTGTTTTATGCAAGCTTTCGTGGAGAACAGAGGTAGTTAATGGGGCTGTATGTCCCATGTCAGTCCCAGTTGCCTAGCTACTGTACTGTCATTGGGCTTGTTCTAAAAGCTTTTTCATTCTTTTTATTAAGCAATCCTTTTATTTAATATAAGCCACTGAAGCACAACTGATCTCTGGGTAAGCAATAAAAGACCGTTAACGAATGCTTGTCCAAGCCCTGAATGATTTATGGAGAAAATGGAAAAAAAACGTCTCTGACAATTGAGGCTTTTCAAGGGAGAGGAGAGGAGGTGGAGATGGGGTGGGGGCTGGGGGTGCTTTGATGAGGCTGGCATGTGTGTTCTGATAAAGTTTTGAAAGAAAAATGTGTAAAAACCACAAAACAGATATTTGCCTTTGTCGGGATCCTGAAGAAACAGCCATCACTGGACCTACCATCAAAAGCCGACAAACTTTTTTAACTTATAATATTTGAACTGTCACATGAAATGGTTTCTGCCGGTTTGTACCGATTTGAAAAGTTGTGCATTTCAAATATCTAGCGCTGTAGGTAAGATGCATGAGACCGCTCGCATGGGGGGGGGGGGGGGGGGGGGGAATGTTGGCTTTTCAGCCTCATTGCCCTGGAAACAAACAAAGGTGGACGACTGGATTCAATGACAGGACTGTCCTCAAGGGTGAGGTAACTCTGCAGGGAATTATCTGCTACTTATGCACAGACTGCATCTCCTTCATGCCTGACTTAAGTCTGGCCCTGGAAACACTTGGTAATTATACAATGTCCCAGGGGGTCTTTACCCAGTTTTTTTTTTTCCCTTTGTGTTTGGCTTGGCTCGGGGTCTGCTGTGTGTGTTTCTGCCTCCCCTACAGGTGGAGATGAGAATGGCCCAGTCCTGTTTTGGAAATCCTGGTTGGAGATGTGCTGGATGCAAGCCGTTGCCTGGCGCAGCCCTCTTCAAGGGATGCATGGTGCCAAAGAATGACGATGACTATCGCCTAGCAACCAGACCGGAAGACGCACGTAACCAGGGACGCCAGGGACCATCCTGGAGCAGTGGAATTAAAAGCTGACATGAAATCATTTTGAAGAAAAAGCACTGGCTGCAGTATCTTCTTTTACAGAGGAATGGTTGCAGGTTTAGCATGGGTTTGAGCCATGCACACTGACTGCCCAGTATGACCCTGTATCTTGTATACAGTATGTAGTGTAATGTTTTGCGTCTTTAGGATAGGTAACTGCCTTTTATGTCAGCTATAATAAATGCCTGCTTGTCCTTTGTATTTAATATCTTTTATTTTTATATATTTTTGATTGTTTGCCCAACTGCATTTTGTTTGAATTCACATTGTGATTGTGGTGGATTAGTGTTGGATCCACTATCATCTCATTGGTGGATTTTTGTGATTACATGAACTACACAGGCTAGCATGAACTACACTGGCTAATAGATCATGCTTCACTCATTCTCCTCTACAGTCTGATTATATACATTTTTAAGTTTAGTTTTGCTTTACTTTGTAGTACAGAGCAAAAAGTAAATAAATCAAGAGAGGTCTGTCCACAACAAAGATGCATGAGGGATTGATTGAACATCAGCTGCAAACACCAGTAATTATTGATGGAAGTAACAAGGTTCTACATAGGTATGCTAAGCATTTAGATATAATATACTGTTTACAGGCACTACTTTATTCTCAGGAAAACATTTGCCCTTTAATAAATTATTGTGTGTGGTAAGTTGAAACACAGCTGAAGATGATTGGAGTGCTTTGAATAAAACCATTCGATAGCTGAAGCATTTGAACTCCAGTGCAATCACGCACAGAGCAGTAACTATTTCATACCGTTTGGGTCACCTTATTACAGCAGCTGAAGCTCCAGTCAGTGGGTGAGCCTCTCTGATGACAAGGCACCCAGTGACTGCATTTTGTTTCATTGAGAGGAACTAATTCAGCGGTAATTGAATTCCCCTTAGCCAACATACTGGCGCTACCCCTGATGGATTAATGGTGCTAATTTAATCTACACACTGTACTGTATGTACTGCACTCTAATAGTCAGTAAATGCCACAGCACAGGCAATAAACAGAAGTTCCTAAACCTATTGATTCAGCCTGCAGGCCACTGAGCAACAGGAGTAGCCACATATTTGCTCAATAATAAACACTGACCTTCGGGATTTGGGCGTTTATAACTGCACGATTTAAGAATCAACTGTATGCCTGATTACTTTTTTAAATCAATGCTGATATAGCAAATGTGATCAACTTCATTATGGTCTCTGACTATAACGGTTCACTGTTGATTTTCAAAAGACCATTTAATTGTAGAAGATTTCTGTTTAATGCAAAACTCAAATCTAGTGACTTGGTCCAGAATGTAATGTAATAATCCCGGGGACAACATCCGATCTATATACAACCCTGTCATTTGCATTGTGTTTGAACTAATTTTCCACAAATGGAATAATTTCTCATGAAGCATCATTATTACATCAAATGGAAGCATTATTTGATCTGACATTGATATGGCAAGCTGGCATAGTCTAATTAAGCTGGGGTCTAATTAAGAACAATGTGTAGCTCTTTAGAATTCAGACGGTGCAATAATGATTGGAATGAAAATTAGCAAGCAAAGTGTGTCCCCGGACAAAGTTCAGGAACCCCTGGAGCAAAGGCATAGGGCTGGGGGAGGCAGGGAGACCCCCAATATTCTCATATGAATGAACTGCTACGCTACACAAGAATGGGTGGTCCAGCTGTAGATCTCCCACATACTGTAAGCACAATAGTAAGCTATGCTTTCAAGAACCAGTGAAAAAATAAAGAAATGTCTAAATTTATAATAAAGGTGTGACTCATCCTTTAGTAGTAGTACTTCACAGAATTTCAATGTCTTTGCTTATACCTGGACTTATTTATTTATTTAAACACACCATTGAGTTCACTTTGGCTTTATCTGTTCCTTTTGGTTTGTAGCACTTTCCCAAGGCCCTCATTTCAAGGCACATCATTTTTGGTCTGATCTACAGTCGGCACGATTGAACGGCTTTAATACATTTTTGAAACAGATTACTTTTGCCTTTTATCAAGCTCAGCATTACTTGTCCACAAGGCTTTATGAAGGAGAACAAAGCTATTTGTTTTGGGCTTATTTCTGTGTGCTTCATTCAAGGCAAGGGAGTAGGAAAAGCTGTCCTGTATTTTTTCCACATATGAAAAGAGAGAGTAATTCAGCTCAATGCAGGGGTCAAACAAAGATGACTGCTACTGAACAAAGTTTTATCAGTTAGAAGTCAGGAGAATATAATTGACATTAAGACTCATGAAGGACACGTTCCCATCAGCCAAATGGAGCTATTTTTGGCAGAGGGGGAAGGGACCATGGCATGGTGTCTGCACAGTGAGGATGTTCTTTGACTTGGACTGCCCTTTGGGACAGAGTGTAAGTTTTAGTGCAGCCCACCCTGGGCTATCATGCACCCTGTTACCAAGGACAATGTCCCAGACTCCCCCCTCTCACTCTGAGGCTTTAATTACACCGTCTGAAAGCCTGGCTTCTCAGCTCGCTGCTCCAAAATGCGGTTTTGCCTCAAGAGCTGCGAAAGAGCATGCCACTATCCCCTGACCTTATCCGAAAAAGACAACATGCCTGGCATTTTTAAGGCGAATGTTATTAACTCAGCAGCTGACTTGGATCAAAGTATGTAGCATAGCAGTGGAATAGATGTTCATTTTAAGAATCTCACATGAAATGAAAAGATAGTAAAATATCTATGTAAAGTGATTTCCCCCTCTGCTTACAGATTTGTCAATTACATTGGCTACAAACAAAGCCCTTGTTCTGCAGGTTTTATGGCACACGTTATTTCAAATATATGATACTGGTGTAAGCCCCACGCTAACCCAATGATGGAATTTGCCCTGATGTTGCTGAAAATAAGTTGGTTGCATGGTTAAATCAAGATAAAATAATGATCTCGCATCGATTTTTCATGCCCTGTAAATCGGTTCACGTATACCGAATCCTGGATAAGTGCCATCCCATGATGACATTCTGCAATTGCAAGGAGAAAAATAATAGATATAAAACAGATGTATTTATATTTTAATCTATGAGCAAATGAGAAAACATTGTAGCAACAGAAGTTATGGTTAGGGTTAAGATGTAACATTAGCAATATTAATTGAGCATAGAGACGCAAAAACGTTTGGTACGTACATGTTCGAGTGCCTCAGGTTTGATTGGGGAATTGGAACGTACTGTTAACTTCAACTGCTAGGGGTGGATGTTCAGATTTTGGAACACAGAGGCCGATTTCAGTGGTCAGAACATTTGGTCACTGGTTGTCGAAATAGTGTGAGACCAGGCTGTGGCGAGACTAGATCAGCCAAAAGCTATACCAAGATACGAAGACAGTAGTACCAGTAGATCACTCCGCTCTATTCTCGTACAGGCTGACTAAGAATAATAGTGCCTGTATATGGACCTTTGTTTAATCTGACTCAAATGTAATTTATATAGAATTTTAGTAGATTATTTATAATTTAAAGATAGATAGATAGATAGATAGATAGATAGATACTTTATTCATCCCGAGGGAAATTTTAGGCATTCAGTAGCTTATACATACAGATATATACACACATATCTCACACACATAAAGATCAAAAGTAAAAAAATCTGAAATAAGGTGCTATGGTAATAAAAATAAGGTGCTATGTTAAATTAAATAAATGTGCAATCAAATAAATGTGCAATCGTGGTAGTGCAAAAAGTACAAAGTAAACAGTAAACAGTAGACAGCGTGATGTGGTGGAAGGAGCAGAAAGAGACTCATGGTGAAAAGTCCAGTTATCTCCTCCCGTTTTGTGTAAGAAGAAGATGCTCTTCTGTCGGTTCTGTCGGTTTAGTGTGTTATATAGTGGGTGGCGGTCATTGTCCATGATTGCCAGCATCCTGTTCAGTGTCCTTTTCTCTGCTGTTGATGTTGTTAAGCACTCCAGCTCCATTCCAACTACAGAGCCAGCTTTCCTTAGCAGCCTTTCCAGTCGCCCAGCGTCCCTTTTCCCAGCACAGAATGGCATAAGAAAGGACACTGGCGATGACAGACTGGTAAAACATCCAGAGGAGCTTACTGCAGACATTGAAAGACCGCAGCCTCCTGAGGAAGTAGAGCCGACTCTGCCCTTTCCTGTAGAGTGCTTCAGTGTTGGCTGACCAGTCCAGTTTATTGTCCAGGTGTACCCCTAGGTATCTGTATGTGCTGACCACCTCCACATTGACCCCTTCAATGGAGACTGGCAGCATAGTTGGCTTCGTCCTCCTGAAATCCACCACCATCTCCTTGGTTTTGGGAATGTTCAGTTGCATATGGTTGACATTGCACCACTGGACAAAATCATCCACCAGGTTCCTGTACTCATCCTCCTGCCCATCCCTGATACACGCCACTATTGCAGTGTCGTCTGAAAACTTCTGCATGTGGCATGACTCTGAGTTGTGCCTGAAGTCAGATGTATACAGGGTGAACAGGACCGGCGAAAGCACAGTCCCCTGTGGTGCTCCGGTGCTGCTGACCACCTGCTCTGAGAAACAGTCCTTCATCCTGACGAACTGTGGTCTCTCCGTTAAAGGAATCCTGCTCGTTAAAGGAATCCTGTACCATAACTCTTATCTGCTAGTCCCATCATATGTCACTTTGGCTGTTATGTGCATGAAGCACTGACTAGATGTCTACGTCATTTCAGGTGTCGCAGGAATAACTACTTCTTTAGGCATATTTGATAGTGGCTCAGGGACCCAAGAAGGGCAACATTAGCTATTCCCTTTCATGAATGAACTGCTAAGCGGAGGAGATTGATTTAACAACAAAGGTCTATGTGTGCAATACTCCATGATACAATAAGCTTAAATGTGCATTCTCTCTCGACCAACTCGAGGGGGGGTGTCCAAGCATTACCTGTATAACAGAGTGTTCAGTAAGCGAAACCACACAGTTCAGGTTTGAACTATTTATTTTGCACGGTAGTTAAAGCCAATTACATTCCAATTAAACAATAGATAAAAGTATTACAAATGTATTATAAGAAAATACTAAACATCATAACTGGCAATGAAAACTACATGCTCTATGCAATGTGGGATTCTGGCTGCAGAAGTTCTCAGATCACTTGGTTTCCCCTGCTTATGAGCCCAAACCAGGCCTTTGATCTCAATCCAAAAAAGTCTAGCCATTGCTAGCACACTGATCACTCAGAATAATAAATGCACACAGGCAAGCAATGACTGGGCAGAAGTGTGCGGTGCACCGACCCAAGATTGCCAGTGCATCATAGTAATATGACTGAGCATGGTTGCTGTATAATATTTAGAAGGTGAAAATCCTGCGTCGTATGCCTTTAAATAATTTAAAAATTTTAAAAAATTATAATACTAATAATAACAACAGTCACACCAATTTTACATAAACAAACTTGGCTCCTTTAATGTTCTCTTCAACAGTCCAGCGTATTTCAGTATTCAAGACCTTAGAGTGCCCAGACTCAGGGTGTCTTGCTTTCCCATGCTGGCATGTTCTTCATTGAAGCCTTTGACATTAATCTTTTCTCTGAGGAATGATTCCAACTGAACTGCTGTACTTTTCAGAATAAAGTGGAGGAGTATGTGAGCATAAAAGTCTGTAACTGTTCACCAATTCCAGGATACATAGCTTTAGTTAGAGTGTTATTTTTTGTTTATGTTTTCTTTTGTTTTTGCCATTGAGTCTGTACAGGCTTAAATCAGGGCTTTCAGAGAAGGGAAATATCCATTCATTCTGTTTATAATACATTCTTGCAAGAAGAAAAACAATATTTTGCCTTATATGCAAATTTAGTCTGATTTGGAATGATTAATTCATCAGACATACTATTGATAAATTGTACATTTTTCAAAGGATAATCAGGGTCTATAATGATAAAGAGTCTTAAAGAATGAGTGGTAATCTAGAATGAGGTTTCTTCTGTCCACAAACCTTATCCCTTAAACCTTAAATTGCTCTAAGCCAGCCACCATACAGTTATGAATGTAGAATGTAGTTGTTGTATCTCTATGGACATACACAGTAGTCAGCACACACAATGAGCATGACACAAGCTCAGATAACTTCTGATAAAGTTAGTTTGTTTTTAAATAGTGAGATGTGATCGCCACAGTAGTAGGCTCTACTTAGCTCTGGCTTGTCTACCTTATTAAAATGTCTGGCTGGCTATAACCCGTAGGTTGCCAGTTAAAATGTATTGGGGTCTCTTCTACACTCTTCCTCAGCAAATGTACATAATATTTGACACAGGATACAAACTAATGGTATTGTCTTAAAAGTATAGTGCTGACATTATAATACTATTATTATTGATTGATTTCCATTTTTTCCAGCAACCCAACACTGATTTGATTTCTCTCACTTGAGATTTCAAGATCTGCTCCAATAATTAGCATGCAAAGAATCGATAGTCATGGAGGTTACTCTGGGTTAATGTTTCTATTTAAGAAATAACTGTGGAACTACTCTGCATTGTCAGTTCAGCTCTGTGCTTTACTGGGTATATAATTCTTCCACAACATCTTAGCTCAGTAGTTTCAGTCTACATTGAGTTTCACACTCAGTGTATTAACTTTACATTACACAAAGGGCTTGTCTTAGCCCATTCAAATATTTGAATACAAATTTAAAAAGTTTAGAAGAAGTTCATATTTGAGTTTCCAGCAGGATAATGTATTTTCAACATTCACAAAAACCAATGTTTCTCAATAGAGAGGCTTTCCAAAATGGCTTTGTGCTGGGGACTTTTACATTCACGATCCTTTAAATCTATTAGCCAGTCATCTCAATACTATATTATTATATGATATCATTCTTTCCAAAATTACCATTTGAGTCCTTCACTGATGAACACAAATCAAGTCCGTTGGATTTTAAATCCCAAAGACCTGGCATGAACCTGTGGAGTTTAACATCAAATTCAATAACAACAGGAGAAAGAAAAATCCTGAACCTTATTATTCAGTAAATTAAATTAATTGAGGAGATAAGATTTTCAGCGTTTTTCAGAGGTGAATTATTCAATGTGCTCTTGCCCTCTTGAGATTAATTAATCAGTTTCTGCTATGTGGCACTCAATTGTTTCTTTTGTGAATGGAAAGAATTTAGGGGCAGTTTAATACACCAGTTTAAACCTAAAACAAGCCGAGTTCTTAACATCGCCATGGATTCAACCAGGAATGAGCGTGATGGAGTCTTAGCGAATGTAACCTTTTAAACACTGAATGGTAGACTCAATGTGCTGGGGCCAAACGTCACACTCATTGTAAGGCCAGTTACATGTAAACTCACTAAGCACTTTATTAGGTATTTTTTGTTTGTTTGTTTTTGTACTTATTGGTGTTCTGTTGCTGTAGCCTATCCACTTAAGAGGTTTGATGCATTGTATGTTCAGAGAGAGAGAGCTGTTCTACATAGCACTGTTGTAATGTGTGCTTATATGCGTTACTGTCACCTTCCTGCCAGCTTTGACCAGTCTGGCTCTTCTCCTCTGACCTCTCTCAATAACAATACGTTCTTGCCGTCTGAAGAACAGCGGAACCTCTTGACCATGTCTGCGTTGTTATGCATTTAGTTGCTGCCACATTATTTTCTGATTAAATATTAGCATTAACAAGCTGGTGTACAGGTCTACCTAATAAAGTGCTGACTGAGTTTATACAGTATATGGTTACTTAACCACTCCTTATCATATGATATTGCCTTCATAGATTTCATTCATAGATCTGCTAGCCTATAAACTGTCAAGTAATGATTAAGATAACTATGGTTTTTTTTTTTTTTCAGACTGCTGGCTAACTGCCATCATCTTTAGCACAGTGGTTAGTGCAGCCTTCTTTCCCCCAGGAGACCTGAGTTTGGCTCCAGCCTGCTCTATGTGTATGGAGTTCATTACACTGGTGTCTGCGCAAACTGGCGTGCCTCAGAGTGAGAGAGCGGTATCTCAAGCATTTGGTCATGCTTTGTGTCCGCTGGGGAGTAGTGCTGTGGGCTGGCTATATAATCATCATTTTGTTAAAATTGTACTTTGCAAGATATTACATTGGGTGGCACGGATGGTGCAGTGGGTAGCACTGTTGCCCCACAGCAAGGAGGTAATGGGTTCGAATCTCTGTCGGCCGGGGCCCCCATTGGCCGGAGTTTGCATGTTCTCCCCGTGTCTGTGTGGGTTTCCTCCGGGTACTCCGGTTTCCTTCCACAGCCCAAAGACATGCAGATTAGGCTGATTGGAGAGTCTAAATTGCCCATAGGTATGAGTGTGTGAGTGAATGGTGTGTGTGCCCTGCGATGGACTGGTGACCTGTCCAGGGTGTATTCCTGCCTTCCGCCCAATGTATACTGCGATAGCCCCCCTGCGACCCTATTCAGGATAAGCTGGTTAGGATAATGAATGATGAATGAATGAAGATTTTACATTGCATTACATTAATGGAATTTGGCAGACGCTCTTATCCAGAGCGATGAACAGTTGAATAGACTAAGCAGGAGACAATCCTCCCCTGGAGCAATGCAGGGTTAAGGGCCTTGCTCAAGGGCCCAATGGCTTTGCGGATCTTATTTGCTACACCGGGGATTGAACTACTGACCTTGCGGGTCTAAGTCATGTACCTTAACTTCTACGCTACAAGCCGCCCCCAAGATGTTGAAAGAATGACCACGAAAAGACAGGTTTTCTGGGTAATCTGGGTAATCGTATTCAATAAGTAGACATACACATACGGTACAGCACAAGCAGTAGAACCTCACAGAACCAAACACATCAGGGAAGAAGGTCGTTCGGAACAGTTAAATTTCCGGAACTTAGGTTATTTGTATACTTCTTGTTTCTATCCAACAGCAAATTTTGTCAAAAGTGGTAGTTTCCTTGTAGGCTACTCTTTAGCAACAGCTAAAGCTAACTCCCTTGTCTAATTTTGATACAATTTCAAGTTTCTTTCAATTAAGAGTGTTACTGTACTTGTTTGCATTTTGCAGTTGTCAGTTTGTATTAATGTTATACTTCCTATCGCATACCCTGTTTGCCTTTTTCTTCTCTATTTCCGTCTTCATCTTTCCATCCATCAGAACAGCAGAGCTTGCTGGACAATACTGGGCAGAGTGAAGGAAGAATAAAAGGCACAAACCTCAGAATGTGTCACCAGTGCTTCACAGATTTGGCTTTTGGATTTTGACATGGCATAGCAGGTGAGAAAAAAAATAACCAATATATTAAATGTGTACTTGTTTGAGTAGAATTCAGCTAAATTTAAAAGAATGTGGGGGGGGGGGAGAGCGTTTATTCAAGCCTGTTGCATATGCTTTTGAACAGCCTTGACAGAGCAGTCAAGGTTCCAGGATCGGAAGGAAATAATGATAGCTATCATGAAAGGACTGAGCTTTTAAGTTTGGTTTTTATACTAAATTACGGCAGAGAAGCTTTTATTCACCTACTGTAAGGCGGTGCAGAAGTGCTTAAGGCATTGAATGTGAATTACACAAACATCTGCTCTTGGAATTAGAAATAAAGCCTTGCCGTCGTAAAAGGCGTGTGACCTAGGCAATACAGTCATCATGTGCTGTTAGCTGTCAAAAAAATAAATAAATAATGACAACATTGTGGAATTATGGAGACATTTCAATTAAACAAACTGTTCTGGCATGAACATTTATAAAAGTAGGAAATACTTGAGATAATACACAATTATTTGGGCTGCATAAGATCAGTGTTAAGACACTAGGCTACTAGCTCAATGGTATTATGACCAAAAATAATAGAGCCTGATTAATGAATGGGGTCCATGGGCGTAGAATTGGGTAGGGACAGTAGGGACCCTACCAATATCAAGCGACTGCTGAAAAGTCCCTAGCAATTATTTTGATTGACAATAAACATTGTTTTGTCAATGTTTATTGCCAATCCACCAGTGTCTAGACAATGTTAACAGATCTCATTCTCTACTATGAATCCCGTCACCCTCACCCCCCCCCCCCCCCCCCCCTAAAAAAATGGCTTCGCCATTACTTGCTGATGAACGAAAGGCTGTGGGCGGTGGTAAGATGGACGTTAAATTATTGGTCAGGCTACATGTTCAGTTAAAAGTGTTGTAAATGTTAGGTAAGGTCAGTTACAGCATGAGCTAGGTCCACTATTTGTAAAGTACTTTTAAGGCTGGAAGTTACTGATCATCACTATGTGCTAAAACCACAGACTGTGGCTGCTACAACAGAAGTTGCTACAACATGAGTACTCTGGTACAACAGAAGAGCCTGAGTACTCTGGTACAACAGAAGAACCTGAGTACTCTGGTACAACAGCAAAGCCTGTGTACTCTGGTACAACAGAAGAGCCTGAGTACTCTGGTACAACAGAAGAGCCTGAGTACTCTGGTACAACAGCAAAGCCTGTGTACTCTGGTAGAACAGAAGAGCCTTCCCTTTACATTACATTACATTACATGTAATTTGGCTGACGCTTTTATCCAAAGTGACTGCAGATGATTAGACTAAGCAGGACACAATCCTCCCCGGGAGCAATGGGCCTTGCTCAAGGGCCCAACGGCTGTGCGGATCTTATTGTGACTACACCGGGGATCGAACCCCCAACATGTACCTTAACCACTACGCTGCAGGCCACCGTAGAGATACAGGGCCAGCTGCTGACACACCGTGCCCTGTGAGCCAGGGCTCTTAATGAGAGATCTGACCTCTACATCTCAGCCGTGGTCACTGAGCCAGCACAGCACTATCTGTGTTAAGCAGGCTGGCACTGGTGTCCCACTCGGCATAGGCAGATGGGGTCCCGTTTTTTTGCTGCTGTCCTCTGGCGATGTTGGGATTCATCACTGGTCACCCAGCTGCAAACCCACGCCAGCGTTAATTAGAACTCACTGGCAGCACTGCCACTGTCAAATGTTTAACGAGTCCATTCTTAAATCCCGGGCCGGCGCCAATAGTTTATGTCCTTCCCTTCGATGATTTCCTACTGGACTTTGTTGGACCATCTGTTGCAGGGGTGGAGAATCCAATTCCAGGAGGGCTCATGTGTATGCAGGTTTTCTGTTCCCAGTAATTAACCCTCCCTAAATAGCGGAACACAACAACAATGATTTAAACTATGGGTGTACTGATCTCGCTGTAGTTGCAGTCTCAAAATATATGTTCCTTCTATAATCATAGTGAAATACATAGTTTTAGTTTGGTCACATTACAGACCAAATTGTCGGATGTCATAAGGAATCATTATCTGACTAGTTGGCACATCCCATGCTAAAACGTTATAGAACACAGTAGCACCTCTTTAAGATACAGGAACAGCACTCAGTTAACATGCGCAAGCATGCAATGACAATTATCAGAAATGTAAATAAATATATAATTGAGTGAATTTCAAAGACAGAAGTTAGCGAGAAACCAAGAAAGACATGCAGTCCTTCGTACTCAACCATGTTGATGGAATGGCACTCACCTTCACATCTGACTCTCCAATCTTAAAGACTCTTTCAGTTCCAGCAGCCCTTTTAATTTTTAGTAAGGCAATTTTTCTGCAACCTTGTGAAAATAAGCAATTACTGCACATAGTACATTCAGTAAAAAACAGAAAAGTTTTTTGTGTTAAGTGTTCTTTAGATACTGGTTTATAGATGAACAGAATGCTGTAATGTTTCCTAGGATGGTTTATTACATTACATTATTGTCATTAGGCAGACACTCTTATCCAGAGTGAGGCACAACAAAGTGCAAAGTACATACCCATAACCAGGGACAAGTGCACTGAAAGACCTTAGAGGGAAGTACAATATCAAGTGCTAAGGCTACAGCAAAGAGAAGGACGTGGGCCTATTCCATTTATCTGACAATGGAATATATCCAAAACCAGAGCACAACGCGATATGATTATTTACACTTACATAGGAACAATAAACAGCTTACATAGCTAAAGAAAAGTATTAGAAATACCACCATGTTCCTCACAAATTTAGCAGGGATTATGATGAATACATGATCACATTTTGCAATCATTTTGTATATTATAATTGCACTGATGAACAAAATAAAATTCACATTAATATGAAGACTGTGATTGTAGAAAAAAACAGGATGCATATCTCTTTACATTGCCAAATTGTCAAACCTGAGCAGTCTCGGAATAATAAAAAAAGTGAAAAATGACAAGAGGGAGCAGAAATATCTCTGCAAATATGCCTTTAATTATCACCCTTTAATTGTAGCAGATGCTGTTGCATGAGAGTCTATATATAGGTTTTGACTGATAGTTTTTGTATCTGCACAGAAGAGGAATATATGCACGAGAATAAGACACATATCTCACAGGTCAAAATGTAGTTGAAAATCAGCATTTAGCATTCTGAAATTGGCATTCAGAATACCACATAATGCTTAAAATGAAAACTAGTGCAGATTTTGTCATTTTGGGGAACACGCCCTACTTGGATTTATAAATTGTGAATTCACTGTTCAGAAATAGAGGTGGACACAAAAACTACTAACACTTCTAAAAAAAAGGCATCATCCGGCAGTCCTCTTTAGTTGTGTATGGATAATGCATAATGTAAATCTCTGAGCATACAGTGTACATGATGTACCAAAGGTTGAATTAGGTGAATCCAGACCCCGAGATATGCTTGAATTATTAGACAGATTTGAGGAGGGATTCAGTCCACAAATGACAGGCAAGGGGCCCACCTGACAGTAGCAGGCTTTTAATCTAGTCAAACATATGAGACGGGTGCATGGGGGGGGGGTTGGACCCAAAATGCATGACTCAGAAACAGGGGTGTGATAAAGTCCCGTCAGGGCTTTATTCGGGGAATATCCAGAGAGTGTAGTCAAAAAAATGTAAAATCCAGCCAAAACCAAAGTGCAGTACCGAGGGAGAAGGCAGTCTCGTAACAGGTACACCATGCAAAAGGTCCGGTAGCCAGGAAAGCTGTCAGCGGGGCAGAAGTACAGACGAACGGTAGGCAGGCTCAGGGTCGATGACGGCGCAAGAGTCAAGACTGAAGTCTGCTCCGCAGGGCAAAAGCACAAAGACAGCAGGCAAAGTCGTGGTACAGGCAGGCAATGGTCAACAAAACAGAAGTCAATAATCTTTGGTCAATAAACAGGCTTGGGTAGACTAACGGGTAGACTAACGGGTAGACTAACGGGTAGACTAACGGGTAGACTAACGGGTAGACTAACGGGTAGACTAACGGGTTGCCAAAAAGCCACTAAAGAGGTGCACTGACAAACAGGGGGCAACAATTTCGCAAAGACATGCCGTGAAACTGAACTTTATATGCAGGTGTAGACAGGTGTAGACAATTAGCTTGAGAGCAGCATGAGAATGGAAATCAGGTGTGGAGGATTGACAAGTTAACAAGGTAATTAGTAATCGTTAGTAATAAACCTATCCTGCCCTAGCGTTAGTAAATTAGTAAATGACATGCACAAGAAATGTAAGGTAACATGAACACATGGTTAGAATGTTAGTATTACCCAATCCTGATCTAAAGTTAGTAGATTAGTAAGAAGACAAGGAAAATTTATACAATTAGGGTGTGAGTGACAGAAAGGGAGAGAGAGAAAGCAGGAATGCAAGATTTGCAGAAAGACACAAAAAAGTGTATGCTAATCAATGAACAGTACAACATAACATGAAACATAAATTGTGACATAACAAGGTTGCAAAACTATGACAATAAACTATATTACATGACATGACAATAACATAACCAAGACAATAACTAAACATAAAACATCACATGACAAGCATGAAACGTGATAATATCAATTCTGCCTCTGACTGGAACCACAGCAAGCGTAAACATTAGTGACAGAACTTTCCTGGTTAATGCGCTGCTGTCTTTGGGAACCCCCAACGTCTTATTGGGTTTGTCAGCCAAGGACTCGTTAACCTTTGGGAGATGTACTGTAATTGGATATCTGGACAATCCAGGCATTTCACCTTATCAGTGATATTGATGGAAGTGTCTTGTAAACAAAATAAATGAATTAGGAGAAAACAAATTATTGAAAATGCATCCTGAGATAAGCATATTATACACTTACACTGAAGGATGTATCACTGCACAGCCCAACTAGACCTGGGCCTGAAGCCATAACGTCAGTGAGGACCTAAAATCACGTTAAGTAATGCACCCGTATTAGGAAATATTCTAGTATAGTGTTTCACTGTGAATGA
The DNA here is from genome assembly GCF_963514075.1 of Conger conger. Taxonomy (NCBI): domain Eukaryota; kingdom Metazoa; phylum Chordata; class Actinopteri; order Anguilliformes; family Congridae; genus Conger; species Conger conger. The sequence goes on along the minus strand of NC_083776.1, from coordinate 10,923,999 downwards.
TTGGCAGTACTCAGTTCTCAAACCTTCATATCACTGTTCACATTTCAGATGTGTGCTCTGAGCTGGACTGGCAGATTCACAGCGCTTTACTGTTCCCACATTTTGTTATGTTACAGCCTTATTCTAAAATGGAAATTCATTTTTTTCCTGAAAATTCTACACACAACACCTCATAATGACAACATGAAAGTTTTTTTGAAACTTTTGCTAATTTATTAAAAATAAAAAACTAAGAAATCACATGTACATAAGTATTCACAGCCTTTGCCATGAAGCTCAAAATTGAGCTCAGGTGCATCCTGTTTCCACTGATCAACCTTGAGATGTTTCTACAGCTTAATTGGAGTCCACCTGTGGTAAATTAATTTGATTGGACATGATTTGGGAAGGCACACACCTGTCTATATAAGGTCCCACAGTTGACAGTGCATGTCGGAGCACAAACCAAGCATGAAGTCAAAGGAATTGACTTTGACAGGATTGTCTCGAGGCACAAATCTGGGGAAGGGTACAGAAAAATTTCTAAATGGAAGAAGTTGGGAACCACCAGGACTCTTCCTAGAGCGGCCGCCCGTCTAAACTGAGCAATCGGGGGAGAAGGGCCTTAGTCAGGGAGGTGACCAAGAACCCGATGGTCACTCTGTCAGAGCTCCAGCATTCCTCTGTGGAGAGAGGAGAACCTTCCAGAAGGACAACCATCTCTGCAGCAATCCACCAATCAGGCCTGTATGGTAGAGTGGCCAGACGGAAGCCACTCCTTAGTAAAAGGCACATGGCAGCCCGCCTGGAGATGGCCAAAAGGCACCTGAAGGACTCTCAGACCACGAGAAACAAAATTCTCTGGTCTGATGAGACAAAGATTGAATGCCAGGCGTCATGTTTGGAGGAAACCAGGCACCGCTCATTACCTGGCCAATACCATCCCTACAGTGAAGCATGGTGGTGGCAGCATCATGCTGTGGGGATGTTTTTCAGCGGCAGGAACTGGGAGACTAGTCAGGATTGAGGGAAAGATGAATGCAGCAATGTACAGACATCCTGGATGAAAACCTGTTCCAGAGCGCTCTTGACCTCAGACTGGGGCGACGGTTCATCTTTCAGCAGGACAACGACCCTAAGCACACAGCCAAGATATCAAAGGAGTGGCTTCAGGACAACTCTGTGAATGTCATTGAGTGGCCCAGCCAGCGCCCAGACTTGAATCCGATTGAACATCTCTGGAGAGATCTGAAAATGGCTGTGCTCCCCATCCAACCTGATGGAGCTTGAGAGGTGCTGCAAAGAGGAATGGGCGAAACTGCCCAAAGATGGGTGTGCCAAGCTTGTGGCATCATATTCAAAAAGACTTGAGGCTGTAATTGCTGCCAAAGGTGCATCAACAAAGTATTGAGCAAAGGCTGTGAATACTTATGTACATGTGATTTCTTAGTTTTTTATTTTTAATAAATTTGCAAAAGTTTAAAAAAAAACTTCTTTCATGTTGTCATTATGGGGTGTTGTGTATAGAATTCTGAGGAAAAAAATGCATTTATTCCATTTTGGAATAAGGCTGTAACATAAAAAAATGTGGGAAAAGTGAAGCGCTGTGAATACTTTCCGGATGCACTGTATGGTTGAAGCAGTTGAGTACTAAAATATTCTTGTCGGTGCTTCCATCAGGAATGAGATGTACGTAAAGGAATAACATTATCCATACATGTTCCATTCATGAAAGTTGAATACGCAGTTGTGAAATGTATTCTATCTGTTGTAAATGGACACTTGCCCTTGCACATGTCACAGCAGTCATCACTTGCATTTTACATTAATGAGGCACGGCACGTCAAAGACGAGTTTGTGCGTCCAATAAGAGTAGCTCTGCAGAGTTCGGGAAGTCTGGATTTAGGTGTTACGCTCCATCTAAATGAAAGGACCTGCAACAGTCTCTGAAATTGTACATTCAACGATTTTAAATCTACAATTTCTGACTCATTTTCTTAGTGATGCTTGCACATGCTTTATTTCACTTTCTGGACTTTTTTTCTGTCTGTGCTCGACATAATGGGTAATGTGTGTTTGAGATATGTTTCTGTCTGTGTTTCTGTTGTAGCAGGTCTCTCTTGAAAAAGAGATCTCAATGTTTAAATAAAGGAATAATACAAATAATTCATAAATAATCCTCAGAGTAATATAAGCCACTGCCTTATTTGTTCACTAAACAGGAAACCAATGAAGCTTAACTTGTATAACCTACAATAAGACTTATACATTTTGTTTATAGTTGGGCTTTTATCAAGGTCAAATCAAGTTAAATTGCCATCCTGAGGTGTGAGCCATACTGTACTGAGGGATCAAAAGCACAACACCTGAGAATCAAACCCAAAACAACCTGGATATATGTTACTATTGCTAGTGCAGAATAGGAGTTACAGTACAGTATGTACCTGTATGGAACTGTAAAGTAAGGAAATATAAATAAAAGAAAATAATGTATAACTTGGTGCAGAAAGTGTGCCATCATTGGCATACATTAGGAACTAAGGATAACATTATGGCACAAGAGAAACAAGAAAGCAAAAAACCAGGAAAGATTCTCTGGTAAATGTTATGCTTCTGTTTGAATGTTGTGTTTCATTAAAAAATAACACATTTATTATTCAAATCACATCATAATGTAGAATAAAATCACATTCAAATGTATAAGGATAATGAATAATTACATAAGTGACCTATTTTATAATAAAAATGATAAAATCATCAATGGAATTGAGCAGCTCAAATATTCCTTCAGTGAGGAGCCATATTGATTTTATTATGGGTATTCTTGGAAGGCAGAATAAACATTTAAAATGCTCAACCCCTGTCCCAGTTACTCTGTAAAAAGTTTGTTAAATGTCAGGAGGGGCAGGAGCTGCAGTAGGAGCTTCTTAAGAATGGGCAAAGTTTCACTGCTGAATCCTGAGCAGATGCCTGTAGCAACAGCATTCATATTCACAATATTCTTTCTCTTAATGTTGTTCTACAACCAGGAACTACAATAGGTATTGTGTGAACCATGAAAATAATAGTCTACTTCAGTTACCACAAATCCTATTTATTGAAACAAATTCTACCATGTTGCCTCACCCTCACCCCCACAATGATCGCATTGCACAAAGTCACTGCACTAACAAGAGGCCTAACAATACAATCAGTAACACCTGTATAGATTGCTATTCGACCTCAGCTGTGAGTGCCTGTTTGTGGGGCTGCTGCTCCCCAGGTCTTGGAGGCCAGGGATCATCAAATCACAGTCCTCGAGGGCTGAAACCTCTGGTTTTTCACCCTCTCCTTACCTGGGACTCAGGTGTGAAGAGTCCCAATTAGTAGCATTTCTGGTTCAGTTAATTACCCAGGAGAAAATAATCTAGGGCTGGATTTGGATCCTAAAGCCAGATTTGATGATCCCCACTGCAGGTTTTCACTCCAACCCTAACAAAGCACACATACAGTAATTCAACTGATGGTTCCCAACCCTGTTACTGGAGATCTACTATCTTGAAAATATTTATTTCAATCCTAATTTGCCACATCTGATTCTACTAATTAGCAGCTCAATGAGATTGCTTGCTATTAAATGAAGTGTGCTTTATTTATGAAAACCTGCAGGAACAGGGGTTGGAACCACTGAGCTAGAGCTCTCATTGAACTGATAATTAATAGAATCAGGTGTGCCAAATTAGGAAATGAAAACCTAAAGTAGTATATATTGTGTATACTCTGACCATTGGGCTCTATCCAGTCCAGTCACTCCGTATTCCTTTCCTTGCGCCTAGCTCCACCCATCGGGAGAGGCGAGAAAGGTAAAGACAGGGAAAATGTGAATTAGGCGAATGGAATGCTCTTACTCCTTCAAACATCAGTTCGAAGCCATGTCAGATGTGGCTTATGCATGGCCGATGGGCAGAAGTGGATCCGCAGGTCCATCGTTTACACGTCAAGCACAACGAGGTGGTGAAAAATATTGGAAATAGCCCATTGACTGCAAATAGATTTCTTTATCTATGAAGTGTTCTTCCTACAGCTCCCTGGGCCTCGAGGGAAATGTAGTCCATGGTACACATATTTAGACAGTAGTTCTGTAACACTTATCATTCCAAATCCTTTGACATGTGCCATCCATTAAAAGCACACTGGAGACAAATTAGCATTCAGGATCTGTCACAAGGTATAGTATGCTGTCATGGAGATGGTGACAGAGGGGCAGAGTGGGAATGTGTTACCCGAGGTCACGTGATTACCCAGCACTGCTAATGCTGTATATTGGTACATTTATTTCAAGAGTGCAGATGCATTCTAAGTACATTAATATGCCCTGTTACTCTGACACTTAATTATGGCAGATGTTAATGAACAGGAGTTAATGAGGTTTTTTATTTGTGAATTTGCAGGCTATGTAATGCTAGACACGCCTGGTTGGAGGGCCTGGTGCACAGGTCTGCACACTTAACGGCACACTTAAGCCCATTCCCAGCTCCTTACACCTGAACCATCGCTGCGACTCAATCGGATGATGTTTGTTTTTCTGGGTTTTAAAATGACATCAGATATCAGAGAAAGCATGGGCCGGTTTCACGGACATATATTAAGCTTAGTTATGCACTAAATACATTTAAAAAACTCAATTCAAAATCGAAGGCTTAAGCTATGTCTGTGAAACCGGCCCATGCTTTCTCTCATTTCAATTCAATGTTCATTGTAAAAAAAATAAAAATAGAATCAATTTAGCAGTTTCCTGACTGCTAAATATGTGCATTAATCCCTACTGACTTGCTGCCATCTTGTCTCAGCGCAGTGCGGGCCTGTGCACAGTGAGCTGGTTGCTGTTCGGGACTTCAGCAGAAGTGACTGAAGCAGCCGTGAGCTAACGGATGTGGGTCACGCCGCAGCAGTGAGCAGATGGAGAAAATTTCCCATTTCTCACACTCTGGCAATTTGGGCTCATGTAAATCACAAGCTGACCCCTGCGGGGTAGCTCCCAGGCGGGCCACGGGCATTGTAATAGCCGGGTTGTAAAATTTCATCCATATTAAGCATGCTGGACTCCACATATCATGAGCCCGCTCCCCAGGGGTCATTTCCATTCAGGGACGCATGCTGATGCAAATGGACTGACCCAGCATTCAGCTCCAAACCCATAGAGAACCGAATATCTGCCGTTTACCCACTCGCTGGCTGAACAGGATTCTCATTTTCTTTCCGGAAGGAATGCAAGGTGAGAAAAATGAGAACCCCTGAAAAACGAGAGAAACAAAACCAGCAGCTTTACAATCATCATTGGCATTAGCCATCGTTTCGGACCTAAAACAGTCATTCAAGAGTCGTGAGTGGGATGTGGTTCATTCACTTCAGTTCTACTTGAAACTGCCATTTAACCTGTTATTTAAAATATCTCTGGAATTTATGATTATAAGTAGAGCTTTTATGGCAGGTGAAATTGAGGATGGGTAATTATCATCTAGTCTTGCCAAAGCAATTCACCCGGTGTTAAACCTTTCAATTACAGTATGCTTAGTTTTAGTTTTAGTTTTTCTTTAAGTTAACTTTCGACTTAACTTAAATTCAGACCGGTCAAATCACATCTTCAGAAATATTTTAATGAATATGTAAGTACGATTTTTACCCTTCAACCTCGCCAAAGCTCATCATCTGGGCATCAATACAGAAAGTACCATGATCGATATGACTGAAATAAAATGGGACATTCTCAGCTTTGTGAATAGAGAGAGCTATTTTTATAGCTTCTTCCCTTCGCCGTGTCATTGCAACAATCCTACAAACTGATACAAAGGGCACAGGAAGAGGCTGGTCTCGAGGCAAATCATTTCGTACCTGATGTTTTCTGTCAAAGCTGTCATTTAAGGGATATTTTTGTTGAAGTTTAAATCATTAAAGTTGAGTCTGACATTTTAGGAACTGGTCTGGGGGTGTAAGTATCTTAGTGGGAGAAGAAGTGGAGATACTTGGTCACTTGATAGGCACATCAGACCAAATCCGATGCAAAAGCAAGACAGCAGGCCAGAGGTTGAGTTGTGTTTTCTCTGTTTCCTGCAGCTCCATGTCTGTAGTAAACATGCTGACTCTTTTTAAATTGCCTCTCAAATTCATCTATGCATGGAAAGAGTGGGAAACAAATTTGATTAATTTAAAAAATATCTTTTTTTCTACTTTTTAATAACATCAATAATATGACATTTTCCGACAACCAATTGAAATATACAGTATATACATGTCTAAATGACTGCAATATCTGTCAGAGATGAAAAGTGATATTTAAAGCAAGGTGTAAACATGAAGAAAGGCATGGAAATTAATGTTTATGAGACAAACGGTTTGCAGATGAGCTGAGTGACTGGAAAAACAAATGACCCACACTTTTTAAAAATTTCCCTCGGGATGAATAAAGTATCTATCTATCTATCTTTATTTATATAGTCATATGAGATTACATTATGGAAAATATATCAGGGCAAAAGCAAAGCCATAGTGCACTCATAGTACCACCCCACTACACTAATAAGTCTTTTCAATAGTTGAAAACAAACCAAAATAAATATTCAAAATGTTCTTATTTGCCAAAGTGTTCCTTAATCCAGGTACAAAGTCTATAGCTGCACCTGTGTGCGATTATAAAGGATCAAATCCAACAACAGGCCTTGGGTCTGCTTTCATAACGATACAAAATGCAAAACCTTGAGGGACATGGCTGGAGTCTGAGCCTGTTCCCTACTCTACCCGATGTGCATTGCATTAGTCATAGACTGAAGCATCAATACCTGGGCCTTTTTTTTCCCGTCTGGAGCCTGATTACCCGAGACCCACGATGCAATCGTCACCCTCCCTTCGCGTTTTCCCTCCATCTGTTAGTCACGGCCTTGTGAAGTGTGAACTGGGATTGCATCTGAAAAGAATGAAAAAAAAAAGAAGAGAAAAGAAAGAGTGCAATGCTCACAGCGAAGAGCAATTTCCACCCGCTGTCCTCTGGGGTTACGGCTCAGTCCACTTCCCAGTGCTCTAGTGGCCTTCTGCTCGCAGAACATAAAGAATGAAATTGGGACTGGCAGGAGCACTGTACAGTTTACAGGTTCTTTATAGACTGAAATTGGACAGTGTAGTTTTAGTCATTCTAAGACTTGCGTGCGTGTCGGGCGAGGGGGGTCCCAGGTAGCCGCAGGCTGTCTGGTTTTGCCATTTGCCGTTCTTTTTCTCTGCGTCTCTGAGAGTTATAAGAGTGCCGGTAAGTGAGGGAAAGCTTCAAGACCGAGGCGAAAAGGACAAAGTCTCAGAGAAAAAGTTTGATTGTTTAAGCTGAATAGATGTAAAGCCTAAAAGGTACGGTCAGACTTGAATTCTTGTAAAGAACGTTCTTGTGAAGTCTCCTTGGGAGGGGCTAAAATCTAGCGAGCATACAACTTTGTTCGTTATGCATTGTATGTTTAAAATGAGTTAAGTTCAGATATTATAACACATAAACACCCACTGTTTAAGCCACATGCTGCCACTGCTATGATTGGCAACTAGTCACAGGTGCTAGTGCAGTAGATACAGCAGCCTCTTAGCATCTGTTCTGCCCTTCTCAGGATGTGTCATCCCATCAGAGGGGCATCGATGGAGAGATGGTGCAGACCAGGCAAACAGGCGATAGAGTTAGCGGATGGACTCATTTTCGCTGGTTAGCGGTGAAAAGCTGGATAGCCCTTTGTTCTTGGGTGAGTGGACATACCGTAGTAGGGAGATGCATGTGAGGAAAGTGAAGGCAAAGCTTTCCCAGGGTTTTACACCGGGACGGGGGGGTTCCAGCTCTGGTTCAGTTTCAGGGTGAGAGAGTCAATACACTGGTGCGAGAGAGTCAAGACAGTCCCCCTGAGCTCTTTCATTTTCCCCGCTGAGGAGGAGAAATTAACTTGCAGCTGGAGTCGATCACGGATGACAGCCGGCTACAAATAGTTGAATTATTGGCACGATCGCTGTGGCAGGGCCTCACCGCTGCTCTATGACTCGTGCCTGATATCCGTGGTGCTGAGAGAGAGAGAGATACAGAGAGAGATACAGAGAGATACAGAGAGAGATACAGAGAGATACACAGAGAGAGAGTTAGAGAGAGATACAGAGAGATACAGAGAGAGATACAGAGAGATACAGAGAGAGAGAGTTAGAGAGAGATACAGAGAGAGATACAGAGAGAGAGTTAGAGAGAGAGATACAGAGAGAGATACAGAGAGAGTGAGAGAGAGAGAGAGAGAGAGATACAGAGAGATACAGAGAGATACAGAGAGAGAGAGTGAGAGAGAGAGAGAGAGAGAGAGAGAGAGATACAGAGAGATACAGAGAGATACAGAGAGAGAGAGTGAGAGAGAGATACAGAGAGAGAGAGTGAGAGAGAGAGATACAGAGAGATACAGAGAGTGAGAGAGAGAGAGATACAGAGATACAGAGAGATACAGAGAGAGCGATACAAAGAGATACAGAGAGAGAGATACAGAGAGATACAGAGAGAGTGAGTGAGAGAGAGATACAGAGAGATACAGAGAGAGAGAGAGTGAGAGAGAGAGATACAGAGAGATACAGAGAGTGAGAGAGAGAGAGCGATACAGAGAGATACAGAGAGTGAGAGAGAGAGAGATGCAGAGAGATACAGAGAGTGAGAGAGATGCAGAGAGATACAGAGAGAGAGAGAGAGAGAGAGAGAGAGAGATACAGAGAGATACAGAGTGAGAGAGAGAGATAGAGATACAGAGAGTGAGAGAGAGAGCGATACAGAGCGATACAGCGAGAGAGAGTGAGAGAGAGATACAGAGAGATACAGCGAGAGAGAGTGAGAGAGAGATACAGAGAGATACAGAGAGAGAGAGAGAGATACAGAGAGATACAGAGAGAGAGAGTGAGAGAGAGAGATACAGAGAGATACAGAGAGTGAGAGAGTGAGAGAGTGAGAGAGAGAGAGAGATAGAGAGATACAGAGAGAGAGAGAGAGAGAGAGAGAGAGAGAAAGAGAGAGAGAGAGACGTAGAGGGGTGGGCATGTGATCCTTGCACCACAGGCGATGACTATTTTCCACACCACAGGCTTTAAAGTGATTTATTGAGAGGCGAATCTGTCACTGGCTATAGCTAGCTCTCACTCGGGTGAGCTAATACAGTAGCAGCCTGGGGAGCCCCACGGACAGAGTGAGCAGTCCCGGGGGCTGTGGACACACGGTCAGAGTTGGCTAATGACATCGCTCAGGCTCAAAGCTGCCAATGTCTAGGCTGTAGTCCTGTGTGCGCTCACAATGAGCTCTTTTTCGCACTTTTTCTTCTTGAATACTATTTCTCTCCAAAAAGAAAAAGACAGAAAAAGACAGGCTATTTACATGGGGTTTGTGTCACTCATGTTTTCATTAATCAAAGGGGCGGCCTGTAGCGTAGTGGTTAAGGTAAATGACAGGGACACGCAAGGTTGGTGGTTCTAATCCCGGTGTAGCCATAATAAGATCCGCACAGCCGTTGGGCCCTTGAGCAAGGCCCTTAACCCTGCATTGCTCCAGGAGAGGATTGTCTCCCGCTTAGTATGTAATGTAATGTAATGTAATGCAATGTGTTTTTCCACATGTTTTACATTTTATATTTTTTATGTTTTATATTTAGAAGTTTTTTTTTTTAATGTGAGAAAGTAGTAGTATATTTAATCATGCACAGAAGCTGTGGGTATACGGTATGTCACTTGACAGACGTGTGTTGCTGTCAAGTGACATCACATACTATTCATGAACTGCAGTTGCCTGGAAGGTAAGTATTGCCAATGAGATCACAAGACCGTGAGCTGAGAATTAGATAATAAATAAGTTCTATCTATACTGAGCTTCAAATATTCCGAAGTGGATGGGCTCCAAGCAGATATGGCTTCTAAATGATGCATTTCCTCGTACTTTTAATGAAACAGTATTTTTTTAAATAAAACTTCACAGATGTATTTAGTGCCCTATATACAACATATTTATCCATCCATCCATCCATCCATTATCTGAACCCGCTTATCCTGATCAGGGTCGCAGGGGGGCTGGAGCCTATCCCAGCATACATTGGGCGAAAGGCAGGAATACACCCTGGACAGGTCGCCAGTCCATCGCAGGGCACACACACCATTCACTCACACACTCATACCTATGGGCAATTTAGACTCTCCAATCAGCCTAACATGCATGTCTTTGGACTGTGGGAGGAAACCGGAGTACCCGGAGGAAACCCACGCAGACACGGGGAGAACATGCAAACTCCACACAGAGAGGCCCCGGCCGACGGGGATTCGAACCCAGGACCTCCTTGCTGTGAGGCGAACATATTTATCACACTAACTAATTTACAAAAAAAAACATCAATTAGGACCTTCTGATTCTCAGCTCACGAGACTCTATTCCCTCCAAGCATATTTCAATGAATACATTGCCATTTTATCCAAGAATTATACATTTTGTCAAACAGATGCACACATATTTTAGGTATTGGCTTAAAAAAGGATCAGATTTTGGATTTAGGGAAAACAACAGTTTTTAATTTCACCTAACAACACCCAAAGAAGAACTGAAACAGATATTGACTAAACATGGCTTTATTTTATTACACAATAGAATATCCTTGACACCACGCACAAAGCTGGTAAATGTTTCTCATGAATTAGCAATGAACTTTGTTTAAGTTGAATACTGAAGTCCACGGCTTTAAATAATCTCACACAAAAACTCTTTCAAAACCTTGCTTTGCATTACAAGTGCTTGGCAATTTATTCAGAGGGCAGTGTGGTGGTTTTTCAATAAGCAGAATTGTTGCAGTGAATCAATATTCCTTAATTATAAATATGTGATCTCATTAATTGATATGGCTTTGGGTAGAGCATATGTCCGCTTTCAAAGGGGCTTAAATAAGGTGCTCTTCTGGTCGGATACCCTTGAGACAATGTTCTGGAGAGGAAAGGATCGTCCTATTTTGTTCTCTGCATGCTCACTGCAGCTATGAAGCAAATGTGGTCTCTGTCCACATTTGTGTGGAGCTCAGTACATATGGTGTTTTTTCTTTATTTTGAGATATGCTTTCTGCTTCTGTGCACATTCTGTTTAGTGCATTGAATATCTTCACTGCATGTGGCGAAGTACATGCACCGGCTGCCCTGTATAAGCGTATCCAGTGCATGACAAAATGTGTGCATCGTGGATTTACATGACATTTCTCCCAGAAGTGCAATTATTTGTATGGCTGGTTGTCACAGAAGTCTTTCCCCGTTCCTTTTCCATGGATGGTCAGGAGGATAACTGATCACAACAAACACGCAACCATGTTTTTATTATTTTAGCAATGCCAGTTGAGCATGCTCTGTTCCTAACAATGTTCTGTTAATGGCTAAATGCAGGTTGGCTATTTCTACAATGGACAAAAGCGATTAAAAGCAACATATCAATGAATTCAGCCTACTCATAGGTTTTAGTAGTGGCAACAGATTTCTTAAACTTCAAACACTTGTTACTCTCACTATGGTTGAAATAGGGAGAACACCACTATGGTTCATGTGGTTCTTGGAGTTGAAATAGTATGATTTGTGTTGCAAACATTATTTTAAGTTATTCAGAGATTCAAGATTCAGAGCCTGTGTCTCTGTTTTGCTTGCTTGAATGCAGTGTAAATTAAATTCCAGTGCATTACATCTGTTCCCCCTTGGGCGAGTGGTTAGCCTGAGAAAAAAATTCCAGTTGTGCCTCTCAATATCAGAGATTAGCAGGTGCACAATAACACAAAACATGTACAGAGGTATGAGTACTATGTTGCCATGCAGTTGAATACAGTCCAAGCTGCTTGCTGATGTCTAGCTTGCATGTGCTTAACCTCGAAAAACACACAGAACTTTGAATTAGCAGCTTAGTAGACAAAAAGTAGCTGTGTAATTGTGCCAGTCTGTATGTCTGAATTGGGCCCTACAAACATTGTATTCCTACAAATGTGAACTGTCAGGCATTTGTTATCCTCACAGACAACCAAGCTGCTTTGAAAAGAACCAATTGTAAAAAGCCATTGTGGAAACTACAGACATTTCCACATGGATCAAAACCATTTATTATTATTATTATTATTTTTTTATCCTTTACCCTCCAAAAAAGTTTATATAATGAAATGCATTAAAATAGTTTTGACACTCATTTTGATGCAGCAGGCTGCCTGCTGTTTGCCATTATTACAATACTGGGTCTTCACTACCTGTGATCGAAAATGGAGAACTGAGCTAACCTGGTGGTGGGGCCCTTTGTTTTTGAGGCAGGATTTGCAATGATGAGAAGTGGCAGTGGATTCATTCACTGAAGTGCAGCAGCAGAATACAGCTGAGAGACAGGGTTTATTTCCATACATAAAAACAAACTGCCTGGGCTTGTCTGCTCGCTTTTACCATCCTCCAGGAATATGGCGAAAATGAAATATGTTTTTGTGAGGCACAAAGTGCTTTTGTTTTCCATATTTATTAACCAGCTGATTGTATTTCCATTCCCCCACACCATAATGTGTTTGCTCCTCAATCCCCCGCCATATTTATGTGTGATTATGAATCTGCAATAGTAATAGGATTAGTTTTTTTCTTTACTTTTTCATTGGGTTTTTTTCCAGTGTCATATCAGGGCTTATGTATTAAGATGTAATAACTGATATCTCTGTGAAGTTGAAGGTTTTTCCACAGCATACGCCTATTTTGCTACAATGCCATCAGTGTTCTGTACAAATGATAAGGAAATAATTTATCGAAATCTGTTATGAAATTTTACAACAAGTCAGGCTCTCGGGGGCCTATAGCCACAGGTTCAACATTGAGCTATGATGATACAATCCAACCCTGACCTGGAGTTGCTGACGGAACAGCATTTGCTTCATTCTGCCAGGTGTATACAATGGATCTAAATGAGCTAGAGGTACTCAGGTCAGCACTGCATTAAGTCTTCCTCATAGTCAGCTGTAAAGTATTATTTCTGGGCATAATTCGGAGTTATGAAATTAACACTATTATTATTAATACTTATTCCATCCATCCATCCATTATCTGAACCCGCTTATCCTGATCAGGGTCGCAGGAGCCTATCCCAGCATACATTGGGCGAAAGGCAGGAATACACCCTGGACAGGTCGCCAGTCCATCACAGGGCACACGCACCATTCACTCACACACTCATGCCTACGGGCAATTTAGACTCTCCAATCGGCCTAACGTGCATGTCTTTGGACTGTGGGAGGAAACCGGAGTACCCGGAGGAAACCCACGCAGACACGGGGAGAACATGCAAACTCCGCACAGAGAGGCCCCGGCCGACGGGGATTCGAACCCAGGACCTCCTTGCTGTGAGGCGGCAGTGCTACCCACTGCACCATCCGTACCGCCATACTTATTATTATTATTATTATTATTATTATTATTATTATTATTATTATTATTATTATTATTATTATTATTATTATTATTATTATATTTATTTTTGGCATAATCGTCTTCCCAAATTAGAACTTTGTTTTCACTGGCAAGAGTTTTTTGTGTGTGTTTCCTTGAAAAAGAGAGAAATGCATAAAATCAGTTCTCAGAATTTTTTCTAATTTTCCTGTACAGGACGTCAATCACATGAGACACCGTTCATGACTTATTTATATCACTGTCTATCGTTTCCATAGAGTATTTTTGGCTGTCCTTCACATGAACATTTTCCCTCTCTCCCTGAAATACTTTCTGGCATTGACATCATAAATCACTGAAAATGCATTTTGCATGGTGGTGACAATTATTAGTTCCATGCTGCTGACACTTAAACAATTGTCCTCGGATGTCATTAAACATGACTTTGAACTCAACTTGAACCCCAGTATCTACCTATTACCATATTCATTAGAATCTAAAAAATAATTAATATTAGAATATTAGAATTATATTAGAATAAGTAGATTAGATAAAATAGAACATAGATGAATAAAATAGAACATAAATGGAAAAACTATGTACAACTTGCTGTGGTGTACTGCTTTTTCTTAGTGTGTTCAATACTTTTTTCCTATGTCATTCCACTTTATTACACATAACTTTATTTACATTCGGACTATAATGTTTAGATTTTTTGTCTGGATTTTTTGAGTTAATACCGAAGTCTGGTGCAAATTTCACTTGAATGGCCTCATTGGAAATACATTTACTGGACAAAATGTTGATGTGTTCAATACTTATTTCCCCCATTGTATGTAAAGTATATACACATACACATATTACTTTGCTGATGCTAACTAAATGTTGAGGATTCCTTCTGCCACAATACACCAGTATTTGTGTTCTAACCTTTTACTGCTCAAGCAGCAAATATTCATATGAGAATGATTTTAGCAGCAAAGATTCATATCAGAACAATTTTAGCTTCAGGTCCATTTCACACTGAGCAAAACCACAGCTGACACCACTCACAGTGGTTAACCAGCTGGAATGCCATTTTTGGTCATCACTGCTAAATATATATAACTAATTTATATTTGAGATTTGGCAACGCTTTATGCACATTCATAATGCATATATAACATATTCATAAATTCTTCAAAAGAATACCATAGCCAGATCAATTATTAATACTTATGATTCACAGTCTCTATGACATTGCATATCTTGAATAATGATTGGTAAACTTCAACAGTGTATAGTGTGTAGTGATCATGCACCACATTGTAATTATGTCTGTCTCTAATATGACAAGTGCAACAATAAACATTATATAGCAGCAGTCATATACATTTGAAGCTTGTCCACCAAATAGAGTGCATGTCCTTTAATGAACATTTAATGATCATTGCATTGTATATTCTTTGTGAAACATGAAAACAGGCTGATGGATATCTCATGTAGTTATGTCACCTTTGTTGCATTAACTGTATGAGTACAGCATTGATGAGTCACTGCAGAGTGCTGAAGATATGTGTAGCTGTTACAGAAATGCATATTAGCACCTCTCCTGTGGACTGAGTGTGCTTACAATGCAATATTATTTAATCAGCATAAATGTCAGGGCCAATGTCTCAACACACCTGTGACATTAAAACTAAATTGTGTATTTCACAAAGCAGATTAATGCACGTTGTAAATGTCAAGTTACTTTTTTTACGTCTAATATTTTGTATCAACCAAAGGTATTCTGCTTGATGCAGTTGTTTCTGTGTGTCCTTTTGACATTTAACATTCAACCAAGATCATTTCTGTGGTGTATCAATATGGAATCCACCAGCCGCTACAGTTGTTTATATTACATGGAAACCACTGCTCTTTCACTGTACCATATTTCAAATGTTCTGGTGCATACTGTGTTGTGAATTTGACATATTTTTGTATTATTGTTTTATATATTCAGGCATTAGCACCTGGAGCATTCTCTCCTGCGGTATGCAGATGTGAAATGTAACATGGAATAGAAGATTTAGCAATTAAGTGAAGACATTTCCAGGTCATTTTGTTTCTAATTCAGTTGCATTTTTGTGTGTTTTTCCCCACCCTTATTTTATCACCACACCCGATCACTGGACTCATGCCTCATCCGCTCTGTCTTTTCAAGGGGAATTGAGATTACCGGCACCAACAGCATCAATTTGTCCATTTTAGCAGGTGCCCCATGAGCCTGGTACAGACAAATGTCCCAGAGCAAACAATTTAGGTTTCTCGGTTATCCAGGAGATGGATTAAGATGATTTAAGTCATCAATTTGAAACATAAAAAATAAAAATAAAGTAATAAAGGAAAGCAACTTCTTTCTTGTTCGCAAAAACAAGATGTATGCATATTTCCAATAAAAATGGTAATGTGGGTGAGTAAATGATAATAACCTAAGGCAATATAAAGACATACAAATAGATTATTATTATTAAGTAGGTCTTCCTGAGAGACTCATATAATCACATAATCTTGTCTTCTTTTCTAGATTACTTCAATTTATATTAGTTGGCAAACATGTGTGGGTTTGCTTCCATTTGACATCGGAGATTAAAAGCTTGCTCGCATTAGCAAATGTCACAGAACTGTCACATGGGCTGAAGCTCTCTTCTGCTCACTTTTCAGAATGACTGAAATGACTCCACTTTCACAACAGATATTAGCCCCGCTGCTTGGGTGAACAGGGCAGAGGTATCACCTCATTCCTGATTCCTGAACCCAAACCGCATCCCTTGGGTGTTTGTCTTCTTCTACGGCCCTTCGGTTTGTTTATTAATTTATCTGGCAAGCTCCTGCCTCAGACTGAGCAGGCAGGATATGAACTCTCCGGGCCTGTCAGCCTCGAGGAATAACAGGGCGCGTCATCATCTGCATGACAGTTTGCCCTGGTCCGGACGGTTTCTGTAGAAGAAATATCAAGATGTTTGGAGGACGGTCTGCATCAATGCCGCGCATGTCTTCTGTCCAGCCTGTTGATTCAGTCCAACACTCTGGAGGGGAGTAGTGGCTTAAGGGTTCACTTCTAAATCAAGAGGTTCATCAGCCAGGGCAGCGATGTCCCACTTTCACTGGCTTTGATTCCTTCGCCACCCTCTCCTGTTGTAGCCATCTTACCTGACCCAAAATCATTTTTGAATTTGCATTGCAAATACGCACGCGTATTCATTTGGCAGAAATTTAAAATTGACTTCAAAGGTCATTCGGATTAACACAGTTAAATAATAAGCTAGGGGGAAAGACAAGAGGTAGGTAGTGGGTTGTAATACAATACAGGCTGAAAGGGAACTGTTCGCTTGACAGAGTTTATTTATTCATTTTTTTTATCTTGATTGGCTCACACAGTTTTTGTTACAAAGGTGTCTGACAATATGCCAGCATTGCAATGAGAGGGTCATCAGGAATTATAAATGGGATTAAGTGAAATTATTAATCCCACAATCAAAAACATGCACTCAGAAATAGCAAAAAATAAAACCCATGAAATATAGGTGTACAACTGTAGGTTTATCCAATCAGGAATTTGTCAGTGTAAGACCTGCTCAGTCATTATGCTCAGAATCGGTAAGGTGTCGGTCTCTTGGGGCCACACTGACTGTATGTGTGACTGTATGTAAACTGTATCGTGTGCAGTGTATGAAACATTATTTCTTGGGACTGTATCAATGGAAAAGACTGTATTGCATCTCACCACATCATTCTCAACTCTTCTCATATCCTACCAGTCGGTTTTGTCTTGAAGGGAACCTCTGCTCTGAATCATGCACGGACAGTAAACATTCAATGGGTTAGTCTGTCCAGATGTGATGAAGGTGGGAGGAATGCACACCAAACAAATGCAAAAATACTGTTGGCCTCTTTCAAAAGCCACTTCTGCTATTTGACACTGAGGCCACAGGTGAACTTGCCTGGCCATTGTGATCTGAGATCCCTGTGCAGTCAGTTCTTTGAAATCTTTTAGCCTACCACACTGCTGAAGTCAATATCCTCTGAGGTATGATATTCAGCCTCTAGACACTGTACTACAACCACACCCTATTGTCCAGAAAATACTGTTTAAAGAAACAATGATAGATATCTGTGATCAAATCTTTTTTTCAATAAATGCATTATGTGAAGGTGTATATCAGTTATCAATATTGAGATGAAATAAATCTATAAATATACACACCACAAAAGATTAAAATATATTAAATTAATTAAAAAGGGGCCTGATTTACTCAGACACTTAGCATATGCAATACTAATAACAGAACCTCCAATTGGTGCAAGGAAAATACCATGATCAAAGAAAATGTTCTGCACATGCTAATGGTCTTAGCAAATCAGGTTCAATCAATTGACAATAATGAGATTGATAGTCTAAGAATTTTTCTTTTTTCTTTCGCCATTGGTGTGTATGTGAATTTGTGAATGAGAGGTATTATGTAATTCTGCTTTTTAACGCACTTATTTTTGCCCACATAGACCAAGCCCCACATGCACAAGCATGTATATAACTATATATATATTTATAAATAAAATGATACATTTATGTTAGTCTTGACCCTAGATCTGCGATGATGAGAATGGTACATTTGTTAGTAAAGTTACATAGAATACAATACACATATTTCAGACCAAACCAGTATTGCTCAATGCCTTGCTATATTATATCAGATTTGATATAAGATTATCTCTGATAATATTGCATTGTCTGTGAAAAAACAATCTTGGATGAACATATTTTTACATGAGGGTCATACTCCAATTGCATACCAGAATGGGTATGCACATTGAAGCACATTCAAAGGGGACTGCTAATGCTTTTTACTTTGCTCGATTGATCCATTCAACCCCGTAACACCTTTCTTTAAACATCAGTGTTCAAACATCAGAAGTCAGACCACCAAGTTTATCTCGGAGCTATTGTATTCCAGATAAAATTGTAAAAAGCATCACTCTGGTTGAGGCACAGATGAAATTCTAGTAACTGTGGCTTCTCTGCTGACCACTCCTGGAACACAACATCAATGTATTTCTGCCACGATTTAATGGGATGAAAAAAGGGATTTTGAGAAGGTCACACAAAGCTTTCAAAGACCCACACACAGATTTGTGCTATAGTACATGAAACTAAAGTGTATAAAATACACTTAAATAAAAGCTGAGAACTTTTATCACGTGTGACTAATTTGATTACAAATATTAATTTGTACAGTGCTGAATCTTTCTCCAGAGATTATGTAGCCCACTGTATATACTGAATATATACTGATTCTGTGTACACATTCTGCTGCAAACTGAACAGGCACAAAAACTGTTCTATGTGGCAGTAATACTTTCTGAAATGCTGAAAAAGTATGCAAATTCAAACAAAAGAGCCAGGGCATTCTTATTTGAACAATTTTAAAACTTTCAAACACACACTGCTTTTCCAAGTGCCAGTGTTCTGTAGGCGACTTCATTTCAGTCAAAATACTCTCAGAACTCAGCAGGTCAGTGGGGTGACTTTGTCAGGATTCAAACATTCTCTCAAACAGCCCACACCATTATCTTTGACGTTTTAGTCGGTGCTCACTGTAGTTGTGTTTTTTCAGCATTGCAAAGTTTTTGTTGTCAATTAAAGCATTGTTTTTGCCTGCAATATTCATTGTTCTTTCATGGGAAAATTGCAGTTGCATTTGTATTATATCTGTATATGTGTCTGTTGATTCTATGTTAGTTCATCATACTGGATAAGGGGATTCGTCAACTGAGAAATACAACTTGGTGCACTACCTGCCTGTAGACCACCTCTAACAGTGAGGAATAGTATTCAACCTGACCCATTTTTTTAGTTGTGGCTGTCTGCTCAAAGGCAAACCTTGCTGTCTTCCTTTTCTGGGTGTCTGCAGCAAAGACCCTACTGAAACCTGTAAGAAGGACTTCCCAATGTATGATGCATTACAGTGGTCAATATTAGTTTCCAACTGACAATATTAGACATATACTGTATAGGGAGAATTAACTTTACTCCATGCCTTTCTTCACAAAGACAGTTAATCATTTCCATCATTTTGCCCACAGCGAGATGTGTTGTGGCATTGTGTATCTCTGCCAAAAAGAAATGGCACACGTTAACCTCCCGCCTCCTTTCCATCCCTCAACCTTGTTCTGTGTCTTTTTCTTTCCCCCCCTTTCATCTCTGCTGCTCACATACTTCCTTCATCTTCAACGATCAAGTGCCCTTGGCTTGGTTTGCTTGTTGCTCATTTGTACTATTCAAACCAGCTGAATAACAACATGAAGGTGACCTCTAATTACACTCAGAACTGACCCGTCCACTCTGTCTCTCTAAATACTAAAAGGATAAATAATTGGATTAAAAGACAGAAAATTACACTCTGGGAGCACATTATTTTTTTATTAGACTTTATTAAGTCTTCTGCTGCTGTAGCCTATCGACTGAGAGGTTTGACACATTGTGTGTTCAGAGATGCCCTTCTGCATACCACTGTAATGTGTCATTATTTGCGTTACTGTCACCTTCCTGCCAGCTTTGACCAGTCTGGCCATTCTTCTCTGACGTCTCTCATTAAAAGGTGATTCTGTTGCTCACTTGATGTTTTTTGTTTTTCGCACCATTCTCTGTAATCTCTAGATACTGTTGTGTGTGAAAATCCCAGGAGATCAGCAGGTTCTGAGATGCTCAAACCTGGCACCAACAATCATTCCATGGTCAAAGTCACGCACTGCTACCACACGATTGGCTGATCAGATAATCGCACAAATAAGTAGGTGTTCCTAATAAAGTGCTCAGTGAGTGTCGATCACTGAGGATCCAATATTTTCTCTCTCTGCTGGGTTTCACCTGTTTTCCCATACATTAATTAGATTTGGCTTGTGACACTGTGACAAACAGCAAGAGAATTTTTCAACACCTTAAGATATAAATAAACAAGCTAATGCACACCTCATTAATGGTTTCACAACAGAAATAAAAACAGAATGAAAAGCTGGAGAATGAAGACGGGTGAGACGTGTCAGCGCATGTAATAAGCCGCTCGAGGTGA
This sequence comes from Conger conger, assembly GCF_963514075.1. Taxonomy (NCBI): domain Eukaryota; kingdom Metazoa; phylum Chordata; class Actinopteri; order Anguilliformes; family Congridae; genus Conger; species Conger conger. Next base: position 10,903,498 of record NC_083776.1, on the reverse strand, counting down.
GGAAAAAAAAATAACAAATGAAGTGGTTGCGACCGAAATGCCAGCACTGCTGGTAGAAAGTGGAGCAGGAAGTTTGTGACAGCTAATGGTGGGAAGGTGGGGGGGAGAAAGTGGTGTTCTGAGAAGCAGAGGCTGCTCATTTTCTCTTATCAGACATCCTGCTCCACTGACCCAACAAATTCCCCTGGCTTCAATCCCTGACGCCTGTGGGCCATGTCTCGTCCCTCACCAGCCTCGACAGAGCTGTCTAATAACACTCTAATAACACATCAAGCTGTTAAATGACTGGCACACTCAGCGAGGCCCCACTGTCAGTTCAGAGCTCATTTACGGATGCTTCTGGAACACACAATACATAACCAAACAAACAAACAAACAAATAAATAAAAAAATAAATAACACATTTGTAGAGCGGGTCGGTTTTGGCGGTTATTGCTCCTTTCCAGGAATCGGTTTGTGCATCGACATCCAGCCCTAGGGGTTTGGTGGCCCTAGGCAAGAATGTTGTTGTGGCCCCAAAATGCTACAAAAAAGTATTGTTAGGTTATGTCCCTAAATGACTGCGTAGAGCGTTTATTCCAGCGGCTGTGTCTGAGTGCATCAAGGGTGCATAAATTATTAATGTAAACATTGTGTCATGAAAAGCCAAAACCTTTTGCCTTACCTCTTACCTTTTGCCTTCATGTCATAAGGAATAGCCTCTTGTGTGCTAATTCTTGTGTGCTAATCCCAGTTACTTAAAAGAATACGTACCTCTGCAGAACTTTTACCAACTTTTTTGCAGAAAGCAGATTGCTTTCTCACAGGTACATTTTGCAGCAGTTTTATAACAAAATGTCCGCTAGGCATGGTAGGCTAATTCATTTAGAGAAACCAACTAACACTACCACAAACGTTTCAGTTATTTTGGAGCCACTGGCAGATACCCCTACGCTAACTGAAGAATCAATCGTGATGACTAAGGTAGATTAACACAAGTTACCGCAAACTTGTTAATAGCTAAACACCTGGTGCTGGAAAACCCTTTATTGGTACTGGAGGAGAGAACTTGATTTTAAAAAATCACAATTCTACCAAAAAACTACAGTATAATTGGAAACTATAGCAGGAGACATGCTCTTTACTTTGCAATCTTTATACACAGCAAGCAATCACAGAAGGGACCCTTAGCAAATGATTAATATCACAGTGAGTATAAAATTGAATTCAAACTATTTTTCTAAATACTGGAGCCTGTTCATGAGTTTAAGAACAGGCCAACATTTACTGTGCTGAAGAGAAAAAGTGGCGAAGCTGTAGCTCTGAGCGCTAGATTGAATCAGTGAGGTTTTCACCGTGTCCTGGACAAGGCATTGTTGATTAGTCCCCTTATCTGATGATGCTATGGGATAACCTCAACTGCAGCCTTAGCGAGATACCGTCCATGATCCGAGAGAATTCAAATGTCAATATGGCCCTGACGGCTCTTTCGATAGAAATCAGCTGCTCTGTGAAATTCAGCGAGGCAGGCTCAGGGTGTTGGGCATTAGTCATCATGAAAATAAAGAACCAAAAGACAGAGCCATGAATGTGAATCTCATAGGGGGGAGGATTAAGGTGTAATAACAGGAAATGTGCTTTCTTCACCTCAACTCTGACTTTTCTGGATATATTGAACTGTAGGTAAGAAGTGTAATATTACTCATTCATTAATGGCAAGCTCAAGCATGATTGACCGTACGGGGGGGGGGGGGAAACACAAACAAATTGCAGATTCCCAGCCATAGGGACAGAATGCTTTCCAGTAAACCCAACTGTAGTTATATTTATTGTTCAATTTATTAGTAAAAAAAAAAAAAAAAACGTAACCGTATCATTCCTCCCCCTGGCTCGGGGCGCGTATAGATCGCCGTTGCCCTCGGAGACGGCTGCTGCCTGGAGATGCCAGAAGAGGATATTGTGGATTGAGACATGTGACCCCGGCCCCCAGCTCTGGTTCTGGGGGGGACAGACTTGCCGTCTCGCTTCGGGCCTGTCCCCATCGCCTTTCGGTTCATGTTTCCGTGCAAGGTTTCCAAACAGCAGCAGAGGAAGGGGCACCCGATCCGTCTGCACCCACCTGTGTGTGCGTGGGGTCCAGTAACCTGAGCGCAAACACCCAAAACCAAAGAGGAGTGGGAAATAGAATATGAAAAACATGTAGTAGTAGTAATATTAATATTAATAATAATAATAATAATAATAATAATAATAATAATAATAATAAAAGTAGTAGTAGTAATAATAATGAAGCAATCATAATGATAATAAAAGCAGGGCCGTGCTGGGTTAAATACTATAGTTGTAGTACCATGGCAGAGCCTCCTCTGTTCTGGGATACGGGGTGGTGTAGGGCTCTGTTCTGGGGTATGGTGGGGTGTACGGCTGTTCTGGGGTATGATGGGGTGTAGGGCTGTTCTGAGATAGGGTGGTGTAGGGCTCTGTTCTGGGATAGGGTGGGGTGTAGGGCTCTGTTCTGTGCTATGGTGGGGTGTAGGGCTCTGTTCTGGGGTAGGGTGGGGTGTAGGGCTCTGTTCTGGGATAGGGTGGGGTGGAGGGCTCTGTTCTGGGATATGGTGGGGTGTAGGGCTCTGTTCTGGGATAGGGTGGGGTGTAGGGCTCTGTTCTGGGATATGATGGGGTGTAGGGCTCTTTTCTGGGGTATGGTGGGGTGTAGGGCTCTGTTCTGGGGTATGGTGGGGTGTAGGGCTGTTCTGGGATATGGTGGGGTGTAGGGCTGTTCTGGGATATGATGGGGTGTAGGACTGTTCTGAGATAGGGTGGTGTAGGGCTCTGTTCTGGGATAGGGTGGGGTGTAGGGCTCTGTTCTGTGGTATGGTGGGGTGTAGGGCTCTGTTCTGGGGTATGGCGGGGTGTAGTGCCTTTATTCACAAGAGGAAGGCAGAGAAGGCCATGATAATGAGGACGGGGGGAAGAGAGGGGAGGGAAGAATACGGCACAGGGAAGCGTCTGAAAAGAAAGACGGTCTGCTTGTTTATTTGGACCCATGCGGTGCTGATCCACTCATCTCTAGATAATGTGGAGCACAGATATAGCGGGCTCTTATTTTATAGATCAGTGAATATTTTGTCACAAAAGAACAACATCAACGCCAACCTACTGTCTGCATGTTCCCCTACAGAGTGCTGCAATATGCAAAACATCACAGATGAACATCCAAGCTTATTTTTATGCACACTACATGTAGATGTCGATAAATCAGTGTAAAAATCTATGTACTGTAACCACACCAGTAAATTATATTATTTATGGGTTTAGCTGATGCCCTTGTTCAGGGGTAACCACTATACATCTAACCCATTTTTAAGCACTGACAGGGAAGTACCTTGGTCAAGGAGAAAATTCTGGCATCCAGGCCAGGAACTCATAACCTTCTTATCACTACATCACATGTTCTTCTATAAATCATGCTTTTACACCGGGGAATAATCTGTTCGAGAAATAAAGTATTTCACACGCATATTCATCATATTGTCATACAGGACCTCAAATGTTATGTTCATGCAAAGCTTGTTGTCAATATGTAAAATAACATATCGCACGTTTTTAGGTAGCTAACAAAAATAGTGTTCAAATTAGTTTTTATTTTATTTTATTGTTTCCACTAAAGGAATCATTGATGTGACATGCTGCACTATTCTCTCACACTTGATATGCATGTTTATTTTTACACATAACTTCATAGTAAGCACTAATCAGCTATAATGTTAAATCGAGTATTGATTTTTTTGTAAGGGAATTGTGCTAGGAGCCATTTAATAGGTAAAATTATTCTTGTAGCAGCTATGAAATTATTCTACTTGTGTCTCCCAAAATGTTTTACCTAATTACAAGTTCAAAAACCAATTTGAAAAATCAACTCTGAAGATGCACATGTACATGCACACACACACACACACACACACACACATACTCCTACAAACACACACACACACACACACGCGCATGTTTGCAGACACAAACAAATGCACTTGCACACACACACAAAGTAGCAGTCCTTTCCACAGCAAGATGTTTTTGTTTTGGTTTGTTTTTTACTTTCACAATGAAGCAGTCATAGCAAACTGATACTAAACTCATATATAGCATGATTGGATCACCACCATGAATTTCCCACCGAGGAAACATCTGACCATTCTGCTTCAGGCAGCCTCAGCCTTTTGTACCCGTCAGGCCAAATGTTCCTATCAGCATCAGAGTCCGAGGGAATATTCCCTCTGGCTATTCACTCACAAAGAGGGATCTTACATGGGAGCCCATCCAAAGTTCATCCTGCCATGCTCCCTGACTGCTGTAGTTGACACATCACAAGGGTGTGACCAGCAGGAGTGAATTTCAGGGGAGGGGCTGGGAGACACACATTGGTCTATGACAGACGTCAAACCAGGTTTAGCGACACGCACAGACACACACACACACACACACACACACACACACACACATATAATATTGTCTAACTCTCCCTTTTGTGCGTAATGTGCTGGCATAGTCAAATGCTTCCTCCAAAATAGCAGCACTCACTAAAGCATAGGAGTATCTGCTATAATTAGAGTTCCAACAAAAGACACATGCATTAACAGGCCTGCATTAACAGTGTTTGTGTTTTCAAACAAATGGCACGCCAACAATGGAGAGTTGAAATGGCACTCCAAACAACTCCTGTTAGTGTTGTCCCTCATTATGTTTCCATATGCCAGAACAGGAAGAATGTTTTGTGTCACCTGGGGATAGCTTGACATCTCGACTCCTTTTTTACTCTACTTTTTTAGACTCCGTTTTCAGTCTATATTTCATTTATTCATTTCGATTTTTTGCAGTGCTTCTTCCTGTGGGCCTCTCAGATGAAAGATGTCAGCCCCACACAGCGTTCTCCTGGCAGATCAGCTGCAGCTGCGCAGCGCGTGGTGAGGGCCCCTGCTGGTTTCCTGCCTGCATCCTAAAGAGGCAAATGCTACCCCCCACCTAATGGGAAATGGTCTGCATTTATATAGCACCTTTATCCAAACCGCTGTACAATTGATGCTTCTCATTCACCCATTCGCACACACCAATGGCGATTGGCTGCCATGCAAGGCACCAACCAGCAATTGGGGGTTAGGTGTCTTGCTCAGGGACACTTCGACAGGGCGGGATCGAATGGGCAAGCCTCCGACTGCCAGACGACTGCTCTTACAGCTCCTGAGCTAATGTTGCCCCCAAAATCACCAATAGGCCATTCCACTCCCCAAGGGTCTCCGGGCAGACGTATAGCCGACGACCGAGAATCCTGGCTGCCATCTCGGGGTGACTCCACTCGCATCTCTTCAGTCCCGTTTCTCACTGGCAGCTGCTCTCTGTGCAGGGGAGCCAGGGATCCTCAAAAGAAAGCCAGTGACAGTATGACTTCATAAAGCAGCCTTTAAAACTTTCCTAGCATGTCATTACCACTTTATAAAGGGTTTATAAGGTTTATGGTCACTGCTACTGTGACAGACCACAAATTTTCACACCCACACAGTTTCAGTAACCTTTCAGTAGATAAATCTAATCCGTTCAAGTATTCACTGTCCTTTTAAAGTTTTTTTTAAGGCCACTAATTGAGCTATTTCCTAATTAAATTTACGCTAAACCTACAAATTAGATTTATCTCCCCTGACAAGCCAATGCAGTGAAGTAGTCCCTGTAGAAGACACACTTCAAAAGCTATGTATCATTTAATAAGATTACAAGAAACTAAGTACATGTGTAGTGATAACGTGTTGAGTTCAGACTGACGTTCAGTTTATACACCAAGCGTTGTATAAAAAGTGATAAAAAAGTGATAAAAAATGAAAGCGCTCCTGAAAGTGATAAAAAATGCCACCTCGGTCTGAGCGTTAAATAATCTCCAAGAATCAAGGCATCAAGGAACCCCATCGCCCATCTACAGTAATCTGGTTTTGCCTGATAACCCCATGCAGTTGCCATCCCTCTCTGCCGGCAGAATCAACCCTGTGCTGGGCACGCCTTCACTGTTTCTGCACGAGAGGTATCACCCAACCGCCCGCCCCACAAGCCCACGCTGAACTGTACCTTGAAATCTCCTGCCCCACGAAGGAGGAGGCTTTCAGCCGGGCCGGAGGTGGGGAGGGTCGTGTAACAAAGAGCTTTAATGGAGCGGAAGGGAGCTGGAGATATGGTGAGACCGACTCTCTCCTCTGGAAAAGGACGAATCACACCGCGTTAACCGCCAGTCCCTAGCCACGTGTTCATTCCCTTTCAATGTTCTCACCTCCACAGGGAGAAAAAATTAAAATGTCAATTTCAGTGTGAAAGGATTGATACATTCATACATTTATACATGAACGGGCAAAACTGTCGATACTGCCAAAGGATTTAACATGATACCAGTACACTCAATGCAGTTCAGCCAGTTCACTAGAAATGTGTGATGTGCATGAATTATTATCATAATTCTGACTGTGATTTATTTATTTATTAATGGATTCATTCATGCATTCTTAGGGGATGGCTTGTAAAAAGGCCTTCACTCAATCATGCATTTGTATGGCAAGCATAGCAATCAAAATGTATTATTTTTGATTGCTCTCTAAAGTCATTCTGAAAATACAATGGGTTCACTTGAATTAAAGGACCCCCGCAGATGTTCTACTGTGTGATTTATCAGTAGGAAAGGTGGAGGGCTGGCAAAAATACTTTTTTCCCATCTGTATTTCTGGCATGCATGAAGGTGGAGATTTACATTACATTATATTACGTGGCATTTAGCAGACGCTCTTATCCAGAGGGACGTACAACAAAGTGCAAATCAATCACAAGAACAAGTGCAAAAGTAGACCTGAGAGGACAGTACAGTTCTAGTGTAAACATACAGAAATTCAGAACCCTTGAAGAGTACAATCAAGATTCAAACTAGCATACCACTGTTGGCAGCTAGAATACAACAACAGCCAATAAAAACAACAATACCTATACAAGTAACGATATCTATACATAAGTGCCATTACGGTCTAAGGCTAATCACAGTGATTGTGAGTTGGGGAGGGAAAGGTGTATCCTGAAGAGATGGGTCTTCAGTCTGCGCTTGAAGGAGGTCAGAGACTCTGCCGTTCTGAAATTCTAACATTCACACGCATATATGAATCATTGCCATCAGTGTTTATGAGTGGAGGGAGAGTACAACTTTTGAAGGCGGATACGCAAAGTTTGAATCACAATCCTTTGGCTGAACTTTGATTTCATTTTACTAAGAACTTATTTTCCTCGACTATGTTATATGCTAATATTAGCACAGATGATCATGAGCTTGGTGTGACCTAAGATGAAATTGAGGAGGAATGTCAACAAAATAACAAACACTTTCTTCATTTTCGTATGTGTCTCTGCTTAAGAAAATGATTAATGACAGGCAGAAAACCACAACAAGCCACAGGCACTAATTGAAGAAAACAGAAAGGGGTTAAATTCATAAGCCTTTCAACTAGAACATTTAAAAGCACATTTTTATTTCCCTTGCTTCAAAGTTTCCATCACTTCCAAATGTAACAGACTCAGACTAAAATGATTGCATATTCTGGACAATAATTTGGCTTCTCAATGTAATTTTTTTCCAGCAAAGAACCTACTGTAACACACACTGTACTCATCAATAGCCGTTTACCTTATTTATTTTCTCCCTCGACAACAAACCTTTTAACTTTATTTCGCTATTTCTTCTCCCAGAAGCCCCTCCCTTGTGCACAAAAAATGAACATCCAAATAAAATGGCTGGTGGATAAAGATAAGTGAAATGAAACTACACTGTATCAGAAACAAAGTAGCTGGAGAAAGGATCAATAATCTACTCTGGAGCCTGTGTATGTGAGTGATGCTAGTCAGAAAGTGCTGCTTCATTGGGAATTACTTCTTAAGATACTGTCTGTACTGCAAAGGTGTATATGTTTTGGTTGTATTAATGTTGTTCTAAAATGTGGACAATATCACTGAATATGCATTGGAAAAATGAACCTCAGTGGTAGGCGAGTTTAATTAATGCCCTATACCTTATTTCAAAGTTGTCCAACCAAGCAGTTTACCTAGGGTTTGCCTCCTCATAAGGCAGCTAGTAGTGGCTGGTGCCCCCCGGCCAGGAACTACATTATGAGGCTTTCCCCACAGACTTCAAAAGGGCAATTTTCGCTATTACTCAAGATCATAACTGTGGCCAGGCCATTCTGCTACCATTGGGCCCCTGTGCTCCAGAGCAACTTTGGCCTCCCCTGAAATCTACATTTTTATGTAAACTCACCGTGTTCCGAACACTAAGCCAAACAGAGCAACTTTCATGACAAATGACTAAAAAAATACTTCCAGGTCAGCTTTGGTTTTGGTGTGTGTAAAGCAGAATTCCTTTTTTATAAAAACTCCACTACTGAAAAAAAGAAATGTTGAAGCTCGTTTAAAGTTTGCCAAACAACATTTGGACAAGCCAGTATCATAGAACACTTCATATCATAGAAGGAACAATGACTGGAGCCATGTACAGAGAGATTCTTGAGATGAACCTGCCGCCATCCACCAGGATGCTGAGGATGAGACGTGGGTGGACCTTCCAGCAGGACAACGATCCAAAGCATACAGCAAAGGAAACTCGCAATTGGTTTCAGAGAAAGAAAATCAACTTGTTGGAATGGCCCAGTCAGTCACCTGACTTAAACCCAATTGAACATTTGTGGAAGCATCTGAAGATCCAGATTCACAAGAGGGCCCCCCGCAATCTTAAAGATTTAAAGACAATCTGTGTAGAGGAATGGGCCAAAATCATACCTGAATACTGCGGGCGATTAATTACTTCATACAGAAAGCGCCTTGAAGCTGTCATTACAAACAAAGGCTTCTCCATTAAGTATTGAATTAATTTCAGTTAGTGTGCTCAATACTTTTTTCCTATGTCATTCTACTTTATTACACATAACTTTATTTACATATGGACTTTAATGTTTAGATTTTTTTGTCTGGATTTTTTGAGTTAATACCAAAGTCTGGTGCAAATTTCACTTGAATGGCCTCATTGGAAATACATTTACTGGACAAAATTTAGATGTGTTCAATACTTATTTCCCCCATTGTATATAGCGCCTTTATCCAAAGCGCTGTACAACTAATGCTTCTCATTCACCCATTCATACCATTGAATGCACGTTAACTTCCGGTGGAAGTGGCGTTACGTTAAGTTTATGTTACACATTTAGCAACTGCTCCTATCTAGATGGACTTGCCCAGCTTACAGTACACTTTTTGTGCACATAATCTATGTATACAGCTGGATCTTTATGGCAGCAGAGCAGGTGCCAGTGCCAGTGCAATGCCAGTGCCCTGCCTGAGAATCAAACCTAAAAGTTTGACAATGTTCCCGAATCAGAGAGCGCTTTGCCCAAATGGGGTCAGGAGAGTATCCTTTACCCTGCTCCCCACAGCAAGATGGAGGGTCATGGAACATGAGGAATGGCAACAGAATGAGGGCAAATAGTGCTCTAATTGCTCACCATGGAAACTAATGACCAACAAAAATTCCTGTATGAGGCTTTTAGTACAAAGTACAAAAACAAGTATAGATATGTTTTCTTTGTGCATCCTACAGTATGAGCCTTCTGCCATGGATAGTGTGAAATATTAATGCTTTTTTTTTCACTTATTTTCTGTTTACATCCATTATTTGTGAGCCCATTCTTCATTCATTCATATTTGATGATGAGTTTAGGGGCAGTGCAGCTCCACATTTGCATTTGCGTTTGGATGTTATTGTTTATTAGTCGAGGGTTGTGTTTATGACCAACATTCAACGCTCCTCTCTTTTGTGTGATCCTGGAAAATAAGCATTAATTTATAATGCTTGACTGTGTGAGAAATGGGTATATGCTCTGTGGACTTCAACAAGGACAAAAAACTATTCAGACCTTTGGGCAACTGAACTCAACCAAAAACATAATTAAAACAATTACCATTTAGAAGGTCTTATCCCTGGTAGCTTTACATCACAGACAGTTAGAGGTTGAAACGTATTGGTTTGCTCACACCATCGATTCAGCAGGAGTAAAGGACCACCTGATTATGCTGGAATATACAAACAGGACAGGAAGCTCCCAGACATAGCAGGGGTTATCATTATAACAGCAATAATAGATCTGGTATAATGCTGAAACATAAAAAGCATACTTTGCTTCTATGTATAATGAGCATGCTGTTCCCTGCAGAAAAAATGAAGAAACCTCATGTTAATGTGTTAATGTGATGAAAGTGTGGACTAACATGTTTACTCTGTTGGGTTGAAACCTCCATACCACAGATTAAAACACAAGCAATACATATGTATATTCTGCATAAGGCCACTGCTTTATAGCTGCTGCCAGGAGGAATGGTGTATTTCACAAGTTAAATACAGGCAAACAGGTGAGAACCCAAGCTACTACATTTGGTCCGCTCAGTTTGACCTATACAGTAGTTAAAACCCCTATTTATTTATTTATGTATGTATTTATTTAGCTTCAAATATCTTTCTGTCTCTCTCACTCTCTCTTTTTCTCTCTCCCTCTCAATCTCTATCTGTCTCTATCTCTTTCTCATGCTCTGTCTCTCTTTCTTGCTCTCTCTCTTGAGAGTTCATCTTAGGAAACCTCTATATATTTTTTTATTGAATTAAGGTCAAACCACAGGGCAGAACAAATTAATTTGTAAAATTAATTTATAGTGGGAAGAATAAGGGAAATAACCTTACTGAAATAAATAATAGTTGTCTACATGGAATACTGTAGACCACCATAAAAAGTGCTTCAAAGCCAGCTATCTGTTTACACAGTTTAATTGAGAACAATCAATAATTCACCAGGAAGTCCTGAATAATTGATGGCAGGAAATGCACCAATGAGGGTTTGTTTGACTTTAAGACAGATCCTCATGGTTTTAAAGATTCATGGTGTCTCTATCTTGAACTTGTTGAGGCCATATTTTACAAGGTAGCACACACTATCTGGCTGGGGGCATCTTATCCACCTCCAAGAGGAGGTTCATCTCAAAATGCATTTACAATGCACATAGTGATTCACAGTTCCAAAGGTAAGTTTATGGTTAATTATCATTTCAAATATTGTGCATAAGTATTATACTGGTAATAATTATTGTCAGCATGTTTTTCCAAAGAAGTCATCTCACCTATATTTTGCTCATTGCTCAGAAAAAGATCATGAGGCACCACAAGGGCATTGCCTGCAATGCAAGTTTAAGTCCCTATGAGTTACCTGCTTTCTCATGGTGACCCTTGTCATAATACTTAACTGTTAACAAATACTTACCTCTAACTTGTGGTCCCCAGGGTGTAGGGAACACAATATTCTACAAAAGTGTAAACACAAAATTACCATTGAAATCGAAGCAGACTTTTATCAGACCTAAGTCCCCCCTTCGAAACACACAGACATACACACACACACACACACACACACACACACACACAGAATGCCATTCTAATAACTGGAAAGGCAAAAATATCCAGAGGGCTAGGCTAGATGAATAAGACAAATTACAAGTGTTGCTGAAATTAATGTGTGGAATAACAAGCGCACTGCGCTTGAAACCTACATACTCCGCAGTGTCCCTTGATGTAAGCACACAGACAATACAAAGGCAGTATCCCACCCAACCCCACTGCTTATTTTAGTTCTGTGCTCCAAATTAGAAGCATGCATTTCACAGGGTTGATGCAGGAAACAAGTACGCAAACAATGTCAGGAATTTAGACTGACACAATTCTGTGTATTGATTTAGAACAGCATTGCAACACCCTGTATGGTTTACTTTTGTCCATTTGTCTGTTATATAAAGATAGCAGTGGAATTCACTCTTGCCCTTGGAGAGTGAAACTGTGTTCAGGTTTTCCTTGTAACTCAGCACTTAATAGATCAATAAAATCAGCTGATTACAGTTAACTCACCTCATCTGGTTTCGTCTGTTTGAATTACTCGCTGATTTTTTAGCCGTAAACAAACACCAGCCACCATGTGGCTCTACAAGGGCACAAGTTGAGCACTCCCATCCCCACTGAATTCAGAATTGGATTGGATCCATGTAGACCTAGGAGAGGTTATCAGAAGTCTGTCTCTTCCATTAGATTTTATTTCTTTACTCTTTTCCAATTTCCAATTCAGTTTAGTTCCAGTATTGCATTAAATCCTCCTATGTTCGTTTTTATTTATTGTATTTATTTATTTTGCCAATGTATTTTTATACTATTACTTTTTGTTTCAGGGGAGAAAGCGTGTTTCAGCCAAAGTGCTGTGAGAATTGAATAACCTTGCCTTAACAGGTAGAGAGTGAAAGCAAAAACAACTGGACGCAAATTTGAGTCCACAAATTCCATATATGCAATATTCCGATTTGTGACAGGTACATTTCACAGAACAAAATGTAAAATGAACAGCAACCCATTTCTACGTCTCCCTCTTGAAGTTACAAGTGGGATGGAACATGGGATCAACTGATTACATATAATGTGAGCTCAGATATAATTATTCTGGATGACTTTCACAATAAAATGCTATTAATATTTTTTTTTATTTGGGCATACTTAAAAAATATAAGGGAAGCAGGAGGTATCTGGTGCCATAGGCAATGGACAGTTAACTTGACTCGTACCGCTATGATGCCATTTCCAGAAATAAAGCCTCAGAATGAGTGGATGACTTTACTTCCTGTCTCTATAGATCTATATTATAGCTCTTGGCTAGCTAAATGGCCGATGGGGATGTTACAAAAACTCATTTCTATGATAAAGCATCCTCACCAGCAGAGGTTAATGTTGGCATTCTCTTCTAACCAAACTTGAAAAACAGTAAGTGCAGGCAGTGATGTTCTCTGTCCGAGTCCGTACATCACACATGTCAAAGGTTCATATTAAATTGTGTCTATTTGGAATGTAGCAAAAATGAAGACCTGATTCTTCTTGTTCTGCCTCTAAGCACCACCACAAGGTATTTCCCAAGCTACCTTTTTTAGTTTTAGGTCAGCATGTCTCGCATGGTGTATAAACAGTCACAGCCCTGGGTTTGTACACGCATCTGAAAATAATGTGACACAAATGTGTCACATACGATAAAGGATTTGAATGGAGGAGGAACTTTAGTGACACTGTGTCTCAAGTCATATATTCCTAAATTTGATGGTGTATCACAGCCACACTAACAGCTTATTTGCCAGGGCTTCATTTTGAGAATCTGGGCATAGCATATTATGCATAGCATAATTTCATATTGCATATGCTAACTGACTCAGCCCTCAGCCGAGAACTGATCTCTCAAACATACCGATAGTGTGAAAATGTGAAGCACTTACCATCTTTACCCACAACGAGAGCATGATTGCACTGAGTCATATTTAAAATGTGCCTCAAGATCCCCACCAGGATGCCCTGTGGTGTTTCTGTAGATTCTCAATCAGCTTCTTGTGTCTCATGAATGTAATAATCAGATGGGACCTTCCTCAAGCTCCTCAATCTTCTCCTTACATCATATGACATAATTTTCAGTGTTATATCAACTCTATCAGAATGTATTTAAAAATTGTTTATGGTACATTAACACCTAGAATTAACTACATCGGCAATATAGGCAATACATTTGTTCTCGCGTAATCAAGGCCGTTTTTGAGTGACAGTCCTTTGGAATTGAGTCTGTCACACAATGTGACACACCTCTGGGCGGCTGGAAGAGATTGACACAGGGAAGTGGCGACAGACCGGATTATACCGGTATTTTATTATTTCACAGGAGAGGAAGAGCGAGAGAGCGACTTGGTAAATAAACAAAAATTTTTGAGGGGCAAAGAAGACAAACTTTTCAGTTCCGTAGCTTTTCCCGGGCATATGGTTTCTTTCGTCCGGCTCCCCGCTCCCTTGTGGCTTACCCGGTCTCAGACGCCTACTGCGAGAAAAGGGCACACATTTAACAGCCTGGACTAATTTGTCATGTAGCCCAGGTGTGTGTCTATTTAGCCAGTAGGCGTGGTCCTCAGAGTGCCCTGCCTCCATCCCGCAATCTGCCCCTGAGTCCTGTCCAGGAGCAAGGCAAATACATCTCAGGCTTGCTGTGCAGTGGAAGGACCTGAATTATAATTATAGAAAGTAATTGCCCCCCCCCCCCCCCCCCCCTTTGACTTTTTCACAGGGGTGCTATGGGTGTTTGAAACTTTTTTTATTTAACTAAATTGAAGAATAATTAAAACAATGTTTCCCCAAATTCCCTTTGTCTAATATTACATTTTGTCGACAGATCTGAAACAATTCAGTGTGACAAATATACAATACTAGAGGAAGTCAGGGAGCTGTCAGCATCTGGGAGAAGGGTAATTCAGGGGCAATATATGACATTATCAAACAGGAAATATGTTAAAAAAAAAAATCAGTTTTAATGCTTTAATGCTAAGTATTCTTTTTTCCCTCTTTGAGGAATATTTGAATTTCAAATGGTAATCTGACAGCCATAATCATAACAATTGAGGTAAAAAGCAGTCTGTATGTTGGGAAAGAGTCAACTTGAAATCATATATCATATATATATATTACTTCGGTTTCAACATAAATATAGATTCCACAGTAGTATCGGTACCCCATTATATGAGGTCCCACAGGTTCTCGACTGAGACGTTTGAAGATTACAGCTCGCCACGACAGGCCTGCGAGGGATTTTGCTCGGCCCTAGACAGGGCACGTCGATTCGGGTCCGGGAGAACTGAGCCAGTGCTGTCACTCAGAACCAGCCTTGATCAGGTGGTAGCGGCACAAAGGCCCCCGGGTGCCTCGGCAGAGGGGGAACATGCTTCAGAAAGCAGGCCGACGCTGCGTGGCAGGACAGCGACGGCGCGGTTTAGAGATACGGCTGCATTCGCTCCGGCGTACTCGTCTGCTCTCCTTCGACAGGCAGCCTCACACCTCCTCTGACTGGCTTCGGCGCCTCCTTCTCCTGGCAGACGTGGTGACAGGTGACAACCGAAAAGGTCCTGAACTGGCTCAGGAAATATCCGACTGTGTTACATATGGTAAATGTTATCATATAGTAAATGCACACAACTTAAATTATCCGCCAAGCAAATCATTAATAAGCCAGTCCTCAGTACTCCTGTTTTCTGCTTAGTCAACCATCTTATTTATTAAGTTTGGCCACCATTAAACCATTAAATCACCAATGACCAAAAATGTTATTTGTACTGTGGATAGCATTCAAGCTGAGGATTGCTACCCACCATGTGGACATATGTAACTGTTAAAAGAACAATACAAAATAGAAATTCCGAGCATAATAAAAACGTGACAATGGGATGATTTCACAGAGTACCACAGACAGGATTTCCTGATTTAAGAGCCTTTGAGTTCATGTCCTGTTATCTCAAACAGTTTCTACTGGTATTTTATTCCCTGTATAGGTAATTCAGATGGTGCGAGTGTAATTATATGATGGGAATAAATCAGACCAGAGCCATACAGTAGATGACAAACTCTGAACAGGGCTAAAAATATCCCTGTTCTACTTATTTCTTATCTTTATCTATTCTGCACCTTATTTCATGTAATATTAAATAGTAACACAGAGGCTGTAGTTAGAATCACAGATCACACGGGTTAATTAAAATAACATGAAAAAGAATGAACATCATCTGGTCTTTGTGAGCAGTTCAACATATATTTTATGATCATACCATTTTATTTGTTGGCAATCTTTAGCAGCCGTTCCGTAAAGGTTATGTATAGGCCTTGTGTCTGTGCTCTTGAGTTTTCCCTTTTTTCCACATCAGTGAGAGAAACCATCAGATTTATATTCAAGGGCAGCGTTTCTTCCTTTAAGCCAGACAAGGTTCATGTGTTCCAGCACAACGGCCACCCAGTGTGAACTCCTAGCATATCCCATGCTCTTAATTCCTTTCAGCTCCCTCAAACTATTCTTGACATCAACAGCTATGGGCACACTGGTAATCATCCACATAATTCTGTTATTAATTTCTGTCAACATTGTGATGTCGGCTGGTTAACCGCAGCTGTAAATGGCTTTCATGCCCACTGGCGATTTGTATTTATTTTTTGGCATGACATGGCCCTCTTCATTTTAAAACCTGGAGTTTCCTTCATGCAAATGTGATTGGATATTTTCTCATTCTACCTTTCCTTTTCAACCCCGTTGAAACTGTTGTAATAAATATGTGCGATGTAGACTGAAATAGCCTAAAAAAGCGAGCATTGTGCATACAGTTTGAAGCTCCAGAGCTGACCTTTTTCCTGCCTTTGAAAATTACATACGGAGCAAGCTGTCCATTTGCAGCCAGGCTTTTTTGTAAAATGTCATTGGTGCAGGTTCAGTGCTGTCGCATCAGAGTGATTACTTCACCTACGTATAAATGGCATTTGCCAAGTGGGAGAGGACAATTGTTCATTCTGTCATGAAATGAACTTTAAAGAGAGAGCTCTGAACACATAAGGAATGTTGGTTCCAAATGGTAACAGCCAGATCATAGATTGAAAATCTTATAAATATTGTTAATCCCCATCCTTCATATTTTACACCAGAAGAAAATATTGAATCGTTGACTTGTTGAATGGGTAAATGATGATATAATACATATAAATTACTCACATCCACCATTATTCATTATTATGCTATTTTTAGATCAAGAATGACTGTGTCAATGACTGCACTTTCATGAAATAGTATACTTCATTTTGCTACCTTTAGTCAAGTATTATTTCTACATTGATTTCCTTTATTTCCATTCTTATTAAAATGCCATCCAAAAATAACAAGCATATGGGTTATACATTAGTCAGAGCTGATTTTTTTGCACTGCAGGGCATTGAATGTATTCTCGTCTGCAGCAGCAGATGCTTTATCCAAGGACCAAGTGGGCAGGATCAGTGGGGCCTGCAGTCTTCTTAAAGTGCACCCTCACCCCTGAAAATATAGCAGCCGTTATGGCTAGACTCTGATCTTTTTGGTACAGTTGGATGATGTATTGTGAATGCGGAGATGACTGTAGACTCATTCCTCTATTGACGCAGGCAGCAATTAGCAGCATTCTCTGTATACTGAAAGCTAAGATGCAAAAAGAGGTGTGCATATTATTATACTCATTTAATTATTGCCTTGATTACTTGTTATGCATAATGTTATGCATAAACCCAATTTTTGGTCACAGGATCATGCTAATATTGAACAGACACCCATAGACTCGACACACCCGATGACTGTCTGGAAAACGAGTGACATTTTATGATGTCTCACATTCAGCGGGCTTGAGTGGCCGTAAAGAATGCAGAGACCATCCGTGCAGAGCCAATCCACGGAAGGGTGCTGGGGGAGGCAGGCGGACTGAGTTAATGGGAGTGAAACAACCGAAGACCTCGAACAATAAAACCTACACAGAAATGGAGAGCTGGTGCAGTAAAAGCCGAGCCTGTTCAATCCAATTAGCGCTTAATGGCTTATGTCAGCACGCTTTCACATTCACACGTTTCAGCTTGACATTTGGAGTGATACCATTCACAAATCACAACACTCGCAGGGTCAAATTAAAGTTCGCTACACAATTGGCACAATTCGAACAAGGCAATGATGCTTCGGAGCTTGCAGTCGGGCAGTTGAAAGGAGGGAAGATAAACGTGAAAACTGAGACGTACCATGCTGGCTTCGTTATGAATATGTTTCACGTAATCATTATTTTTTCCTCCTCATTTGATGGAGCTTTTGAATGAAAAATAAGTCTATGCAACAGGTGTACCCTACACATCCTATTTTTTAAGTGTGAGTCATGTCAGAAGCGAATAGACCTACAGTATGATGGAAGGATGCATTTGGTGTCATACACCACGACTAGCATGTGTTTAGGGCAGCTAGGATCACACCTAATCTTGGACCTCTCATGGAAGTGAAACCATAGATGGGCACATGTATTTCTGCTGCATCTTTTAGGAGCTCCATATTTTAGGATCAATACAGTAGTGTGCAAAAGTTTTTACAATTATTCAAGTATCTTATCAAAAATATCTTCACGATATCTTTCACGAAAATGCATTCCTTGTGAATCGCAAATAAAATCTCTTTAGAGTCTAAAGAATAAGTCTAATAAATACCTAATAAAGTGCTTACTGAGTGCATATTTCAACAATACGTTTCATCAGAGAAGTTCAGCCATATAATTGACTCTAGATCTTAGTGGTTGTTGATTACCTTATTAACATGAATGTTTCTCATGTCAAAGTTGAGGGAAACCTGTATTGATTCATTTGAATTCAGAACATGAATTAAAATGGATCTCAGATCTCACTAGCTGTCACGACATCTATTAATTTTCTTTTCTCCACACCAAATTCTTTGATAGCCCTTGACTTCGTAAGTCTAATTGAAGGTAATCTAAAGATGTCTTGCACACAGCTGTGCATGGCTGAAAGAATTTGGCCTGAAATAATTACAAGGTCCAGCAAAGCTGGTACTTCAGAGATGAGCTGCCAGATCACAGACATATCCGACCTCACAACTGAATGAAGTAGTCTCATCCTGATTTGAAAGCAATTAGCGGCATGGGTCAAGTGAATACAGTAGCATACACTTTCAAAGGCTTTTGTTGTAATATTCCTTCATGTTAACATTTGCGAACACATTGTGTGTCTGCTTGCACAATGGCTCACAAAAGCCCCGTTTCTGAAAACAGGACATGATTGGTGGCCCAGATTAGTGTATTAAAACGAGGCGCTACAGTCCCAAAAAAAAAAAAATCCTGTGTCCCAATGTTGCGGGTGGCAAGGGTCCCACGGGTGCCATGCATCACCCGGGGATAGAGGTTTTATTGGGAAGGGCACTGGCTGCCTCATTGCACAATACTATTTCCGCTGGCGAGCCAGGTGTTGACAATCTGTGCCAGTTGCCAATAACAGTCTCGTGTAGCGTGCAGCTGTTGTATACTGCAATAAAGGTGCAGCTGGCTGCATTTGTTTAGGAAGACGTGTGTTTGAGAGAGAACACACTGTCAGTGAAACATATGATTCAGAGATTCATTTCATACTTGGGGAAAACAAACATTTATATAAACATTTGTAACCTGCAAAACTAGGACATTTTTCACACCATTGACCCAATCAATGTGCAAGGAATGAAGTCACGTGCTATTCAATAGCATTTTAAAAGTATTGCAGTGTCAAACGCCGTGGTGGAGAACAGATCGCATCAAATGCTCTTTTCTCTGTCCTTAATGCTCAAAATTCTTCATGGTATTGTTTCGGGGAGGTTTCACTGTGAGTTAGGTGACCTGCTAAAGTCTGAAATTGTCAATGCCGTGATAACTCTTCATTGCCCTTTCCATTTCATGTCACAGATATAGCGAGGTGGATCGAGATCACACAAACGATGTAATCTGGGCAGTGAACACGCTTGCATTCAAGGTAATCAGACAGGGAGCACATTTTTAACTCCTTCCATTGAAGTGACCACATATTTATGAGTTTCACTTACCCGGTTACGTAGAATTAAATTGAGTTCATGACCGATACAGATGGATTAAATTGATTGTGTACTGTACTCAAGGCAATACTGACCACTTTGATTCATCTTATGGTAATTCAATGGCAAATTACAATTTATACCGAAATCCATATGAGACTATTCATTTAAAAGACACCCTCAATATTTCAATGCACTCCAGCTATGTATTAAAATACAGAGGTCAGGTATATAGGACCATAACGACAGAATAACACAATCAACAGAAGAGATATTGGATTTCACATTTATATGAATTTAATTTCCACCTTTGTAAGCTGTCAATTCTACATTTTATGCCTTGGAGGTTTCTCAGTATATACTTTTATGAGGCTGTGGAATAGGGTGGGGTCGGAAGGGCATTATGAGTGGTATATTGGTTTCTTTAGTGGGACAATGGGTGAACATTTTACGAGGCTTTCTCCAGCACAGGTTGCAGCCATTTTTGGAGTAGGGTATACAGGGAGGTCTTCTTCAAGGGTACAGCTGCATAATAATACTGTGTGAGGCATCACCCAAAATCTGCATAACTGGAGTAGTGTAAGGCCCCACTCGGTTGGAAATTAGTAACCTTATTTTATGGAACAACAAAACATGCAGTGACATTTTTATTCCATACTTTGCTTCTCCTCTTCTCCGCTTATACAATTAATGTGATTAAACTGATTTTGAAAGCCACCTTTCACCATTTGTTGTGGAAAAGAGCACAGGCTAAGTGACTGTGATGAAATGTAATGTAATAATTTACTGCCCCAGTACAAGCTATGACTTTCTTGAGAGTGAAATGGCATAATCTCTCCTGGGAATTGAACATGTGACCTTCTGGTTACTATTCTACACTTCTGCCAGACCTACATAGTGAAAAGCCTCAGATCTCTGCAGTGCAGCCTAAAACAGATTTTACCATCAGACCCCAGGGAGAGACATCACCCTCCACAACTGCCTCAGAATATAAATAAACCTTGTCACATTAACATTCAGGGAGATAAAAGGCACCACTTAAATGTTCTCATAATTCTCATAAAAACATTTGCTTCTGAAAAAAATGTGTGAACAGAAGGTCTTTGGAGTGTTTTAAAGGTCCTAACAAGTTAAAAAGAAGACATTTGAATTAGTGAATGCAAGGTAATGGAGGGATTATTTAGATGTTTTTGTTGTATCAGTAGTCTCACCGCAATTGTGATGCATGCGGCATATTGTCAGAGACATGCTTATTTGCTTTAATTGCTTCTCTGACACTCCACAGCCAGGCAGCTCAAAATGGCTTTTTACAATCCCAGCCTCTACTCTGGTACAGGGGAGGGGGCTGTACAGCTTGTATCCCCTTATTATCCATTAATATGTCTGCGTGATATTGATTTGATATGAGCCTCACCTTTTGAAGTTCACCATTTCAAAGGAACGAAGCTCCATTTCATCACCAGCTGCCTGACCTTTATCTGCTCCTGTTTGCTCAGAACGCGTGTGCAAATGTACGGTGTTCATCTTTGCTTTCTAATTCTAATTTCATTCTTTGTTTCATCATCATTGTATAATCTTGATATAGTATATACACTCACTGAGCACTTTATTAAGTATTATTAAGTATTACTATACTTTTTTTTTTAACTCATTGGTCTTCTGCTGCTGTTGAAGTTGTTCAGAGATGCTCTTCTGCATACCACTGTTTTATTGAGGTATATCATTTGTATTTGGACCTCTTGTTGTTGTTTCTCAACCAAAGAAGTATCAATGCCAGTAAAGCAGGTCATCATGGGGTGGGAAAATATGGAAAAATGGGGAAGTTCTGGACTTGAGTCTTAACCTGTACCACTGTAGTGCAAATACAAAAGTGTGGAGAAAGAAAGGAACTACTCATGATCCAAAGCACCCCCTCATCTCTGAAACATGGTGGGGGTAGTGTTATGGCTTGGGCATATATACAGTAGCTGTAAATGGAACAGGCTAACTTGCATTTTTGATGATATGTCTGCTGACAGCAGCAGTGGGATTAAATCGGAAGTGTACATAGCCAATTAAGGGCCTCAAAACACTTTGGATGCCACTTCACCCTGCAGCAGGGTGAAGCATCCAAGGGCTTTATCAGGGCCAAGAAATGGAACCCGACCTGAATGCATTTGACCCTGCCCTTCACTTGGTGAAGACGAGACGAAATAATCCATCAAAACCAAGAGGAACTGAAGATGGGCCTGGCAAAGCTTCACCATGGAAGATACCCAGCAACTGGTGATGTCTATACTGTATGTCATGGACTTCAAGCAGTCATTAAGGGCAAAATATTTGCAACCAAGTACCAAATAAGATGACTAAAGTTCAGATTGGTTTTCTAAAATGGGGGGAGTGCTGTATAAAAAACGGCTGTAATTCCTACAAAATGAATTCACTGGGTTTGGATGTGGATGTATATGCTTAAATTAAAGCTGACAGTCTGTACATTAAGTCTGTTCTTATTCATGGTTTAATTTAAAATCAAATGTGCTGGAATACCCAGCAAAAACAACAGAAATAAGAACTTGTGTCACTGTGCAGTACTTATGGACTGCACCGTGTCATTGCCTGCTAAAAATAGCTAATCTGTTCTACTAACAGTGTAAAAGTTCAATTTGGAAACTTGAGTAAATGTTTCACAACAAAATCTAAAGAAAGAACTGTACTCTCATGCCCTACAGGTGGATCAGCAGAACAAGTAAACATTTTTCCATTTCTGATTGCAATAGTACATTTGCAGAAATAGCCAATCATCCACAAAGCTAAAACCATGGCCAATAAACAGTCCTATACGAGTAGTCAGTGAAACGTGGGCGAAGAAGAGTAAAAGAAGCACTAATGGATTTTAACTCAGACCTCAAACCACTTACAAAAGCTTTTAAAATTATTTTTCCTGATAATATTTAATGTGAGGACTAATCTCTGTTGGATAGGATATCCAACTGAAGTTTCAAAATAAACTATTCACTATCATAGAAGCCACCAGATAGGAAACTTATGTGCTTATATTGTGCACACTTCTTTCCTTGATGCATATTATAATTATATATAGTATATGCCATCAGAAAAATTATATTATTGCCATTTATATATCGATCTTAAATGAATATTCAGTTTGATCATCATTGTAGATTTTGTAGCATTGATACGGAGCAATTTTTTATGTACATGAATGTAGATTTGAACCCTGCTTTTTGATAAGTATTACTTACTTACTTCTAAGAAAGGTAATTTGTGTATTGCTTTTCATCAAGGTTCTTTTTATCCGTGACCAGATGATTGTATCGATAAAAAATGCAATACAATGCAACATTTTGTGCAATGAAAACTGCATAAATCGATCCCTAGATTATTGGATAAATATTATATTTAGAAATATTTAGCAGGCCAAGTTCTATCTGGAGATTATCAAGGAACCAGATATATGTCAGATAATTTTCCAGAGTGACTAACAAAACTTACAGTTTTGGTATTATCATTTTACAGTGCTGTTTACTCAAAACATTATTTCCTCAAGGGTAAACCAGCTTTGTCTTAACAGGAACACAGACCTCTCTGGTTGAAAGCCTTGATTATACAAATCGTTGGCTTATTGGCAAATAGTGACGAGGATCTGAAAATAATTGTATGTGTCTGAATAATGTTGAATAGTTTATTTTTTGTGCGTGCAAAAATACAAGGAACTCAACATTTTTCACTGCTTGGCATAGAGTTGTTTGAAATGTACTGTATAATGGTATTAATAATGCATGATGTAGCCACAACTTTCGATTTGGCCAGTCTTTGCTGATAACAGACTTCTTTAATTCTAAATTGGAAAAAAAACAACAAAAGTCACCCATATCACATGGAAATGTATACATCCAAGATGCTTGTCTGCAAAAAAGGCGTAATGATCAGGATTATTCGTTTTATCTTATTTATTTGAGTGGTGAATAGCTACATTACGGCACTGTCCAACTGGAACCACTGTATGAATTCTGATATCGCATTTGAATGCCAGGTTGAGCATTCATTAGACCAGCTCCCTGTCTGCATGCTTACATATTCCTCTTCTTAAATCAGAGATATCGTTAACCTGTGTAGGCACCATTCAAATTACTGACTATTCTGTTTCACAGTAACTTTCTCATATTTCCTGTCATTCAAGCTTGGGCAGATGGCCTTCACGTGAACTTACATTACCCGTTTCTATATTCAGAGTGAGTATGTGCCACACAGCTTATGATGATCTAAGTGCCATTACATTGTTGTTTTCTTATTTATCCCTGGCGGCTCAACACAGTCAATGCGCTATGCATTTTACACTGTTGGATACAAATCGAGGCAATTTCTGGTTAACCTCGTAGCTCAGGATTACTAATGTAATACCCCGTAAGGGATTCAAAACCCTCTGGTCATAAGTCTAATTTCAAAGCAATCTACTTTGTGCCAAGATACACTCTTCTAGTAGCATGTCTTTAAAAGCGAAAACAAGATGCACAAAAGAACCCTCCGGTGAATAACACGCACTGAATGCAGCAAAATCCCAGAGTGGCAGCCAGTGACCCGGACAAGGAAAGGCTGACAGCTGCTGGTTTTCGGCGCGAGAGCGGTTCTCCGTCAGGCGCGTCTGAACGTGCCAGTCTCCTTTCTGTCACATCTGTCAGCTAAGAGCCGTAAGAGGCCCGTGAAACGGGCGGTCGTGCAGGCAGCCCGGAGGAAGCGGAGGAGGAGGCCGCAATGCGCCTCCTGAGCCTCTACAGAGGAGAGAGGACCGCCGCGGCGCGACAGCGCGACCACGGGAAGAGATTAATAAAAGGCTAAGCCTTATTCAATGTATGATCTGCTTACTTTTAAAAAGATAATGTGTCTTCAGCCACGGAAAACAATACCACTGCTACGGATGCCCCAGGCAATGCAATTTCATTGTTCCCCTCCATCTTAAATCTAATACCCACAGTTTCTCTCTATTTTAAATCTAAATGCCTAATCTAATGGGTCCATATATCATGCTGTCTGTCAGAGTTATTATTTTCAAAAACCAGTGATAGATAGGCACTGTGTGTCTGTGTGTGGTCATAGAATCCATTCTACTATTCCAAAATGTACACTACAAAGGATATTCAGTAAATATGTAAAAAAGCTGATACTGTATATATAACAAATATTTTACATATGACATGTATAAAAAAATGCTGTTATTTCTACATGGGGAAAGCAAAATTTACAATAATACCATTAATAAAAGCTGAGAATGTGCACATGTGAATTATTTGGTTACTAATCTAAAATTATGGAGTACAGAGCCAAATTGAGAAAAATGTATCTTTGTCCCAAACATTATGGATCTTACTCTATGCACTGTAGGCATGCACGTATGTGTGCACGATAGATGCACACTCTGTGATGGTGTAGGGCAAACACACCCTTTCCACTTGGCTAATATCCTGTGACTGCTCTTTCCTTTTTTCACCTTTCAGTTAATGTTTTTTTTTTTTTTTTTGTTATTGTATGAAGGTCGTAGCTGATGAGCTCTGACAATAACCGGAGACCGGGCATAAATGAACTGACGTCGCGGAACTTGGATTCGATCACACTGATAACCTCGCAACGATTTTCACACCACCTTATGATGAATTATGTCTCGGGATAACACGTCTCCTTGGGGGCATCCATCTCTATCCTTACCCTTTAACCAAGCACAGAGAAGAAGCTTCATCTTACAGTTAAGCAGTAGCCGAAGGTGACACAGTGGCAATTCACGGCGTCATTTCGTTTTTTATGATTACGTTACAATGGAAGGTCAGAATCTCCTCCTCCGTGTTTTCACAATGGGCTCCTTCGAGATATAAGGTTATGTCCCCTTTTACAAAGACATAACCAAGATTTTTTCCAAGGTGAGTTGACAAAATTCGTACACATCAAACACATGCCCACTCATGAAGACACCACCCACCATTTTTATCCCTGCTTCGGTCTCTGATGCAGCCAGGTATAAAAAAGATTTTTCAAAGGGAAGGGGAAGCGGATAAATAGGCGATGTAAACAAGGCGGTCTTCCGCCCAGCAGCGCGCTCTGTAATCATGTTGCGTTTGGGTTTTTTCCGTCCCCGGTGCTGTGGCCTGGTTGATTGATGGCGCTGCGGAAACGGGCTGATCCATCATGGCACCCGTCGGCCTTGTCCGGAGCAGCAGAAATTCCCTAGCATCCACAAAACCTGCGGGAAAGACCCCCCCCCCCACTTCAAAAACAGGGAACAAGTGATTGAATACTGTGGGAAATGAGTGTCAAACTGTTTGTCTCTGACCCACGGTCCCTTTAGTGTACCGGGGGGCCGTGCAACTCCCAGCTGAAATTCCTGCCCTGAGATGAGCAGAATGCAAGGTGCCTCCCTCTCTCTTTTCATCCTGTTCCATTTAAAAAACAATCCTCTGCAAGCTGCCAGAATTACACCAAACAGCCCAGCTTGTGAGCAGTACAAATGTCATACTTCAAATTTTGACTTTTTTGACTTTTTCTTTCAAGCGATAACTATACCAGATATGCTAATTACAAATGCAAGCAAAGGAATAAGCTGAACACTGTAGCCTCTCATGAAACAAGCAAAACTGTTAAATACATATTTTTTGGCTACCATTAGCCATCCCCTCAGCCCCTCAAACCAAAAGTAGCCTTGCTGAAAATGTGGGCCTGAAATTTGCACAAACAGAAAAGTGCTCTCTCTCCATCGTGATCAATTCCATGAGAATATGAGGAGGAAGGTCATATACAGTCATCTCAAAATGGTCCTGACAAATTGTAACATCTGGGCTTTTTAGATGCAGCAAAAGGAAATGTAATTGAACGGAATAGGCACCCAGTCTTGTCTTGCTATAGGTTTACAAGGCTTCTCTGAGGCGGCCTTCAGTCGGCTATGGTATTTGCAAATACAGGTCATTCATTTAACTTATTTATTGGTTGGGCCACTGCTCTGATATAGGATTTCAACCACAAAATAATCTCAGAGGTCTTATTTGTCAAGTAGCTTGCGGTTTTTTGTACCTGCGCATATGTAGATAACACTTTCTCAAATATGTCAAAACTGTATCTGTTTTTATTTTTATTTAGTTTACTTATGTATTCTTAAACTAAACAACAGTAAGGGAGTAAACGCTTGTTTTCTTTTTCTTAACTAATGAATTTTCAAGCACATCTGCCTCAAATGCTTCACACTACATACTACAAGTGTTAGTGACAACATTAGATTTTAAGCTTCGACTCTTGCATTCCTGCAAACTGTATGAACCCCCCAGAAATGGATCACTGTCACATCATTTATTAACAAAGTCTTGTGATTGGTTGATGCAGTTGGCAGTAACAGAACACCATCATTATTTCTTCTAATCCTACTGAAATATTTCCTGCACATCATCTGAAATGATCCCCTAACTTTCCCATCAATCATTGTTGAGAGGTTGGGCTGTCTGAAAAGCTAAAATCGTCTAATGTTTTTATCATTCCATGAAGCTATTGCTACACATTATACCGTATTTAATATTCTGGTCCAGCCTGTGTTCTCATTGAAATGTCATTGAAAATTCTATTTTTATTGAATTAGAAATTTGACAATAATACACTTGTTTGATTTTGAAATAGTACATTTACAGAAATAGTCAAACTATACAAAATACACAAATGTTTCTTAAATTTATTTAACTATGGTGAACAGACATATATAAAAACAAATTATTTGAGGGCCACCACAAAACGCTTCATGGCTGCAAGCTAGATGTTCCATTCTTGACATTGCACTCAATCCTATGATACCAGGACATTTATGGCCATATGAAAAATGCTTTACAAGGAATGCAGCATAGTAACAAGTCGTAAGTTTTCAGGCACATATCTCAGAAGCACATGGACACATGTTGGATAGTACAATGATGTAAAGTCCATATTAAAATACTTAATGACACCAGATTATGTCTTAGTCATGCCAATGACTTGCATTTTTAAAGCACAATAAATATGCACTGCAGGCTTGTAAATAAAATAAATAAATAAATACCAGGAATTATCAAAGTAGACTTATTCATCAGAATGGAATATAACATGCTTTAAAGCATCATCCCTTTTTATAATAAAATGTTTAATAAAACATTTGAATATTATATAAAATAACTTTAATAACATAATGTGTTGAATCGTTTATAAATCATTGCTAAAAATCATCTGTTTTGCCTCTGGGCAAAGTCTTCAAAATTGATTTGAGTTGACTCAAGCAAAAAGAATACTGTTACTAGTAGCAGACAAGATATGATACAGAAGTGCTACTACACAGCTAATGTTGACTATATTTCATGTATGCCTCATTATGTTTGAAGGACTAAGCTACTAATGGGAAAACACAAACCAGTGGCAAACAATTGCCTAAACAATTGCCTAAAGAAAAAGAAACTGTTTGGTTGCAGACCATTACATATGACACAGTTTGAATTCAAACTGTCCAAAAGGTATCCTGGCTTACATATAGTTCTCAAATGCTCAAGAATTGCAAATGTAGTGTATCCTGCCTTGGGTAGAGAGGAAGCTATGCCAGATTTTGAATGAGTGGATCTCACCCACTCACTCCTTGCTTGCTCCATCCATTGAGGTTCACAGCACTTGGCTCTCACTCTTTGCCCTTCCATCACATCTCTCTAGTTTATAAGAGACCAAATGTTCTTCTTATGAATCATATGCATGTAGTGTTCTCTCCGGCTTCTCCGGGTGACAATGGGAATGAAAGCAATCTCCCAGGGTCACTGCAGACGGACGGGGAGGAGACGCAGACTGCAGCAAGGGGAACCGAGGTGGACAGATGCCCAGGAAGTGGATGCTGAAGGTTGTCCATTCTCCCATGGACATCTGCAGCACACGCTTGATCTCCCCATTCTTGCTGTAGAGGAGTGTCTGTCCATTCAGTTCATTCTCACGGATGACCTCGTTATACTTTTCTGGCAGTTTGAGCCTCACCAGCTGGAGATTTCAAAAAGGGAAAAAATGAAAAGCATCACTTTTCGTTCCATGCACTTCACCTGTTAATGCACTAATGGTTGTATAACCTAACAATTTTGTATCAGCGTGGACCTAGAATTAACTAGAATGCATTCTTCTTAATAACATAGTGAAGGCCTTTACTTTACAATGTATTGAAAGCTAGTTTTCTACCAAGTTTCATATCAGATGGTTTACTACTCTTGTACCCTGGAGCAGGGTATAAAATCGGAAAATATCAATTTAGTAGTTTTGATTTAAATGCTAGCCATGCAATTCCGTCTAAATAAAGGCATCTGCCGAGCCAAGTTAAACAGGTTACCTCATTGCAGACATCCTCTGTGCTCATGTTGATGACAGAGCTAATCGGGAGAGGGATGAGGGTTTCCTTCCCGACTGTGTCCCTTCGTGCGGAGCTTCCCCTGATCCTGGATAGCTCTTTCTTGATCGAGTGGTCCAGGTTGACTGTGGCCAGTTCAAACCGGTTAGCATCCTTAACAGTGAGCTTAAAATCAACCTTGAGAAACAACTCAAACAGCTCAGGATCTCCGTCTTGCTCCTGGTGCATGTTGATCTGATCCCTGATCATGTAAAGCTCCAGTCTGGATTTGCTGAAGACTTCCCATAGTGTCTTCCCAGCTGCTATGGATGACTCTCGGCCTAGTTCTACCCTTTGCTGCTGGTCCTCCAGACACTCCAAGATCCAACTCAAACGACACGGCCACTGGTCGGCCAGGACTACCCAAGCTGCAAGAACCTCCATAGAAGGCAACTCAACCTTCATCACCTCCATGATGATCACTGTCACCCTGATCGAATTGATAATTCTCCTCATAGATATAGTGTCCCCTGTGAGGTAACTGTGCAGTTTACCTTTCTCACTGTAAATACACTCAAAGGCACTCTCAATAAGGTTCTCCAACTCTTCTTCAATTGGCTTAAAAATGATGTTGCAGTCTTTGCTGATCAGGGGTCTGCGCAACTCAATCTCTTCACTTTTCTCTGATGTCTGAACGTGGGAAACAGAGGGAATTTCGTCCATAGGAAACTCTTGCTTGCTCCTTGACAGGTGATGGGCAATGCTGCGGAATACCTTGCACTTTGAGATGTCACACAGTTCGGGGACGGTGAAGGGCAAGGTCACAATGCGGTTCAGGAAGGCACGTGCGCGGTCCTCTTTACTGAGGCAACCGTCAGCATAATCCAACTGCTGCACCAGGATCTCTGGGTTAACGGCTATCATGGAAATGAAAGGACTCTCCTCATCTGACAGGAGGATGTTGATGGCATCGAGCACCCCGGTGATCCGTTTGGGTGTGCATCGGTCCAGGTAGGTGATCTGTAGCACCACACGGATCTTCCTCCTCTCAAAGACCTCCATGAACTGGATGAAGCAGGATATGACCCTCATCTCCTTCCACACCTCGTTCATGAACCCCAGCTTGTTGCTCACCTTGCTGTTGTTCATATTACACCTGATGTTGAAGCCTGGGTTCATGATGAGGTTCTTTATCAGCTTGAAGATGAACTGGCAAACACCAAATGCTGGGAACCCAAGGATTCCAATGGCAAATCCTTCAAACATTCCCAGCCCACCTTTAACCTCGGCTTCAGCCCCGCTCCTGGATAAACCACACTTAATAAGGAGGACGGCTATCACCAGGATCACAGTGAGCACAACAACCAGCAGTGACCACAGGGGGCAGCAGCAGATCTTCCTTGGCCTCCAGTCCTTTTCACTATCTTCGATGACCCTCTTCACTTCCTCCTCCTCGTGCTGGGTGATGCGATACAGAGGGATCAGGAGCTTGCCAAAGCTCAGCTGAAGTGTCTCATAGAGCCTCATCACCAAGCCTGCCCAAAGCATGTCACTGCCCGCAAAATGCCAAGCGCTGAACTTCACAAATATGTAGCGGACATTAGTGTGACTTTGGTTCTGTTCAGTCCACATCGGGATGTAGAAAAGCATCTTGATTATGGCGGACAGGAAATAGGTTGCAGAGGACGTAGAACGAGGTTTAATTCCTCCATAGTTTTGTTCTTTTCTCTCAGCCTCATTCTTCATGTGGGCTAAGCAACAGAAAACAGTAAGATATCAAACATATGACATAGATGCACATCATAACATACAACATCAGTAAATGGTCAGAGTAAGTAAGATTTACACTAGACAGGTTAGTTTTGAGATTAGTAAGGACTAAAAGACTGCTTATATCTGGGATGAGAGCTCCTACCTCCTACATAATGGGCCTCACTGATACTCATGTAATGCTGATAAATCACCAATGAAACTTTCGGCTAATACTTGCTCAGTAAATATTGTTGTTCAATAAAGTTTTCATTGCAATGCATTCTGTGAGAGATGACAAGCCACAGTCAATGCAAGTGGTTGATAAATTAATTGGAACAAGACAGTGGAGCTGTTTTCACAAAATAAAACAATGTGCATGTGCACTCCCCCATCAGAGATCTTTCTCCCAGTGAGCAGCATGGTGGGCAGAGGAAAAGAACAACCCACCTTCTATGCTCTTGAGAAGCATATTGACTCGACTGTGGCAGGGGGAATACAGCCCCACTGTTACCGGAGCTGCCACCTTCATCAGAGTCTGGGACAGAGCGTAGCCATAAATGTTATCCGATGGCAGATCTGTAGTCAAAAGCCAAGGTCAGTACATGTCCTCTGTGCCCACCTGTTTCAACACTATACAGGTATTCTGTCAATTAAATATAGCTTACAAATTGTGGTACGTCAGTGATAATGAGCAAAAACACAGCTTTCTTTGAGTCAGTTAAATGCAAGGTGAAATAAAAACATTTGAAACACCTTTCAGTGTTTGAAGTAGACACAGTATCTATTAATAAAATGTCGGTGTTTAGACCAGACGGTGGGTCCTGCTGGCAAGCGGGTTTTTAAAGTTTTAAGACTCTTTAGAGTGATATTCACAACTCCAAGTCAGCACTCTAGCATAGAGAGTGGTGCCATAAACTGTTACTGTGTGATAGTCTGGTAAATCATACGATAAAACACCCCTTACAGAAAATCCACATTCACATGTTAGCATTGCATGGGCAATATGTGGAACATGTCATTTGCATTTCGGAAACATGGGTTTTGGTATAATGGGTGAAGTTCATGTAAACTCCCATGTGAAACCAATGTAATTACTTGGGGAATGCATGAAAACCTTCCAGGTACCAGTCAAGCACCTTATACACTTGGCTACAGGCTGAACTGAACTGAACCAGAACCATGCCAAATCCAAACAAATAAAAATTGAGCCTGACCCAGGAAAGCCCCCAGAAGCAGTCACATAGAATTTTTCTCAATCCAAATTAACTAAATTAAAATACACAGGCTAGCATGAAGAGTGACAAGCAGCCAATGGCAAGTAGCCACAGCCAAGTTAAAAAAAGTAAAATGCTGACATATTTTTATTCTAGGCTGCATTCTCTGGGAACTTTGCATTTACTAAACTAAACATAAAATCAATAAGAAAGTCAATACAAAATAACAAAAATAAGCCTCCGAAACAGTTCGAGTAGAGAGACGGGGATTGCTTCCTTTGGGCCCTGTGTTCTACAGTATATTGCGTGAGCCAGGAGCACACTGTGAATCCTGCGAGCACCTCTCGTTGCTGGTGATTGATAATTAATAGTGATGCGCACTCCCTTTAAAACTATATCAAATCAAGGCAAAGTCACATTCAATTCTTAATAAGGCTGCAAGCCCTCGTTTCACACAATACAGTACAGGGGCGGCCTGTAGCGTAGGGGTTAGGGTAAAGGACTGGGACACGTAAGGTCGGTGGTTCTAATCCCGGTGTAGCCACAATAAGATCCGCACAGCCGTTGGGCCCTTGAGCAAGGCCCTTAACCCTGCATTGCTCCAGGGAAGGATTGTCTCCTGCTTAGTCTAATCAACTGTACGTCGCTCTGGATAAGAGCGTCTGCCAAATGCCAATAATGTAATGTAATGAATCATGCTCCACAAAGGAGCGGACACCTCTTGCGTTGTAGCCCTGAGCTGAGCTGCCGGAAGAGAACACGACAAGAGACCTGACACTGCAGCCCAAGCCAGAATCCATGTCCATAAAACCGAGCTTGGGCTAGAGAACTCGAAAACACGCATTTTCCTTTGCCCCAGCTGCTTCTTTTCACTCCAGAGCCCACAAGACACGCTTGCACAGACAGGAGTCAAAGGAAAGCACTCCGATGTGGCTAAACCAGGCTGTGCACTAATGACTGCAGGGATACTGGACCATGGGGCCCTTCCAAGCACAAGAGTTCCTTCACATGCACCAGCAGCCCCATTCTTACAGTATTCTACATATAGTACAATACGCTCTCCCAGATCTGGATTTCCTATTTCTTATGCGTTTATAATGCTGTCAAAGCCTGTTCTGTTCAAAGTGCACAAAAACAACTGTGACGTGAGACACCTGAAACATTTTTCTTAGAAGACCATTCTTTATTAAATGTCTTGACATTTATTCAATTTTAACATTGACTTGTGACATTCTGTTGCAATTTCTTTAAATTGTACCCAGACGCAGTGAAATGCATTTTCCAGCAGATGACTTATTAACAGAGAGGGCTTAATTGTATATTACCTAGAGTGCATTTAATTCTCTGTATTCAGCTCGACATTCAGAGGTAGTTCCGGTTGTGCATCTCGCCTACAGATAGGAAAGTGCTTTCTTGCCTGAGAAGTAACCCCTAACCTCATAAGTGAATGGCATTACTGACTCTGCTACTATTGTCGCCTTACCTTTATTGATCATTATACTGGATGTGTGGTGAGGGCCTTGATCTCCTGAAAATTCCTTCAAAAAAGGCAAATAAAAGAAATTTAAAAACATAAACAAAAAACAAAACAAAAAAAACATGAGCTCTCACCATGATTCTACACAATTCTCTACTGTTTGTGTTTTAATAGGTAAATTAACATAAAGAACCAGAATAAACATTATTGTCCACATTCAAGCAACAGTGGAAACGTGCTTGATCTTTCACAGCGAACAAATGTTTATTACACTGGTGTTTATTACTCTGTTATGGTTATGGCACATCAAGTATCACCTTTTTATTTTACAATGCATTTTATATTACATTTATCTACTTTGTGTCTAAAACTGCTTAAGCTACCTTAAATTAATAATTGTTGGGAGTGGCATGATGAATACAAAAATAATCAACAGAGATTAACTAAAAAAGCAACAGAGAATAACCAATAACAAAAATCGAAACAAAACATACAGAAAGGCATACAGTGTTAAAACCTGGGAGCCTCATTCAAGACTCACAGAACTAATCCTTTTCTCTCCTTAAAAGGTAAAGTCTGAGGGGTATTTTATCTCCTCCCCACAACCCCCCACAACCCTCCACTCCAACATTAGTTCAGACAGGGCGTAGTTTAGAGGGAGGCAGCAGGTTAATGAACATGATGGATTAGGACTGATTTAGGCCAATGTTTCAGTTGCCCAATGTTTCAATGTTTGCCCTCTTCCTTTGCAGTGTCCTTGTGGCCCTAGAGCTATGGGGGGTCATGGGCCCACACCAGCCCCTACATGCAGAGAGTTGGAATCCATTGTAGACTTGTACACACCACACACAGGGTGAGAAATGCATACCAGGATCTAAGCAGTGTTTAACTCCAGATTTTTAAAAAATGTAGTAATTACAGTTTAACAAAAATCCTAGCATATCATTATCATAGCTGTTGTTGAAAAATAAAGTATATTGCCTGAAAGAAAAAACAATAAGGAAGTCACAAGGGAAT
The DNA here is from genome assembly GCF_963514075.1 of Conger conger. Classification (NCBI taxonomy): domain Eukaryota; kingdom Metazoa; phylum Chordata; class Actinopteri; order Anguilliformes; family Congridae; genus Conger; species Conger conger. The sequence goes on along the minus strand of NC_083776.1, from coordinate 10,869,172 downwards.
TAGGTTACTTGATTTTATAATGTGAACAGGAGACTCCACATAACCGCCCCACCACCCCCCAGCCCACAGACAGTGAAAATACAAAACATGCTGCTCTCTATCTCGATAAAATGTGCGTAATCAGGTTTAGAACTGTCAAGTATTACATCTGAAGGAATTTCACTGTCACATAGATAAATGACTTGCTTTAGCTGAAAATAAGCGCAATCACACCTTCAATCCAATTCAGAATAATTGGCTGATATATTAATATATTGGGTAAATACCTGATGACAAACATTGAGCAGCCAAAACCTCCATGCAATAAATGTATGTTTCAGTTCTAAAGTGGTGGATTCTTTACATTTTGTTAGATTTTGTTAGTTTTGTGAGCTTTGCTAACATCATCCCTATATCATTTTTCCGGCTTCATCCCATTGTAATATACATGTTTAGAAAAGTGAATGTGCAAGCGTTAATTCAACTCTACCAGTACATGAGTCTAATATGCACCATATGCACTCTGTAAGAGAGGACTGAACACTGAATATTTTACTGTACTCTACCTAAACACAATGTTAACACCCTGCATTTACGTATAGATTAAAATTGATAGTCTGAGACAGGATTTTCATACCAATGCAACAACCCTGCTTTCCTTCTTTAAATTCTCCCCCTTTTGTGCCTTCCTGGAGTGAACATGTAATGCGCTGGCAGAACCTGCTCAGTTTCAAAACACCTACACCAAAAGCAATTCCATTTGGCTTTAGCTTCTGATCATGCTCTCACAGTCTTACAGAAAACAAGTTGTGGACTATTTTTTATATATATCAAAGTCATACTTTTCAAACACCCGGCAAATACATAATACAACGTTGAGCTGAAACAGCAGTCTAGAAGTTACTTACCTACCCTATGATAGCTTAGGGCACATTCCCTTTTAAATCTTGCTGTGCAATACAACTTGTGGGAACTTGTTGAAAAAAAAACAGTGTTGGGGTTATGTTAAATATACTTGAATGCTTAAATATAGGCATAGAACCCAAAACACGGCATATTTGTCTTTAAAGGAAGAAGAGAGGAAATGAAAGAAGTAAAGCGAAAGAAAAGCAATTGCTCAAGGCTACGCGGGTGTGAACCTTGATCAAGAAGGTGTGTCAGTGCACTGCAGAATTTGGCTGTAAAACTTTATGATGGGAAGAAAAACAAACAAAAGTCCAATTTATCACGATTCATTTGGATGGGCGTTTCTAACGAGCAGTATGGTAAATCGCAATAAGGACTGTGAATTAACAGTGCTCGCATCTGAGGGACAAAGCAAAAGTGAACGATCACTGTTCATCCAAAACTTCCTAGAGCACAGTTTCAGTTCCCCATGGATGATCCTGGCAAGTAAAAAAATAGCTACATTGTAAATTGAGTGTGTTTTTAATTGTGCAGCTACAGGTATGTAATATGGGGTGGTGATTAAAATATTTGCCATTGGCAATCGCAGCTTTATATTTTTTTACGGGTATATTGTTGGTGTCAAGTCTTTCTGTATATGGATCAGCTCAATAAATATTTAAGTAAGTTAAAACCTATGCAATTACACCTGCAATTACATATTGGAAAACAGTTATACCTTTTTATGCTGCACTTTAAAATCCCATTTCTGTGAAGGCCTTTTTCAAGTTTTTTTTTTCCAATTTCCTAAATTGTAACTAGCAGCTTAGTTTCAGTCATTGCAGAATACTGCCGTCTACCACTCCCACTTACCTTGAACATTAAATACAGAGAGTAACTCCCTCTGTAGGTCTCTCTTCAGTGTGTGTATTCTCTACAAATCACAGTCCAAAGGCACAGTTCTACATAGCAGAAGTTCTTTGAGCCAGAAATATTCGTGTGTGTTTTTATGCACATATCAGATTGCATTGTCATCCAGACTGATTTCTGTATTATTCCAAGCAGGTCTTGGAAGGATTGCATTCAGTTTCTCTTGTTCCTGTTCCTGAGTCCCATAAAATATTTAATTCCTGGTATTCTGACAAAGGTAATTCGCTAAAAAAACGTGTAAACATCAACCTTAAATCACTCGCTCAGGCATCATTCCAGAACATTCCATGCATGATTGATTGGGTTCAGATTTGGCTGACGTGAATGTGGCACAATCGTTCTGTTCCGCATTGAGTATATGGAGCGAAGACTGTGGAGCCAGTTTGGGCAGACAACTCGACATGTGCCGTCCTCTCACATGATGTTTACATCTAATGGGAGGGGCATATAAAGCACCAGCCTCACCTGTTCAGGCCCTTGTGCATTTTGCACGCTCTGCCATGTTCTGCAGCCTGCCAGCTGTTGCCGCGTCTGTCCTGATGCAATCATGCAAAGCTGCCCTGCTGCCTGGGTCATTCTGCACGCTAAAGCCATTGCCCTACCTGGCTCTTACTGCTGCACTGTCTGTTTTGGAATACTGCCGTTGCCTGCTTTTGCTAGCTGCTTTTGCCCAAATTATCCTGTAATTCCTAATTAATGCCTTCAAAATATTTGCCCTCCCACCACCACCCCAGCATCCACCAGTGAGCTCTGCTTCTCAAGATCCCCATGGGGAGGGGGGGGGGGGGGATTTGTAGCCACTCCCTGTTTTGGCAGGCTTACAACAGGATGAGAGGAAGAGCTGACGGCAAAGTTTGCATTTACATTAAACCTCAATAAATATGGCTTAATTCAATATTGTCTGACTAAATACTGACTGAACTTCTTACGTGGATGAGGTACTCTCATCTTCAAAGATACTGCTAAGAAATGTTTTTACGCTATATTTGGACAGAATGTGTTCACTCATTTGATCGCACACCATTTAGTTACCACAGATATTGCCTTCTAAGAGCATGAATGCACACAAACCATGCCAGAAAATACACCCTACACCATTAAGAAACCACTTGTGTGCGTGTATTGGAGAGGTCATTCTACTGCTGCTAAAAATGTTAAATATGTTCTGCCTAAGCTCTTAAAAAGCCAGAGGAACTGTTTGCTAAATAAAATCAAAGGCCAAATCTCAAGGATTCACATAAGCTGGAAACACTAAAAACAGAAATAGTGACCTCAAGTAATGAAATAAGTATTTTTTCCACAGTATACTGAATCGGCACCATCTGCTGATTTCAAGCACTGCCTTTTTTGTACACAAGGCAGTGCAATTGCCATCGCCAGCAAAAACATTCTTCACTATAAACAAAGTAATCACACATTTCTGACATGTATTCCTGAGAGAAAAGAGAATATATATTTTCCTTTTCTTTTTGCTACAGATTCCAAATTGGCACTGGCAGAGTAATCCGTATCTACAGTCTTCTTCGATTGGCCTTGCTTGTACATTCGGAACATTTTTTTTCAGGATTGTTGGGTGGCTTCTCCTGCTAACACGCTGGGCTAGCTTGTAATGAGGTCCCCTGTGGTCCGGTGCGAACCCTCGATTGGCCCAGCACCAGCAGGGGCTGACGGTCCCACAGGGTGCTGCAAAACTGGCCACAGCATTACTCATAAAGGGTTTCAGCTGACTGGGTTGTCCCTTGCTCACTGCATGAGAGCAACTCCTTTGAACCTGGAATCAATCGGAACCAACTGTGCATGAACTGCACTCAACCCAATGACTGCAAGCTTCAGCTGGGTGAAAAGATGAAGAGTCCTTTGGATGTGAATGCATGCCTTTAGAATGTTTCCCAATAGACACTGCAATGTGGTGGGCTTACTAATAAGATTCTGTAGTTCATTCTAAATTTCGAGAAGAAAAGGAATAAGAAAATGTTCAGCAGTCCCCTCCCCACCCAAAAAAAAAAAAAAAGGCAAATTATGATTTGGTATCATTCTGTAAATGTATTTTCAATTTAATTTAAACTGAGTTGAAATTGTCTTGACATGAATCTGTGAGAGGGATTTCTAACTGTAACTCGTGAACTTTTAGCTCAAAGGATAAGCCACACATTCAAGTGTCCAAGCACAGCCCATTTAGCTGGGCATTGCCTTCACGTTAATAAGGGACAGAGAGCTTTTAGATGTCACACTATAGATGACCCCAGAGGACAAAAGAAGAAATACCCATGAACACAGGTGTAAATACGACCATCCCTAGGAGCTCAGTCTGTAAAGGGCGCCACCGCGACAGTAAATCACTGGATCCTGGACATCACTTGTGTGTGACTGGGCTATACCATTAGCGGAGACTGGATGTCAGGAAACGTTTGTATTTGTTGGACCTCAGTCAGCAAGAAGTTCTTTGGGTTACCACTGAATCAGGGCCACCAATTGCTGAGCAGAACCCTACCTGTGGCTGGCTGTGTTTGGAGTGGACTCTATTCTGATCAGCATCTGCTCTTGTGTACTGCACCACCGGGCTCACTGTGTTGGAAATTAATTAATCACTTTCTTACATGCAGTATGGGTGTAGGTAGCGCAGCAGTGGTGTAGGAGTGTAGGAGGGGTGGGGGTGTGGGTGTCGGGGTCCCCCCCCCCCCATTTCTGTCATGCTGTCAAACGCGGCGGATTGCACCTGCGCTGGAAGTGCACTAACGCGGCCGGGGTAATGAACGGGGAAGCGGGATCGCCCCTCAGTCAAACCCCTGTCAAGCCCCCGGCCGAACTCCGCCCGTCACCGGGGGAAGACGGATCTCCCCTGCCGGGGGCCATAAACATCCATAAACAAAGCCCGCGATATCTGGAGGCTGAAGAAGATGCCGGGTCAGTGTGCCCGCTGCAGAATCCCCATTCGCACTTTCCGGACACGGCTGTGAAGAAAACAAACCCACTCATGTACCCTGGGTGTCTGTAGAGGTGTCTGTAGAGGTGTCTGTAGAGCCCAACAATTCAATGCCCCCACCCCGTCCCAGCGGCTAGTGTTTCCACACAGCCTTTCTAGATGCAGGAATTTAAGATGAAATTGATCACTGAAAGAGATTACACACCTCCCCCACAAGCTTAAATTCCTCTCTCACAACCAAAAGCGCCCCTCCCCTCCCTCAAACCACTCCACCCCTCCATCCATTCTTCCAACGTGCAGCAGGGCCCGAGGCACATTGAAGAAAGAAAGCACATCTCTCTTTTTTATCTCTATAATTACAAAAAAAAAAGGGAGACGTGTTGGTTAAAGATTTGTGCCGCTGTAAAGCAGCAGGACAGGAGCCTGAGAAAGGGGCAGGGGGGAGGAGAGTGAAATACCGCTGCACATTCTGGGAGGAAAAAATAAAAAAGAGAAGAAATTACCTGCTGAAAGATCCCTCTCTGATTGATTTGAGCCCGGTCGCAGGCATCAGAATTCTGCAAACCTTCTGGCTCTTCTGCCGTGCACGGCACATGCCCGATTAAACCTCACCCCGCCAAAATCCCGTAGCCTACCACACCCTGCCCAAACTGGCAGTTATCCTAAAACCTAATCTGAATGTAACAGGTGCATTGTATTTCATCAGCTCACCACCACAAATTGAAAATATTATAATTTCCATGAGTGTTAAAAGGGTGGATAAAGAGCTAGCAGGAATATTAGAAAGCCTACACTTTCCCTGATGATGGAATCCAGTTGGAAAAGTTAATTAACAAGTATTCTCTTTGACATTTTACCCCTTACTCATGAACTGCACTCCTCCCTTTCTTTGTCTTATTAATATCTCTTGTGACAGGCTGCTACTCTATATCAATTTATTCAAGCATATTATTTGCGTATATACTATAGCTGTATATGTAAAACTCACAAAAGGAGAGAAATGGTAATGAATTATGAATGCAATAATGGTATTAGAATAGCATTAATAAGCATCTCTCCCTGTGGAATCATGCGGTGCTTAAAGAGGTGCTTCAAAATGACTTATTAGCTTTGCTAACAGAATGTTTACGCATGGAGGCTATTACTGGATGAAATGCCTTCTTTGATTGAGGATGCACTTAATGTTAAACTATTACAGTTCAATCAGGAATTTAAAGAGCACCTGCAGCTGCTCTTTGAAAAATGATCTGTTGTTTAACTCAATTACCTTTTCACTTGGATTTATAATTGGTACTTCCACTGTTCTGGAAAAAGAAAAGGAGTTGCATTGCACAGGGCTCCAGGGTGGACCAAGCAGTACAGGAGCAAGCTAGGTGCAGTTGAAATGCCATATTGCTTGAGTAGAATGTGCCAGAAATTCCATGTAACTGCAGCACAAAGAACAGTTTACTCCCACTAGAAACTGTTGGTAAGATAACATCCCAATTGATTTTACCCATCTTGATTGGCAAAATACATATTAAGCCTGGTTGTCTGCCTCATTGTAGTGTTTTGTACATCCCGTACTTTCGAAATAAACTGTTACATTGCTGGAACATTGCTTTTGTGTGATAGCAAAGTAAATGTGTTTTTGTAAATAAATAAAAAAATATGTTCCTGGAGTGCTTATTGTGAAATAGGCAGGCAATTTATATTGAGCTATTGAAAAAAGGAACTGTGGTTTATATTTCTCAGCTTTTTTGTCTGGGAATTTTCAAGGTACAGTTAAGATCAACAATTTTAGAAAGAATGTGTAAGGTTGTTTGTGTGATAAGGTTAAACTCGCCTTTGAACCCATAAGGTCAGAGGATATCAGGAAAGTTGCATTTCTGAATATGTTTAAGATTTAGGTTCAGTTGTTCAACTGGGATCAGAGGGATGTCAGGCATGTGAAAAGTTGGATAACCTGGTATGGCTGATGTACTGGATGCGATCGGCAGAATTGCTCTGTATTGAATAAAGGCTCCCTGTACTCTAGGCAACATGTTGTTCATCATGGGTGGGAGATTCTAGTCCTGCTGGTTTGTCAAGCACTTAAATGATCAATTTAGGCCTGTGATTGACTGCAGAGTGCAAACATTATGTTTTTTTTTAGGCCTTAATAGCCTGCTGATTGAAAGGCAACAACAAAATCCAGCAGAGTCTATAGCCCACCATGACGTGAGGTGGGACCTCTTGGTGTACATCATACGAGTGCAGGTTGGAGTGACCTTTGTTTGGAGCTTGAAATGGAGTGAATGAGATGGAGGAGTGATACGTTTATGAATTAAATAACACACCATTCCCTTGCAGGGATTACCCTGAGTGATAAAATAGAGTGATGAACGAATGAGTGATTAGTATGGTCAACCAAATACTGTCTCTGAGATTTATTTCCACATAGTGCCATCAGCATTGTTACACGTGTGAATGATTTCACAATTTCTACAGAGATTGAGTCGAGCCTTTCGACAGCACAAAGTCTGTGATTGTTCTTAGCCATTTGAGTAAAAAAGAAAATTCTTAAATAGTCGCACATTTTGTTGAACAGATATGATTTATCAAGATTGTTGGAGGACTGAAGTGCACCCTACATAACTCCAAACCACAAAACCTGAGGTAATTAAAATATTTGGTCTAAACCACGCTTCAGCTAGCTCTTCAAAAGTTCTTTTGATGACTGCATTAGACACACCGATCCACTCTGGAACAAATTCATCCATCATTCATGTCGTCTTGATTACCATCATTAATGCAGTAATCTAAAATGATTGCTTTTTAAACATGGTTAATTGACACCTTTCGGGCCACCATCATAGCCTGCCATAGACTACCGAGGCAAAATGCCTGCAGCCAAGGCGTTGAATAAGTGCAAGGTTGTCTTAATTGCGATACTATTAAATAAGTCCCCATTAATTATATTTCACTAATTATATTTCACTTTGAATGCACCATAACGATGCCATTAGTGTGCTCTTCGTTTGCTTTGGAGGTTCTGCCTGCCTATAAACGTCATTTTAAATATCAAGAACACTACTGTACATTATGAATCAGTAATATGATGCACAGTTTGAAGGTGAAAGGGTCAAAAAGTCAATGAGTAGATGACTGGATGCAAATTACCTTGGATGAGCAGATTAGATATTTAGATCATGGAGGACAAACATGGCATGACTATCCTATAGATAGACACTTTCGTTTTGAAAACCCTACATTTTTGTTCCGTAGGTACAATACAGATTCACCATAGAACATTGCGAGATGGACCCAGACTCAAACCAACCTCCCCGACACGTTTCACATAATTTCTTTGATCAGGGATTTACCTTTGAAGTTAGTGCTGGGTGTTTAGACACTTTGCATTTCCAGTCCAGGCATGAACAGCCGGCTCTGACTTCTTCAGTGTCGGCTGCGCCATTATCCACCACGTGTTCCGCTGCCATGGCGATGGGAAGCCGTCAAACAAGCCGCCGCAAACAAATGAGGTATCGCTTACTGTCCTGCTGATTTATTTCACAGCGCAGGACTCCTGAAACCCAGCCTGTTGAAGAACAGAATGAATGAATTAATAAATAACAGAATATGCGCAGAGGTTTGCATTGACGTGTACTTGTGAGCATAGTGTGTGCACACACCCTGGGGGGTACCATAGGTAGGAGGTGAGATTCACCACCACGCTACCCCTATAACTTCCGGATCTTTCCACAGCAAATGCTGAGCATGCTTTGGATTGCTGACTGAGGACTGGGGCTACACGCCCCTGGGCGGAGCTACCACGTGCTGTCAATCAACAGCTCTTGGGAATCAAGTAAACGGTTTTGCTATTCCACAGCAATGCTTCAAAGAAATGACTTGCAGTACTTTCTAAATATTATGGTGTGATAAAGCTCCAGCACTTATGTAGCCATAAAGTTAAAATAGTGTCAGAATCTCATTCCTGGCAAGGATACTAGCATTTTAGCACTGATGGTAGTGGTTTTGCTTGTTGCAGCTCTCCCCTTGCACAGAGCGCATTGATAATGAAAAAATGCATGAATTGATGGCAAAGGAGAACAAAATGGCAGCAGTTTAAAAAAGGGTAAGTTTTTCAGGTAACAGAAAAAACAAATCTCTAAGTTGGCTCTACCTGTTCTAGTGGTTCTTAGATGCATAAATTAGGCACAGATAACCATCCAGGTTTCATTGTCAAACATGGAAAGGCATAACAGGTCTTTCTTGTGTGTGAAGCCAAGTTATTCCTTAAGCTTCACATTCAGAGATTGTTCCACAGCTTGCCTTTAAAACAGCATTCCCTCCACTTAGACAGCAATGTGCATTTCCACAAGCTATAGTCAGCGTGTCTGAACTACCAAAATTTTCTCGAAACATTTGAGGTGAGAGTGAGAGAGGGGGAAAACAGCCTCATCTGCACTCACGGTGTGTGGCCTGACCAAGGCATGGCATTTATTTCACAAAGTTCCACATCATTTTTCAGATGGAATGCAACCTAAATGCTCAATGTATAAATACCCTTATCCTTAAGAGGTGATATGTTCAATAAATTCCTGCGAATGGCCATATTTGTGAGTACAATGCTGGATTGTGAATGTTTATATGCAAAAAGTGGAAACAACCACACTTTGCAAATACAAAGTAGTGTCTATAATCACATGTTATAAATACAGTACATTTGTATTTGTATGAAATGAAGATGAATGATGATTCACAAATATGAAATTATGCCTGATGCAAACACTCAAGAATATGAATCACAAACCTGGAAAGCATTAAGGTTATTCAAAATTATAATTTACACTGCAGTATGAAAATGTTTTGAAAGATCCTGGACTTACTGAAGATAAGTGAACAAAAAAGAATATGTATATATTATACCCAGAATGACTGTTTAATTGGGTAATTTAGTAGTTTTCATTCAGCCAAGTGAAGTTGGAACAATCTGTAATCACACAGAATTATTTACCAAAGGCATTGATCAATGTGACTTCATTAACAGGCAACTCAGTTTAGAGTAATTAGGCAGCCTAAATACTAAATAGGGGACAGAATGATGACGATCATCAAAGGCACAAATTGTCTGAGAATTTATTGTAAAATTATTGCCAGAACCACAAAATAACATATAATACTGTGTTTTACCACGGATAGTATTTTTTAAATGATACTATTTTTGGGTTTATTGAGAGAGAATTAAGGGGTTTTGAAAATGCTAGCTAGATAGGGCACTGAAGAGAACATGATAGGCAAATGCTGGTCAATGGGATGATTGATGATGATCATTTACAATAGTTCAGAGTGATTTGCAGTGCATGAGGTAAATGTTGGTGAGAAGACAAACAGAAATACAAGACATACTGTATGATACAGGTGTCAGTATTGGGCTTCATCCTTGCTTTAACACACACACACACACACACACACACATACACAGAAAATAAAATGTGCTTTAAAAAGACATACAGAAAACAAGATGCGCTTTAAGCCCTTATTTGATTGCCTGAGCTTGTCCGTGGGCAGAGACCAGTAATCTCTCCCTCCTTCTGAGCTGTGATCCCTTTGGCTGGTTCTAAAAAACTGCAAACCAGACCCCCGACTCATTACCGGACCAGTCCGCGGGGGCAGTAACACTGATACACTACACTCATCTGGCTCTCTGCCTCTGCTGGACAGGCTAATGGTAGCTCTGTATACTCACCAAATGGGAAGTTATTTGTTTTATTTAATGTCAATGCAGCCCTGCTTGTCACACATTTATGTGACTAAATCGCTTACTTTTGAACAGCCCATCTGAAATGGAAATTACATTTTCATTCATTCACATCTCGGAGATGCGTTGATGGAGAGATCCTCATTTACAATGCGGTTACAGCAGAACAGTCATCAGATAAGACAAGTACAAACAGATACAATGAAACTCAGAATCAAGCTTGGGAAGTTTCTTACTGACAACAATGACAATGATAAATGTTCCATGAATGCAAAGTATGCAGCTGTTCCTCAAGGTTCTGCTAAAAGAACCAGAAAAAACCTCTTTCATCTTCCATCCGTATGTGCCTCAGTTTGCTGTTGCTTTCTCAGCAACTTATCCACTGTCTAATTCAAGTATTGAAAAAGCATGCCACTGTTCCTCATTGCTTGTTAGAATTGCATCTAAAGGTCTTGCCCATAGCAATAATGGTTTTAAGTATGCAGAAGTGCAATACTTCAGTGAAAGGGCTTATATCCATGCCATCATGGGTTTTATTTGTTCATTGAAGACAAACTAAAACATACTTGAAAGGGAAGAGCAAGCATCACATTTTCTGTGTCCTAGCTTGGAGTGATATAATCACATGACTCAGGAGGGAGTTTCTCTTTCTGCCTTTTAGTTTTTTTATGTGCATCCACAACTTTTTAACACCCGCAGTTACAACAGAAAATTATGTGAGAAGACTACAGGGAGACACTTTGAAGGCAAAGGAGCAACTATAAGTAGGTTTTCCAACCTATCTTCATGAGCAGTGCTGGCCCTGACCTTTTGTGATTTGGTTTAGAGAGGGCAGTGTGGGAGGCCACTGTTATCAGCCAAGAAGTGCAGGGCCTTTTCGAGGAAACCAGGGCCTAAATGCAGTGTATATCCTGTGTCTAGAATGGAGTAGCACCATTCATTGAGTTGAGCAGGATGTGAAATAAATCATTTTCTGGGTCCAGCTCTTCTTATTAATCATCATTCCACATGCACTGCGCTAGAAAAGGTTCAGAGAAGGGCAACCAGATTGATTCCATGTATAAAAGATAAAGGTTATGAGAATAGACGTATGATGCTTAATCTCTTTAAGCTTAGTAAAAGGAGAGTTACATGGATTGACAAAGTGAACTGCAGGCGATTCTGCAAAGATAAATTCCTCAAAGATATATTTTTTTCACACACAGAGAGTGGTCACTATGTGGAATAGCTTGCCAGGACATGTACTGGAGGCAGATATGCTGAGGGTTTTCAAGTCCAGGCTTGTTATGGTGCTAGATTCTATTTAGTTTGCAAGCAAACTAAGCAGTAGGTACAAAAAAGGAGCATTTCTGGGCTTAATGGCCTGTTCTTGTCATTATGTTATGCTATGTATGTTATGCCAAATAGAACATAACAGGTCATATAATAGTGCATTATTGATTACAATGACTATAATACCAATTAGCAATTATTTTGAGTACTACTATTGCTGCTACCACAATTTTTATTGTAAGTATGTATTCAAAAAACCCTTCATCTTCTTATTATTCTTATTGTTATTATTATCATTATTATTATTTTTCTCAAGCTATAAAGCCTAATGGAAGTCATGTAATGAATATGTAGGTTTACATACAAGAAACAACATTTTCCACAGCACAGTAAAGAATAATAATATTATACAAAAGTTTGACAGTATTTGCAGAGTTTATTTTTTTCTTTTGCTTGTTTTGGGAACTTGAGATCCTTAGCTGGCTTCCTGGAGGTAATTGTTTTTGTTTTGTTTCATTAATGTTAATTTAATTTGCAATACTGACCTCACCAAGGGCTCACTGAAGACATTTGTTTGTGCGTTCACCCACTGGGAAACATGCAGGATCACAAACACACTGAGTTCATCTTACACCAAATTAATATGCATCAAAAAGTTTTGAATCTGTGTATTTTATTCAAAATTAAAAACTAAAATGAATTTTAAAATGTCCCTGTTATTCTCTCCCCCCTTGGGTGAATTTTCTAAATATGGACTAATGCTTGGAACCGCCACTGTTAGATATTGAACTTTTGAAACATTAAGCAGCAGGAGATTACAGTGAATATAAACCTTCTTTTTGCTTGCAGAAAACTGTCACTCTCACATATACTCAGTGAGCACTTTTAGGTATTTTTGACTTATTGGTCTGTAGCCTGTAGTCTGTAGCCTGCTGTAGCCTATCCACTTAAGAGGTTTGACATGTTGTGTGTCCAGCGGTGTTCTGCATACCACTGTTGTAATTTGTGTTTCTTTGCATAACTGCACTTCCTGTCAGCTTTGAACAGTGTGGCCATTCTCCTCTGACTTCTCTCAGTAACAAGGCATTTCTGTCAGATCCAGCTGCTCACTGGATGTTTGTTGTTTTTCATACCATTCTCTGCAAACTCTAGAGACTGTGTGAATTTTTTTTTAGATACTCAAACCATCATGTCTGGCACCAACAATCATTCCATGGTCAAAGTCACTTAGATCACATTTTTTCCCCATTCTGATGGTTGATGTGAACTTTAACTGAAGCTCCTGACCCGTATCTGCATGATTTTATGCATTGCACTGCTGCCTCACAATTGAATAAGTAGGTGTACAGGTGTTCCAATAAAGTGCTCAGTGAGTATATATTGAAACTTAAATGCAATACATAAATGAACAACAACCAAATAGACACATTTCTTCTACCCGTACTTCCGAGTTTTTCACTAATTAACTTACCGCCTTCAATGCCAATGTTGAGAAAACACCTTGGAGAAACACGTCAACCATCCCTACACATTAACAGGAGGCAGATAAGCGAGCTAAAATTATTTGTTTAGCAAATGTTTCCATGGCACACGTGACATCGCACAACCCGTACCTATAAAAGGAGAGATATTTACATGGATTTCTGGCAGTACACGGTTTCCTCATGGGTACAAGAGCAGTCCTGTGTAGAAATGTAATATACCTGTATGTATCATACCTGTAGTATACCTGCATGTATCATAAGTCAGTCTTGTTTTTACAGTATATAGGGACATAAGTCCACACAAAGTGATCAATTTTAGGTAGACCTGTGCACCAGCTTGTTATTTTTCAGACCAAATATCAGAATGGGGAAGAAATATGATCTAAGTGGCTTTCACCGTGGAATGATTGTTGGTGGCAGACAGGGTGGATTGAGTTTCTCAGAAACTGCCGATCTCCTGGGACTTTCACACACAACAGTCTCTAGAGGTTGCTGAGAATGTTGTGAAAAACAAAAATCATCCATTGAGCAGTACTTCTGTGGGCAGAAACACGTTGTTAATGAGAGAGGTCAGAGGAGAGGGACCAGACTGGGCGAAGCTGACAGGAAGGTGACAGTAACGCAAATAACACATTACAGCGGTATGCAGAATAGCATCTCTGAACACAAAGTGTCTTAAGTGGATAGGCTACAGCAGCAGAATAATTCATAAGCCTTAAAAATAAGTCTAATAAATACCTAATAAAGTGCTCACTGAGTGTATATGTCCATATATTAGATTTCCATATGGGGTGTCCCAATCCAAGATTAAAAAATGTGCAAGCTTCAGGTAATAGCACTTGAATAGGGCATTTTACAGTTTTTTACAATCGTTTTCACACTTGTCTCAATACCATGTCCTCTTTTTCAAAACTCTTCACTCAGTGTGCTTTTGAAACACACACCTGAGCACATCAGTTAACCTTTGGTGCAGAATGCACTTCAACCACCTAAACACTTAATATTTCACCCAAAAGTGACTCATGCTGCCATAACTATAGCATATGCTTTCTCCCATAAGACTACTTTGTCAATCAATGTTCAATGAACTACAAAACACAAACAACTTGGAGCATTGCTAAATACATATATTATGTGTTTCCCTTTCCTCTATTTTTGCATCCACAAATATTTCAAGCCAAGCAGCTAAAGAAACTTTTGATCTGTTGGTTTGCGTCTCACAATAGATGTCATGACTGAGTGTGGTAAATTTACAATAAACTGTAAATGAATGAATGTTTTCTATATTGGAAACACAGAATAACAATTTTTACTGTGTAATGTAAAACAATATATGATAAAGAAACAAATCACAAAAGCAACAGTATTCTTCAGAGGCTTTACAGTATTTTGACGTTTGTTCTCACAATGCAATATACTGTAATTCAGAAAAGAAAATACAATCAATTACTCAAAATACATTACAATCAATAACAAATACATACCAAAAATAAATATTTTCACTATATACAGTAATTTGCACAGATATTGTCTGCCTATCAGTATCAGAAGTCTACTGTTGGCCTGGCCCATCCATCCTGTCCACTGCATTTGGCCATAGATTTTCATCGACATCACACAAATGTTATCTCTTGCTATACACCGAGGGAAAAATCTCTTTGCGTGCCTTATCCAGCCCTGGATGTGTTCCACTGTTATGTCCATACACCCTGCAGCCATTGCATCTAGAAGTGACATTTGTTCACGTGGGTGGTGGTCCTAAACCTTCACATATACCTTCATAAACTTCATATTGGTACATATTGTGTTCCTTGACACCCTCAGAGTTCCTGTCAAAGGGGACAGTGTACAAGTGTTTCATCCTGATCTGATGTTTCTGTAGCACTCTTGAAATGGTTGCAGTGCTTACACTGCCAATGTTTGGAAATATGTTGTTGTCTGCGATTATGTTGTTGCATATTTCTCTTAGCCTGATGCTGTTGTTGACAATGACCATCCCAACTATTGTATCCTCCTGTTGAGGTGTAAACATTATTCCCCTTCCCCCTGTGTGACTGTGTGAGGTAATCGCTGGGTCCTGTAGTGAGTCAAAGACAAATGTGCACTGATACCTCTGCTTTTTCTGCTGACTTCTCAAATCACAGT
Organism: Conger conger; assembly: GCF_963514075.1. Classification (NCBI taxonomy): domain Eukaryota; kingdom Metazoa; phylum Chordata; class Actinopteri; order Anguilliformes; family Congridae; genus Conger; species Conger conger. Next base: position 10,853,832 of record NC_083776.1, on the reverse strand, counting down.
ACTGCTGTAATATACACATCAATTGAACTCCTTCAGTCAGAATGCTGTAAATACTGTATAGTACCTGTTGGTTTGCCTGAAAATCCTCACTATTGAAGCCACTGTGGATCTAGGCAAGTTTGGTTGAACCCTCAACCTGCTTCCCTCAAGGACAGACCATGATTTACCACATGATTTATCAATGACTGTGGCTCTGATTTCATCAGACACAACTGTTCTTGCACTTCGGCGACGTCTTCTTCCTTTGCCTCTGGCTGCATCCATTTTCCCCACCAAGGCTATGCAAATGCCAATCCAAAGGTGGCCCCTTTTGTATATGTGGTAACGGGGCACAAACAACAAACACCTGGGTATGTTGTTCACTGAAATGACAGCCAGGTGTTTCAACAGTACATATACAGCAGTAATAGCTGTATTTACATACATGCACATTTCAATGCAAGTATGATCACTTTTGTATAGATGGTAACAAGGTGGCAAACAAAAAAATAAACTGAATAAACTTTCTGCTCAAATCAGAATGATCTGTCTTATGTATTTCAAGCATATAGTTTCATTTTTCTGCCAAAATGCAGCATATTTCCTTTCACAATGATCTGAATTTTATTGGGTTTTGAACTGAAAGTTAACTGTAAAAAATTTGCTGTATTTGTACAAACTTTGATGATTGAATGCCTTCAGCATGAAAGCAATGCAAAAATATCCACAGTTTAGTTCACATAGTCTAATGATATGGTGAATGTGTTAAGTGTTTTGAAAAAGTGGACATGGTATTGAGACAAGTGTGAAAAGGATTGTAAAAAAACTGTAACAAGGATTATGAAAAGCTATTTGGGGAAGGGTATTGATATAACCATAACATCTACTTATAGTAGCTGTAGTACAATCAAGAAATAATCAGCCATTCATATAGTACATTTGCCACAGAAATCCGTCTCTCCCAGGGCTAGTGAACTTGCACGGTGGTGAAATGCTAATATTGTCTGCGACACACTGGGTGATGGTTTCCTCAGAAAGTGATAGTGTGCACTAGAGCGGAGCTAAATGGTATGGTATGCCCAAGCAAGAGGAAACAAGAGGTCGGGCTCCAAGGATGCTGAAGGTGATACTATAAGAAAACGCACTGGACCACTGGAGCAAGAAAATTATACGTGGTTTGGAAAAATGAAATACATAACTCACCGGACCTGGAAGGAAATTCTTATCACTCTTGTATTTTCTGAGACTGATAATCCAAGAGGGAGAAAGGAAATAGTGGCAATGGGAGTGGCACTGGGAGATTGAGCTGTTGCCTCTTCTAAGAGGTCAGATGCAGTATGAAACCCTATATATGCAGTTCAGAACCTGGCCTTTCTCTGTGTGCCTGCGGATAACTGAGGCTTAACCGCGGGTTAGCAGGGCGGACGCTAACGTCTCCTGGCTGCTTCCCCCATTCTTGGCAGGGTGGCCCAGGTTTAGCTGCCATTCCAAAGTTCAATGTTTGTTTCTGCTAGTCTGTGTGTGTGTGTGTGTGTGTGTGTGTGTGTGTTTGTGTGTGGATGTGTGTACGTGAGTGTGGGTGAGTGTATGTGTGTGTGTTGTGTGTGTGTGTGTTTGTGCGGTGTGCATGTGAGTGTGTGTGTGTGTGTGTGTGTGTGTGTGTGTGGATGTGTGTATGTGAGTGTGGATGTGTGTATGTGAGTGTGGGTGTGTGTGTGGATGTGTGTATGTGAGTGTGGGTGTGTGTGTGGATGTGTGTATGTGAGTGTGGGTGTGTGTGTGTTTGTGCGGTGTGTATGTGTGTGTGTGTGTTTGTTTGTGCGGTGTGTGTGTGTGTATGTGTATGTGAGTGTGGGTGTGTGTGTGTGTGTTTGTGCGGTGTGTATGTGTGTGCGTGTGTTTGTTTGTGAGGTGTGTGTGTGTGTGGATGTGTGTATGTGAGTGTGGGTGTGTGTGTGGATGTGTGTATGTGAGTGTGGGTGTGTGTGTGGATGTGTGTATGTGTGTATGTGTATGTTTTTGCTGAGAGCTACTGAGCAGGAAGAGCCTTCCACCGTTGCATTTTAATGAAAAAAGAAAAATCCCTCTCAGCCTGATAAAATAGAACTTTCAGGTGGGGAAAAAAAGGAATTCTCAGCAAATCCAAATGTGCGACTGCACTTATGAGCAAGGTGGCAGTATCTGCTCAACTTTCTGCTGAGAGTTCCCAGTAATTTACCACTTCATGTCTCCCGCAGTTGTTTAATTAACACAGCCAAAGGCAAACCGACAAACACAGACAAATGGAAAACCGTCATTTATTCTTACATTTCAGATTCAACCGTAAAAATAGAACCTGTGATTTATTCACATTTCCATTTGGCATTTTGGAGCACGCCTCCCTCAAAATGCAGAGCAGCCCCAGATAAATGAATACAAGAATAAATAAAGATGAAACAAACAGACCTTTTTGTTAACCTTTATTTCAAATGTCATGATCACTGATAAGGTTAGGGTAAATGGCATTCCAGGGTTCTCTCTGCAGAAGATCTGGGCTGGTTTACAAATGCAATGGGTTTCATGGGAACCTCAAACAAACAAAAAGCACATCCCGTTCACACGTGTGGGTAATGCCAAATGCACATTATTGACTTTGTGTTGAAGGCTTAGGCTCCATTTCCCTGCACCTTTTCCTGCGATGTGGATGGGGAACTAATGAGTGCCAGTGCTGTATTTGGGAGCTTGTTTTGGTGAGGGTGAAATAATGCAATACAAAAACAAACTTTATGTAATTAATGAGCAAATAAAATATTAGTAGCGATATGGTTATCTGGTGTATAATGTGTACATTTAGAATTTTTCCTGCATTCCACCCACCATTTTCTTTCAGATCGAATTCAGCATCATCACCTTCAGTCGGCAATACTGAGTTTCTCCTCAGGTAGGTTTTTGTTTTAAAACTATTCCCCCTGGAGACTGACCGTTGTGAAGCACCATTTGAGAGGCTGTTTGTAATGGCCTGTGTCCGATGTAGTGGTCCATAACTGCACAACCATAATCTGCCAATAAAATGAAAGCAAGCAAACGTTGGTTTTTTACTTGGTAGCATATGCCCTGCACAGAGTGTGCAGACCTACAGCTGACAAATGGCTTAAAATGGACTTTACAAATTTGGGAATAAAATATAGGATATTCCCTTTTGAATTTTTGACTGTGATTCATTTATCATTCATTTTCCTTGAGAATAAAAGCACTTATAACTGTCACAACTGAAGAATCATTCACCATCTACTGATGGCAGAAAAAACTACCTTTCCAAATTACATTTTGATTCTAAGAAATTAGACATGTCCTATTGTATTAATGAGACACAAAATCTCATCACTCAGTCCAGAAGTTACTTCAGAATTGTATTAGCAAAGCTATTTATATTCATTGGTCATAATTTGTCAGGACTCCAGACAAAGTTTTAAATGGGATTTGATAAGACTTTTTCATGACAAAAACAAAAGTAATGGGATCAATTGGGGTGGGGGGAGTGGGGGGCATTTCCAGCACCCCTGGCTTTTAATTTTACAACAGCAAGAAAATACTGTGTGCTTTGATTACCTATTCCATTGCTTTCGAAATGTACATTTAAGCTTTGTTTCATCTTATTCATCTTATACGTCCAATGTATGCATAAATATATGAATGTAAAGAAATAAATTGCATGTATTGTTTGTTGTTTTTACATAGATTGTTCACTCCCCTCATGACAAAATATACCCTCCCTCCCAGCAAAACCCCCTCTCCTGTCTCCCAGTTCCTGCCGTTGCAATATCTATTGGCAATTTGACTAATTGCTTGATGTTGTTTCATTTTTCTCACAAACACAAATAATTCAGATTAATTTACATATGAAGCACAAACCTATTGGTCAGGCTGTTGAATCAAACCCTCCTGTACGTGAAAGCTGAGGAAGCCTGAGATCACACTGGACATGGATTGTAGGCTTCCGAACGCGAGGCGCTCTGTCTACTCTGTAGAAAGCACTGGAGGCATATTTTTGCGGTTGCTAGACAACCGAACTCTGCTCATGTCAGTTTCTTGGCTGATGTCTGAGGTAGTTATCGCATTAGCAAACTCATTTCACCAAACTGTTTGGTTTGTATTCCTAAAAAACAACAACGCATGAGCAGAGGGCACTTGTGTTTTCCCTTTTGGAGAGTCTGCAACAAAAAGAGTTGCAAAACAACAACTTTTGTGAAATTGTAACAATAAGTAGACGGGCCAAAACAGAAATCGTCTTCTTTGTTTACAATGGAACCTATAGTTTCATACACAAGACGAACAATAACGTAGGGTGCTTTTTCCTCCAAGTCCTTCAAAATACATTCCATGAGCACCTAAAAACAGCAAGGTGCCCATAGTGGCTGTGTGACCGAGTGGATCTTCTGAAGGGGGCTCTGGGTTTCTAGCTCCACCTCTACTGCCCAGGAAAAAATCTCTATTTGAACAACTGAACTGAAGCTCCCATTAGTTTAATGTGACCATTTAACTTAAAGGTCGAAAATTAAACACAATAAATAGAATGGCTCTCAGACCCTCACCCTGGCTCCATACAAATCGAGGATACACAGTGACATCTATTATTAACGTTCCGGGACAGGGTCACAGAAATGGAGAATTACTACAGCTTTACTTCTGGTTTGACCACCCGTCAGCTGAAGACGCCCGTAGCGAACCCGTTTAATTTTGCGTGCGGCCTGTTTTCTTCACACGCCGTCCCCACTCAGAATCCAACTCAGCCTCATATGACAACAGGCGTGGGTGGCCTGGGGGGAACGTGAGCACTTACACCTCAGTCCTGCGGAGCGATACTCTATGGCTCCCCAGGGAGATGCCTTTCATCACCATTCTACGGCAAACCTCCACGCTAAAGACGCCACCTCGGAGCTCACCGCTACCGCACAACGAGACCTCTCCCAGGGGTTAACCTAACGTCTACACTGCATCAGCTGACGACCACTCTTCTGCTTTTCCCGAAAGCCATGAGAAATTTGTGGGAACTGTGAGAGGCAGCAGTGTGTGTGAATGTGTGTGTGTGTGTGTGTGTGTGTGTGCACATGAGCCTGTGTGTGCATGGGGGGAATTGTTGTCAAGGGCTTTCTCCCCATTATATAGTTTCACTAACAACCGCTGTTTCTAGGCAACAAGGCCCACACCAGCCAGCATGTGGAGGCTTCCAGTTCCCATTGAGGCCATACCCATGTAACCCACATATATTACAGCTTTTGTCTTTGTGGATCAGTTTAATTTACAATGTTTTTTATAATATTGTAAGAAACAATGGAACTTTTACCTTGTGCCTTGTTTATCAGAAAAGGTGCGTTGGCTTTCCAATCCCATGCAAATTGAAAAGCACACAGAGCACACAAAGCGCAAGGTAAAAGCGCCAGTGCTTCTGACAATGTTTCTTACAACTAGGAATAAAAATATAATAAAATAAGTAGTTAACACTAGATTAATCATTGAGTGTGGGCCTCTGTGTGCTTTTCAATAAATATTGTAACATTTCTGCAGGCAAGGCCTCTTATGACATGCACCTTGCATCTTATTATTAAACAATAATGTTGAAAAACCTATCCCCCAAACCCATTCCCTCCTGTTCACCACAATATTCTACAGAACTTCTCAGCTGGTACTCTAGCCTGTGAGCAAGGCTTAGAAAGAACTGTTTATTCACCAGAATACAGCAAACTTAAATTAGCATTTGCTCTTGATAAAACTATTTTATTCTAAGCAGCCATTTTAAGAATGTGACCAATATCCCATGGATGGAAAGCAACATGGTGTCCATGGTGTATGAACGTTTTTTCTGAATGTATATATGCAGATAGTGATAAAACTGGCGATCGTAAATGAATAAAATATATGAAACCATTCAGAACCCCAAGCATGCATTAAAATCATCTAGCAAGTAGGCTTGCCCGTGAACGATTAATCCTGCCTTTACTGATTAATCTTTCTGCCAGCGCAGCAGACTGGCAGAGCACTGTGGCAGAATAAACCATGAAAGCCATATTTCTTCTCCTCCGTCTTACCAGAATGCTAACTAATTTAGTATTTGCCTCCACATCAGTCTAGAAAAATGTAGAATGTTTGTGTCTCAGGTGTATTTCATATTATCCGGACAAGCAGAATAGGTTATTCATTCAATATGTCCGTCTGAGTGTGCATGCATGCTTGTGTGTACATGCATGTGTGTGTGTGTGTGTGTGCGCGTCTGTGTCTATGTAATGGTCGCTGTGAGGGGCTTTTCTCTTTTGTGATATATTAGTTCACATTATACGTTGCGTATATGTGTGTGTGTGTGACATCTAAAGGAATAAAATCTATACTATTTTTTATTCTGCTTTTGACCAAGCACCGTTCTAAAGCTGTTCAATCATTTCATGTCGTATCCTGAATTATGGAGAGTTTATATCAATGCTGTTGGGACCACAGAGGGAATCTCAATAAGTAATTTCCATGAAGGACATGTATGGGAGGAAAAGAAGTGATAAACTGGTAATGCTTAGCTTTAAGGTAATGCATCATGTAAGTGATATAGCGCTCAAAGCAACAATGATTAAAATACTCATTGGGCCTGGTAAACCTAAACAAGGATGTATTAAACTCTTTACTAAAGTTAAACTCTTAAAGATCCTGTGCAGTCAAAATCATATATTAAAATATTAAAAATACACCAGACACCAGATGCCAGTTTGCAGTTGAGGACTCTTGTTCATAGCTCTGAAACATCTTGTCAAGGAATGCAAAAAAGGCTGTTTGTTCAGGGATGGGGGGGTGGGGTGTTGGTCATGCTGCAAACCCAGTCTCCATGCTCATTCTGAGTGAAGTGATGCTCACCACTGACACTGGCACTGGCAGCGCTCACTGTAGCAAGCAGGCCCACAGGCATGCCAGTGATTAGCACTAGCATCACTCTTGGAGGGAGGGTTTCTGTCGGAGGGCTTCCATATTCACCGCTGAAGACTAGCACTGTAGCTCAGTTAACCAGAGACTGTGGTGTGAAAAGAAGGAGCGATGTGTGCTAGTCGACATCCTCCCCAGTCAATGAGGGATGTTTTACTGCAGCTATAGGGATACACGTATGATGAGGGTATGCAAACTCATTGCAATTTTTTTTAAATCGGAAAAATGCTAATGCAGCTAGTTTCAAAATGATTGATTACGGTCAATTTTGAAACCCGTATCGAGCAATGACAGATTTCTATGGAATAAAATGGATTCTTAGGTCACTCACCAAAGCTGCAACAGTTATTTTTCCAGAATGGATGGAACAACCATTAGTGCCAGTGAAAGCTGCCCTGTCACCTCATTATAGTCAATGCAACGGAAAAGGTGATTAAATTAGACTCAGGCATCAGTATCTCAGGTCTCCTGTTACCCTGTCTGTAATTGAAATGCAACCTCTGGAGACCAGCCTCCATTACTGATTACACAAGCTGTCACTCACCTGCACTGACCAGTGTCTAAGCAACAGGAGAACTACAGAGTGCTATGGCCCCTGTTCTCCAGTGCCCACTGAAATACTTTTCCCTTCAGTAACTCGTTATATCATTCCTAATTCATTGTGCATTTAAGAAATTAGACACGTGAATCGTATTTTTCAGACATTTTTATTTGTCCTGAGTATAAATTGACATGGTCAGGAAAACCGTGACCACGGTACTCCAAATAAGGTTGAAGTCTACGGCAGTGCATAGTACATACTATACAGTGAAAGAGACTGAGTCAAGACAATGAATCCTGGTTAAGACACAGCCATTAAAATCATCTCAGCTCAAGTGGGAAATAAAAGTTAGAAGATGATTTGTGTGTTCATTTTCGCCTAAACTTATACAAAATTTAAAAAAAGCTTCTCTTCAACATAATTTACAGGATATTCGTGATCCCAACGCTTGTGCAGTTTGTTTAATAAATGGCCATTTACACATGGGCTATTGAGAATATGAAACGATTTGTATTATTTGATTTAATATATGTAAGTGCAATGGCATTTTGTATAACCTACCTAATAGGATCCATTCCCGAGTCATTAGTCCGAAAAAAAACAAAACACGAATACACATTTTTGACAGTTTTATCATTTACCAAATATACTGTAATAAAGCGTATTGTACTACGCACTGACACATCAGAATAGACTACACGATATAGTCAATTAGAGCACATTTCAACTGTCACTTAATCATGGGATGTCCATTAAAGCCAGTAGGGGTTATTGACCCAGAAGGCAAACTTTATAGTCGTCCATTAATCTGGCCCTTGGGTCCCTGAGCCACTGCTGCACATTTATCTCCCTCTTCCCCGCGTGAGGTCCGGACCCGAGAGGAATCCTCAGCGGGAGCCCGCTCCAGTTCACCACAGTGGTCATTATTCAGCGTAAAATCCAATTAAATAAATGAGAAATTATATGATCCTTAAAATGACCTTATTATAATAAACATGAACTGCTCAGTTTTTTAAATCAGAGGAAAAGGTAGATCCAATTTTTAAAAATATATTAAAAGAAACTAATCATTAAAACAAAAAAGAGAAGGAAATGGGCTTACTAAGGCTTACTAAGGCTTAGTAATACCTGGCCATGCATCATCATCCAGGAGGGGAGTTTCACTTGGCAGCGCTTTCTCTTCTAATTGCACGAAAGGAACTCCCCTGGTCAGTCAGGAGCCCGAGAGCGCGTGCCAGCTGCAGTGCGATGGCTCCCAGCTCCTTCCCTGACCGGAGAGGGAAAGACAGAGGCAGCGCACACACACACATACACACACACACACACGCTCACACACACATACTCACACGCACACACACACACACGCACACACACACACGCGCACACACACACACGCGCACACACACACACGCGCACACACACACACACACACACTCACACACACATACACACATACGCACATACCCACACACACACACACGCACACACACACACACACACACGCTCACACACACATACGCACACGCACACACACATGTACACACACACACACACACACGCTCACACACACATACGCACACGCACACACATGTACACACACACACACACATACGCACACGCACACACACGTACACACACACACACATACGCACACACACATACGCACATACCCACAGGCACACACACATACGCACATACCCACACGCACACACACATACCCACATGCACACACACACACACAAACGCGCACGCACAGAGCTAGCGTGCGTCTGTGTCCTCACACTGATGCGTTGGACGGAGCGGTGATGGCAGGCGCCCAAGAATATGATAGGGCATTCCAAATATGGAGAAAATGAGTTATTAAAAAAACTTTAATCCACAATAAGCAACCCGGGTCTCTTGGGGCAGAAGAGATTAATTATTTATTCCAAAGATTGCTGAGGGCATCAATGTCAGTTTAGCTCGTCCCTGTATTCCTGCAAGATGCACAGAACAGATTGGACAGGCACGCAGGTCTCTATGCTAAACTTATCAGTGAGTTTGGAGATTTCCCTGCAACCGATCATCTGGTTCAGTTTGTTTGGGATTAGCACCAGAGCCATCCTGGTCCCAGCTAGGGGACACTCTGCCTGACACCCAGCTGCTGTGTGGGACCAGTGTCACTACACGGTGGATAACAGGATAGAGGGGCACTAAAGCGGCTGAGGAATGAAACACAGCCAGGTTTAAAGATGCCGAAAGCTGATTACTTTCATTAGCCTTTCAATAGCAAAACCAGATTTAGTTCATTTATTTCTCTCTCGCTTTGACTAAGTGCCACAGTAATTAGATTCACAAGGCATGACAGCCCCCCATACCACCATTCAGAGATATTTCATATAATTCAATTACGTATTATGCCCACAGCAAAATTAGTGATCCAGTTAGTAGTGTTACCAAATGAGTGATCTAGATGCTATTACTGGTATTATTATCACCTCCACCAATATGAGTTGGTGCAATCATAGAATGATCATTGAGCTATTTGTTTTTCCGGTTATTTTTTTAATATGGAAGAAAACCCATGCTCAATCAGTAATGTGAACAGAAACCTTTTTTTCCACTTCTGAAGAATGTGATTGGTATCCAAATATATGAAGGTATATCAAATTATTACATACTTACATTGAATCTCAACGAGTCCAAATATGAAAGTTCTTTATACATTAGCATTTTTTTTATTTAGCAATTTAGTAAAATTGATTAAAAAATTTTGTAAAAATTTAGCCTGCTCTGAAAGAGTTTAATTCCATTAGAGAGCAGAAAGGAGTTCATTAATGTTTGTGATTTTTCAGAAGCTAAGCTGTCTTCTAATCCTCTTTGTGGATGCGTGCAAAAAAACACCCCCGGAAATATTTAGTAAATCTGGGCCAATAAATTAAAACGCGCACACACTCACACACACATACACTTGGCTCAATTTGAAAATAGCATTAGGCGGAACAACAGACATTATTCCTGATATTTTGCCGAGGAGGGGACATTACGGAAGGCGCTTTCGCTGGGTATTAATTTCAGAATTCCACCAGAGGAGAAAAGACGTCTTCAATTTGGTAAATTAGAAAAATACTATTTTCCCAAAAACAGATGGATGATCCCGCTTCCCAGCATATGCATATTTATGGTTCATAACAATGGAAAGCAGGCAATTACAGGGGCAGCCGTGCCATAACAGAGCGAGCTGGAGCTGGATGCGGCCAGCTGCCCGCTCAAGCAGGCAGAGTGTGGCACACAATTAGGCTCCCATCCTCTGACCCACCCTCTTAGGCCTTTAATGGCCGTGCTGACGGCTCAGCTACGCTTCCGGGCCCTTCCGTCTCATCCGCATTCACGACTGTGGTCCGGCTAAACCGCGTCAGCCACGCGTTGCTGTAAGAGCTCTGCGTCAGCAAAGCAAGAAAGCAGATGTTTGAGAGGGGGTCACCACTATGCAGAGTGCTCCTGGTGATTCCCCTGAAAGTGTTTTTTCTGATTATTGTGAATTTGCGAAATTTCTTATGGGAATGAATGTGCCCACGCAACTACTCATGAATGCATGTCGTGCCGTGGACTGGTCCATGCGATAAACAGAAGAGACAGCACAATTAGCTGCTCATGAAGAAAATAATTGACATCGTTAATTTAAAGGAGGGTTTTTTTTCCCAGGGATAGGAATGATGTTATCCATTATGCGATTGGAAGCCAGTGATATGCATCATCGTTTTGCATATTTTTTGTTTTGTTTTTTTGTTTATTTCCTCCAGAGAAAAGCAGCATTTATCGGCGCTGAGCTAATGCCGCTCCATTTTATTCAGCTGGTCCGTGTGAAACAGACCGACGGAGCTTCCAGGCTGGGCTGCATTTACAGCAGAGAGAGAAAGCATACCCTCACATGCCATCAGACTCAATCAGTACAGCCAACACACCAGATTGCTCTCAAGGAGCTGCATTATGTAAAATATATTTTATCCCAAATTCTTCTTTCTTCCCATCTTGTAATGAGCAATTATATTCACGAGGCTGTTCCATCACTAGGAGTTTGCATGAGCAGCATCCTCCATTTCAGCGATAAACGTTGCCGTGCTCCATCTCTGTGAAACACGGTCTTTGTGAAACGCTGCAGGCTGGGCACAGCTGACAGGCAGGCTGCAGCCACCCAGTCAGCCAGTATTCACTCATGCAGGGATACCGGGCCAGCCAAATTAACCCTCCTTTCCTGGGTGGTGCTACGGTCAATTATGTGTCAGTAGCTACAATGGACAAATACATGTTCAGCACCATAAACCAGGATTAGCTACAAAACCAGGATTAGCTACAAAACAGCCCCAAGAAGTTGCCTCATTGAACCTGTGAAATAAATTAACATTTGATGGTAGACATTTACTGTATTGTGCAATGATGCAACTCACAATGAACATTTTTGCATTTAAATTAATAGCATTTTTTGTCTCCATATTTGATAGGCCACCAATTCACAGTTGGACCTCATTAACAGAGGTTTTTTGCTTCGTTCCATTTACTGTCGAAGGGTGGAATTTCCCAGGTGCATGACACCAAACATAAACCAGAAAACATGGCTGACTTGATTGCTGGTGTTTATGTGGCATGACATCAACTGTCCGCATTCTACACTGCTTACACACATTCTAAAATGCTTTACTATATGAATGTTTTATTTTATGCAGGAACAAATGCCTTTTAGTTGATGATTGACTCTTTATGAAGTGCGCCTCCACAATTGCTGCCATTGTTGTGTGACGTCAGACCACTGCTTCACATGAAGGTAAATGGATTTGGCCAAAAAGCAGGAACTTTGAGTTTGAGTGACATTCTATGGCACTTTTCCAAGTCAGAGGTCGGAAAAAACTCAACTTTAGTTGTCCGGAACGCAACGTTAAACTGCAGAAATTGCTACTTGAATCAAGGCCTGGGGCTATTAATGATACAGTCAGGCTTAAAGCTGCATGTCAAAATGAAAGGCTTTAATAGACCTACAGCTTTTGAACAAAACCAGCAAATAATGTGCTAAAGGTTAAGACTTCGTAAAAACACCCCATAAATGAGCAATTCATAAGATAGGCAAAGACTGCAAAAAAAAGCTCAAAAGTTAAGCCACCAAACTTCTTCTAAAGAAGGGAAGAGTCCCCCTAATCAAAGGATAGGGAGAGAGGCCAGGAGAACTGGAAGACCTGGAAAACACGATCCCTCCGGAAACACAAGTTTATCACCAGTTACAAAAGCATAACAATGATTGAATAATGTTAGATTCATCAAACACCTTGCCATTTTGCCAACTATTACACACTGTTATTGCATATGATTTACTAATTTCACTAATGATTTAGATTTTCTGGCTGCTACTTCATCACATTAGTGGATAATGAGGTGAACTTGAAAATCTAGGAACAGATGAACAGCAGGTGTTTCCACAACAGTTCTGAAAACCTGGAAAATTACAGAAATGCTCCCATTTACATTGTCGAATGCATACTTCAAAGGTTCCGGTAGGTGCAGGGTTCACCATGTGGGAGTTATGGTACCTAAATAAATTGAGTAGAAAGATATTTAATGATGAAATTAGAGTCTTAATCTGCAACATAAATATACAGTAAAACATAAGCCCCCTATTTTAGTAGGTATAGGCCAGAAACACTTTCAGGTTTCTTGCATTTGATAATTGATATTAATTGACTAACCACAGATTCAGTCATAATTAATTTATGAATGTCTCAACCTTCCATTAACATTAAATGCTTATTATAATGTATCTCTTCTTCAGGATTCACTTCCCAGTGTATCACCATGTATACAGAAGGCATTAAAATAGCATTTGCATACACAGCCATATCACATGCACACACCATAACACAAGTACACACACGAGTGCACACATGCACACAATGCACACAGACACACACACACGCAAGCTACAGTTTCAGGTCTGTTTTAGCCTCTTTTTTTAACATTTCTACGATTCAAAAATAAGTACAGTATGTTTGCTAATGAGGTTCCAGAAATCCAAGTAATGCAGAAAAGTTCTATTGATCTCTTTTTCAAAGAGCAATGAAAGAGAAACCAGTACTGCATGTTCAATTCCTGCACATTGCAACAGATTGAAAGGGTTAGATTTGGTGTTCTGAAAAGAATGCTTCTAAGAATTGTGTTTTCCGGCAAAAAAAGAAGCAAAAACTGGAAAAATTATTTTATCAAAGAACATCCACAGGGCTTTATTTTTATTTTTTTATTTTTTTCATCCGGGGTAAACAAGGTCCGGCGTTCTTCAAAATAATCATTATTTAGAATCTTTAAAATTTCACAATGAATCTCTAATTTTATCCAGTTTATCCAGTATGGCTCAATATAATTTGCACACATACAATTGTGACCTTTAATCCTCTTTTCTTTAAGGATGGTGTTTTCTCTTTCCTTTACCTTTTAATGCGATATCCTCCTCTTCTGGTGTGTTACTTTGGTGCCTTTTCTCCTCACATTGACCTGACCTGGCTCCTTCCTCCCTTCCTTCATGCCTCCTCCAGTGGCCTTTTCTCTTCTCATTTGTTAGTTATTTTCAATCACTTTGCATTCGCTAGCTCAAGTGACATATGTAATACATACAACTGACATTGAAATGTACAAGATGTTGTTAATTTACACCCATTTGATTGGCTTTTCAGTAAGCCAGAAATGCCGGCTTGATACACTAGCTTCAGGGCCCTGTGTAAGTCACTAAAATGGTTGCATTTGGCTTCTGTAACAAGGAGAGGAGGGAGGAAACGGGTGCTGCAGATGGAAGTCTCAGTTGGGGGAGGCCAAACGGGCAAATTTTTCATGGGGGACACTTGAATCAGTTGGTTCATTTGAAAGATTCATTTGAAATGATTTGTTTGTTCATGAACTGCCCATCACTCTGTTCCAGGATGCATTCACTGTACACACACCCATACAGACATGCACACACGCACACACACACACACAATGATATGATGCATGTTCTGAAATGAATGACTCCTCCAGAGCCAACGTCCCCCGTTTCACAGAGACCTGAAATGATGTCAAGTTTTATTTAGAGTGCTCCAAGAAGTCACATGAAGGAGACCTGTCATGGGTAATCGAGTCTTCTTCGCCGACCTGACAATGTCTACCTGCTGTTTGCCCCTAAAATCAGTGTCTGCAATAACATCATTCCAGTTTAATGTGATATACTGAGGGTGACATTAGCCAGCGTTATAGGTTTGGCTGGGTTGGGTTGGCTGGTTGTGGGAGGGAGGCGCTGTCTCCAGGGAGACCGTGTACCTCCTCCCACCCTCTGCCTCTTTAGGGCTGAAGGTTGACGTGCTATTTTAAGTCATAAAATCCATGCCAGAAGCAACGCCCCATTTATTTTCATTCTCATTTGTCACCCATTGGCTGTTCCTCGACTAAGCTTTAACCTCCACATGCATACAATATCATCTGAAGGCAGCCAGACTCGGGCTTTGCAGGGGAGGGTCAGGGCAGTACAGCTCGGACGTCTGTAGACGGGAGTCTGGGAAACAGACAGAAGAGTTGGGGGGAACAACATTGATGTATCAGTGACTGCTGTTACAGGGAGGCCATTCTGGGAAGCTTGCATAAGGTAATTTCTGGTAATTAGAACTTAGAGGAAATCAACAGGTCGATAGGCACGCGCCCATAGCAGACCTATTGAATTTCACCACTCGCTTGGCTTACTGTACTCTATGCATATCAGGCCTCAGTGAAAGGGGAGAGCGGTGAGTATCTGAGATGTCTGAGTGGCATTTTATGCTTTTTTCCACCACCAATTTCGTTTTGGAAGTGACTATTTAATGCCATTGCAAAACTGCTCACCTCCCATGCCTGTATGGGCCGCTATAGTTATCAGTATTCACTCCTCCAATACCCAAAGCCGATGACTGTTATCTGCAGACATGCCAAAGTCAGCCTCCAAGTTTAGATTCCGTAAAGTATTCTGACACAATTATGTGCAGATAACCACAAGGATAATTATCAACCACACTGATAATGAAAACCTAAATGATAAGTGACTGCACATGAGAGTAATTGAGCCAAAGCAATTCCACTCCTATCAGAAATGTTTGAGGCGGTCTGTCCACTCTGATATCACATAAACAGTCAACAGTGCTCCTGAGCCGAGGCTTCATCTTCAGGCTGTGCAGAGATCGAGACAGAATAATAGAAGTTTTCCTATTTAATGATTGTCACTTTGCCACATGGCTGTGTCCCTGCCAGGTAATGACAACCGCCTCCCAGCGAGTTTTAGGAGAGAAGATCCACTTCTCAAAATCCCTGCCCTGGGTGCATCTCCACACAGTCTGTGCTGCTCATTAATTCTGTTTCTCATTTGTCAGAATGTACAAGCGTCAGGTGGCAATTTAGTTATTGATGGAGGCTCTTTTTTGGCCCGAGTCTCCTCCTTGACCATGGAAGGACAGGGATTCAGTTCCCCGCTAAATCATACCAGGCACTAAAGACGGTACTTAATGGCTTCCGCCTGCTTGCCACCCTGCATTAAAGAGATGGATCGTGGGTAATGGCTACAAGATAAAGTAGAGTGCAGGGAGTGTACGTGAAGCTCAGGTCTCTTTGTGCTACAGGAATAGGTGGAAGCCCTCATTTCTTGAGTTAGTGTGAATGTGCTGGCCATAGCCCTCACAGAAGCACTTTGAGAAGAGAGCCATGCACAGGACTAAGCCTAATTGATTGTAAAATGTGAGGTAAAACTTTTCCCTGCTTGGATTCACAAAACGGACTCACCCCTTTATTCTAATCACAGACCAGCAATTAAGGATGTATAAATTAGACAGGTTTTCAACTTCATGTTATCCCTTAAATTTTTCTTCTGTTTTTAATTGCAAGAAGCCATTTCTCTTCACAGCCATTTTTTATCATAGATGAAAAAAAAAAAGAATCTAAAATATGAAGACTTTTATTTTGTACATAACAAGGGCATTTTCACAATCGCCCAAGCTTGAGGAAATGGAAACAAAGTTTACCTCATCACCAGAGGCAAACATTCATCATCCATTTAGTTTGGTTCTGTGATTAGAACTTTCTCAACACCCAGTGAACCCATGCACACACAAGCACGCATGTACGGACACACACACACACACATATAAACACACACAGGTTGCAGAACAGAGGTGTCTGGCTGGTGTGTATGGTCCGATGATATTTTGAAGATGCAATGGGCCTCATTTATCAAACGTGAGCCGGATGAAATTGACCATGAATCCTTCAGAAATGCATTTGCACAAATAATGTGGGGTTTTTGGATGTCCGTTTTTTCGTTGGAGCCGAACGAGTGGTCTCAGCTGTTTGTATTGTGTGCAGAAATGAACCCGCATAGTAGTAAAGCGTGTTTGGTGTGTTTATTATTCCATTAATTGACACTATGAAATGAAATATGTTTTTGACTTGTACTTTCATAAACAGAACTTCAATCTCCGCTTCAGAGAAGCTTTTTAATTTTTTCGGCCATCTCTTCAAAGACCGGAAATTCCATATATGGTATTAAAGGGGCTTCATTTTACGCTAATCACAAATTTTGTGAACATGCCTTTCATGTACAATTACTTATCAATTTATCAACACGCACGAAAAAAGCTGTGTCTACACGTGTTCGATCAATCCCGGCTTCGGTTCCGATCACACATACATTTGCATGCGGATTTCCGAAAATATTGATAAATGAGGCCCAATGTGTGTAAGTAGCTGGCATTATGAATGTGCACTGAGCAAATATCAGTTCCGAGTGCTGGAGGGAGATAATGGGCAGACATCACTGCAGATCACACCAGAAGTAGTGTTTCAGTTGAACTACAGAGGCCTGGTTTCAGAGGGAGGAAGAATGGCAATTGCAGTGGTACACACAGCAAATAACCAGGGCCTGCTCCAAGAGCATGTCCATTGAAGCACGTAATTAATTACTTTACACTGATAAACCATAGGATTCGATTTCCGAGTTTTTCTCTGAATGCCAAATATTCATGTCCCGTTTTTTCAACAATTAATTGTATTCAAGATTGGCTTCATACAGGGAAACCTTTCAAATAATACTAGTTACATAACCTGTTCTAATGCAATGAAAATAATTCATCTTCCAAGAAAGATCATCATAGAAATAATATGTTTTACAGGAGTGGTTCATGGCAGAGTAGAGCAACTTCTCTTCAAAAATAGGCAAGGTGTTTAAGATGTTTAACAACTTGGACCATAATAGCATACATTCTATCAACACACACACTCTGTACACAGTCAGAGGTCTGCAATATAGACAGTTATTGGAACTGACCTCTGTAAGGTTGGCAGCCTGCTTTCACACTGATTTGAACTCCCACTAAAACGTTTTCACAGAAAAAAATAAATCTCATTGCGTCCTCATCAAGATGTTCTCTGACAGCATCTTGGAATGGCAGATGAGTTTGGGCTATCCTTTTCTGACCAGGTTTGAAACCACATTCCTGCAGAACAGACAGCTGAGTTTACCCCAGTGCATGTGTGTGTGTGTGTGTGTGTGTGTGTGTGTGTGTGTTGTGTCCTCATTTGTACCAGGCGGATCTTTTCCCTTCTTGTCCTGTCCATAATTTCCTCCTAACTCTGATCCATGCTTATTTTACAGCCTCATAAATCCACAGGGATTGAGCATCTCACAGACACGATCGCTCTTCTTCACCTGAAACATGCTTCACGCCTTAAATGACGGTCCAATCTCAGCACGCTTATGAATCCCATAAATTCACCCTTGCGATGCAGGTGCTGTTGACATTAAATCACCCAAAAGGATGTCTACCTCTTCCAGAGATGTGACGCAGTCTTGTAGCTTTGGCTGAAATGTCAGCTCCGGGTGCAATTTGGTGGAGCAAATCATTCCGTGATCACGAAAAAACAGAACGGTGACAGTTTTGTTCCTGATGTCAAGGCTTTGGTTTAAATGCTTTTGTTCAGAAGGTGCAGGTCAATGACTCAATGTCTGTCAGGCAGGGGAAGTCTGTCATTTGTCATCTCGGTTCAGGACATAGAGTAAAAAATTTTTTTTTTTTAAAGTCATCCAGTTGCTACACTTTTGAAAATTGTGAATGTTTGTAACATTTATAACTCAGAGGACTTGCTGGAAAAATTTGGAGAGCTAGAAGGTTAACATTGGAGCATTCTCACAGCAGAATAAAGCTGCCACATACTGATGGCTGCATAATGGACTGAGCGCAAGCAGCAATCTGTCTTTCTGAAAAGCTGGATATATAACTGCTCCCTCTCCCTGCTCACCTCAGCCGATGTTGGCATTTTCTAGCACAAGCATATTTTTTCAGGCACAGCTTCCTACGGCGTGCCTGGACCAACCCCAGTGTGACACCCCTGCATCGGTTTGTGTGTGTCTTGGTGCTGGCGCGTTGCTCCTGCGACTGCCATGTATATTTAATGCATCCATCCGCCTGCATTTCTTTCCATTATTATTTTAACGATTTCTTCCATTTTTCCCCTCCCCAATTTGGACTCAATGGACTGTGCCTGAAAAATGATCACAATTGCCACTCACAGCCAGCAGAAGAGGTGCTTCAGCAGGTGTGCATGTGCAGTTTGTGCAATGAATGCCATGCACCACCATTAGCACACTAGTGCTGTTCAGGAAGCTTGAAAAAGCCTGGCTCATTTAAACTGACACCACCCCTGATGGGAGGGAAATATTGTGTCCCAACATTGTTGACTTTTGACTGTGGTAAAATTCTGCCACTGTGCTAACCCAAACCCGATGGGGCCCAAAGGTAGTGGTGATCAGGCTGAGTATTGGGCCTATCTTTAGCTCTGTGATGTTGAGTCTGATTGTGTATGGACCCACTACCAACCCTGGAGTTTGCAAATTGTGGTATAGCAACACTTCTGCCAGCTATGTATGGTCTATTTTTGTGCCAAAACTCTGTGTGCGTGAAGGGATATTTTGAGCACACAAAACCTTCTGTTTTCAGTGTTCCCCATGAGACATGTTGGCAAATTAACTAGCAACATTGACAAAATAATTAGCTAAACCAATTTTGAGGACAATATGACATTCTTCTTATTGTAAACGACCAGTTTCTTCGACATGCTTTTATGGAATATATGTGTTTTTGGGTACAGTCGGCAGTAGGCTATGTTTACCTCTTTGGTGCAGCTCCAATATTGCTAGTGTTGTGAGTACTGGGTTCCATTTTAAGACTTGTTTTAGACTTTGCTGGTCTGTAGGCGCGGTGGATCATGGTCATTGTAGTTACTGCAATGCTTATTTCCATTCTAATTGGGTAGAGAAGCAGGCTTTTAAAAACTACAAAAATAAAATAAAAAAAACACCACGAGCTCAGAGAAAAATCACAGTTTATCCACAGAATTAATTCAATTCAAATATTGAACCGACTTTGATCAATTAATTATTTATTCACCGAAAAAACACTGAAATGCCGGTTAATCTCTCAGCGCTAACCATTTTCCACAGCAAATTAAAATAACTGTAGTTCACAGCACAGGAGTGTCCAGCAGTGTCACGGCACTACAGTGTCCTGGAACGAAAGCTAGCTGACTTTACAAACATTAACATATGAATTATTCCTCTATTTTACCAATACATTTTACAAATGTTTTCCTCTATGAAAACACAAACTGGAATAAAGAGGATCATTTGCTGTTTCCAGTTGCAAGAGGCAACCCCCACCAAGATGACAAAACTCACACTCCTACAGTAGCCTATACTGACTAACTAATTAACTACTTAACTAACTAACATTGGTTACTCCTAATCGGTTCAAACTTAACATTTGGCTAGGCATGCAGACAAATTACTGATGGGGTGGGGGGTTAGGAGTGGAGAGCTTGTCAACCAGACACGATGTGATATATTTAGACATACGCTAAAATTGGCAATAACATTATGCTAAATTGACCGTCTATGATATTGAAATCCTTGCATGGTTGCTTTCATTATCGGTGAGATTGTTCCTCAGTGTGTCACACATGAAATGGGTGATTTGAGAATGGGTTAATGACATAGCCATGGTTCCAAACACTCTGATATTGTTCGGTCTTGGGACCCAGGTTGTGTTAATGACTGTGAGGGCTAAAAGAGTAACCAAATGTACAACACAAAACTATTATCTCAAAAACTCAATAACTATTATCTCAAAAACACCAAAACTTCCGATACACAATCAGCAATCTTGTGCTGGTCAGTTGACACAGATAATAATATAATTCAGAAAAGTTCTTAGTCAAGACAAACCTAAAATGTTTTTTTTAAATCTGTATGTTGTCTTCCTCCATGAAATGTTCTTGGATGCTGTTAGCAGTCTTATACCTAATTATACGGCATGGCCACAGGTGAGTAAGCTAATTTCTATTTAAAATGGTAGTTGTATTATTATGGGAAATTATCATTCTCTATTCCTCTAGACTTTTGGTACCTGCTGATAGGTACGTGAAACTGTATCCTGCTTAATTTCATACCATCAATAATTACTGAGACATGCATGAGATGAGAGAGTAGGTTAATGAAGGTTGGTTTTTGGCAGGCTTGGAACCAGGAACAGCTGTGTGGCTATTTTGCTTTGATCAGGCAGTCACGTCTCCATTATTTGGAAGGCAGAAAGATGGATGCAGAAATCTGGCAGTGCAGCCGGGAAGAAGGATTGCCAGTCCACATGGGCGACAGATGACATTTTCAGTTTCAGCCCCATCCGTGCTCTAGCTCCTCTGACGAGATCAGTTTCGGTAACTACTTTTAAAAGAATGCTCTCGTTATGACAGCGCCTCTCCAAAAACGGGAGCAAAATTTGAGAGATGCCATAAATGTTCCTACAGATTCTAAAGTTCACAATCCAAGCAGTTTGCATAGCGGTAGAGACTCTCAGTCATCATTACCTTCATTACTCATTTTTATAATCAGCAGCCGTTCTTACCAAGAACAACTTTACAGAAGTAGAGATTATCAGCATTACTCTCAGGAATACAAAAGTGTGATATCGCCAAAATGCATTGAGGGCCCATTTATAATTTAGACAGATAAAGTTAGCTGAGCAAACCAACAATTAGCTTCTGTAGTCTAGTAAAAAATGTTTTTGGCCAAACATCAAATAATACTTCGCACTGTCATTGTAGCACATTTCTCCTTGGCTCATTAATCATAGTGGCACGGATGGTGCAGTGGGTAGCACTGCTGCCTCACAGCAAGGAGGTCCTGGGTTCGAATCCCCGTCGCCCCCCCCCCCCCCGTCAGTTTGCATGTTCTCCCCGTGTCTGCATGGGTTTCCGGTTTCCTCCCACAGTCCAAAGACAAGCAGGTTAGGCTGATAGGAGAGTCTAAATTGCCCATAGGTATGAGTGTGTGAGTGAATGGTGTGTGTGCCCTGCGATGGACTGGCGACCTGTCCAGGGTGTATTCCTGCCCTTCGCCCAATGTATGCTGGGATAGGCTTCAGCCCCCCTGCGACCCTGTTCAGGATAAGGGGGTTCAGATGAGGGATGGATGGATATTAATCATAGCTCATCCCGGCTTCAGCAGCCAGAGCCTCACAAACACACCTGGCCTGCCGTGGTCAGTGGCGGCTTCTTACGGAACGTGCCACGGGTGGGCACGCGCGTTCGGCGCCCCCAGCTGTTGCCCAGCACGTCATTAGCATATGCCCACTGCAAACCCTCCTCTTCCGCAGCATTTACATATGAAGAGCTGCTGGAGACAGGAGAACGTCCCACCCCCACCTGTCATTCTCCCAAGTGGAGAGGTGGCTAGGGAGGCGAAGTGTGAGAAAGCATGCCTTTATGAACATATATGAGCTGCATAATTGTGATTCTGTGAACTGATGATTTCTCTCTTTAAATGAAGCTTAACTATGAATTTAATCAACAGCTGCACCAGGCTTCCTTTCTCACTCATAACCAAGTGGTTTCCAGGTAAACAAAGTATGCTTTTTACTGAATGAAATTATTAAATTAGCAACTTATATGTTGCTATTTAGCCGTTCCCTGCTAAACATTTCAGCCGATCGGTGTCAGAAACACAGCTAGAACTGTCAAAAATACAGCTTAAACCAGCTTAGACACTACTTTGGTCAATTTCGGTTCGCTAAACATAATTTTGCAAGAATAAATTCTCAGCTCACGTAAACTGAGAAAACAAATGTGCACTCATTTTTAAGGTTGGTTGGTTAAGCCTCTCATTACAGGCATACTAAGCAAGATTTTTTGGCTTGCCTCACCCACCCCATTTTCATATTTTATATCCATTCTTATAAAGTTTTATTTTTATATTGTGTTTTTCAATAGCTATTGTCATTAAAGAAAAGCTATTCCAAGGTTGAAAGCTGAAATCTGATCCCACTCCACTGGCACAGCCACACATAAGCCCCAACCACACACACACACACACACACACACGCACAGAAGAGTATCATGCCCAGAACAGTCCCAAACACATTTTAGAAGAAATACCAGCAGAGGACCACGGATTTGGCGGAACGTGTGCTTGTGAGGAATGTGGTTAGAAAACATGTCTTGCTAGTGTTTTCTGTTTGCTTGCCACCTAGCTAGTTGGTATATGCAATGGAAGATGGACTTGTTTATAGGCGTGCTAGTGTTTATAGGTGGTTGAGTGAGGTGATAGGTATGCTGTCATAAGTAGTCAATGATTCTGCGGTCAACGTCACTGTTCATTCAGCTGTTTCAAGAGTGTTCCTCACTGGTAAAAAATAGTTTCTGTGATCGGTGTTATTATAGTGAAGCATGTGACAGTAACAACTGATTTGTTGTTCCAAATCTAAAACACATTTTCAGTTTTGTACCCCCTCCATATCTCAATGTTGATGTCAGACACAGCCTGTGTGTACACTGAAGGCATTTTGGATGAGTATGTAGCGTAGAGTCCAGCTCTAAAATAATGACATCTCATTTACCCGGAGTCGGTCCTTATCGCCAAATGTGTTTTTTATGACTTTAGAATGTGATTTTCCTACAAAAGGAATGTGCGCTGTAAAAGCTGGGGGCACCGGGCTTTGGCTTTGTAAATGTGAAAAGCGCTAACGCGATGTCTGCCATGATTATTAGAGGGCTGGGTAAGAGAAACGGCTTGGTATTAAGTGAGGCCAAGCGACTTTGCACTCTAACGGCGCCAATCCTGCAGCAGCAGTCAAACGCAGTAGAGAGAGAGCCTTCGTCATCGCAGGAACAATAAAGGAACCGGGGGATTGTACCGGATATTGTGTGCGTGAGCAGAATCACAGCTGCCATCCTCCCGGCAGCCTGGTAGCCAGAGTATGTGCGCTTATGAGATACACGCTCCTCACACGCGTGTGTATGCGAATCCTCAATGGGGCACTGCCAGAGTGCCCTTGACTCGATGCTTCTTTCAATATCCAGCAGGATGGACACTGCGTAGAATCCAGCAGTGAGTACTGTGAAGGTGTCTACTAAGTAAGTGGATTATATCAGCAGAAACCCAGAAGCCCAAGCTGTGCATTGTTGTGGAGAATTTGACCAGAGTATCCCCAGCCCTCACACCCCCATTTGTATGAAAGCTCTGGGGGCTATGCCTACTGGCACTTCTCAACCCGTTGCATTACCATGGGCGGATGAAATGTCAGGGCGAGCCGTCTGTCACCCCCGCTGATGACAGAGAGCGACCCCAGCGCTGTGAACTGCTGGCACGGCCGCTGAGCCGTGGGCCGGGCCACAGTCAGGGGTGAATCATCAGCAGACTTCACCCTACAGCCCACGCTCCCCCGAGCACAGCCCTCCCGCCACCCCGCGCCATCTCACTCACAGCTCTCTGCTGCAACACGTCTGACTCCCGCCTTTAACGCGCCAAAGACGATATTCCACAAAAAAAAAACTTTCATCATATGTACAGTACTGTGCAAAAGTCTTAGGCACCTGTATAACATTCTGTACAGACACGATTCTTTCAAAAATAATTCTACGAAAGATCCTAAATAAAAATACTATGCATTTTACATGACGTTTTTGTAATTTGGCAGAATCGTTAAAAACTGAATCAAATCAATATTTTTTGTGACCACCCTTCTCCATTAAAACTGCATCACTTCTCTGAGATAACCAACGCTGTCCTGCTGTTCTATAAGACAATCAGCAGGGAGGTTGTTCTAAGCATGTTGGAAAACTTGCCACAGTTCTTCTGCAGACTTTGGTTGGCTCCTTGCTTCTGATCTCAGACAGCCTTGATCAAGTTTTTGTGTAAAAAGTAGTCAATTGCTTACAGTAATGTTACTTTTGAAAATGAAAAAAATAAACATATGTAAAGTCTAGGGTGCATAAGACTGTAAATGTAATCATGATAATGTAAATCATATTTTAACCAGACCAATTCATTCAATCAAACAGTGATAAAATAAGTCACATTTATATGGAGAAATGTGGGCTATACAGTACAAGATATGAAGGATGACACTTATCCATGGGATTTAATTTTGTCTTACTTGCTTTATTCACCAATTTTTACCACATGTCACTGTATGCATTATATATTGGCTAGTTGCTTTGTGCAACACTGAGAACTTTCATTTGGATGTCATGACTCACAATGTCATTAGCAACCACTGACAAAAATTGTTTCCAATAGTTGCCAGAAGGTCTGTGTATCATGCAGTTAGTTAAGGTGTATTTCAAACATGTTACTCCTGTTGATTGAGATCCATGTTGTCAGATGAGTTTGTGCAACTTGAGGATTGACATTTCAAGTGTGTTGATGTAAAAGGAAAGCTCAAGCTTTATGAAACAGTGGAGGGTGACAGGAGGGTAGGGTGAACGTGACAGCACTGCCGATGCCAGCCCCAGTGTGGATTAACCGGGCAGCCTGCCCAAGGAAGAAAGAAATAGCACTCCCTGATATCCGAGACAGAGGCTGTTTACTATAAATCTGATTTGTCTTCTCTTTCCATGGATGTGTGAACACAGCAGGACAGAGTAGAGTAGAGGAGATTTCCATCGATGAACTTCCTCTCTCTACCCTAACTCAGAGAGGAGAATGATCCTAACATTACATTACATTACATTACATGGCATTTGGCAGACACTCTTATCCAGAGCGATGTACAGTTGATTAGACTAAGCAGGAGACAACCCTCCCCTGGAGCAATGCAGGGTTAAGTGCCTTGCTCAAGGGCCCAATGGCTGTGCAGATCTTATTGTGGCTACCTTTGCGGGTCCCAGTCATGTACCTTAACCACTATGATACAGGCTGCCCGTAGATGCAGAGCATGTTCTCCTAATATATGCTCAGGAACATCCGTGGTGAGAAAAACATATCTCTGTGTTGCCAGGTAATCATGACTGGCCACTTTTTCGGAAAGCAGCTTCCAGAATATTTTCTTCTTTATAACTAATCGCACATATAGCATGTAGAGCGACTATCGAAAAAAGTTAAACTATAGTCGCCGAGAGGCTAAGCAGGGGAAAACTTTACCTGCCGGATGCGCTGTCAATAAATCTTCGCTCCAAAGATGTTGCGGTTTTACATATTTATTGCTGATAAAAAACACACAGTGAAACAACTTCCCAAAGTTTAAAAAACAATTCATTTGTTAGTGTTGAGCGATCAAAAGCGATCAAAAGCGTTCAGCAAAAGTGAGACTTCCCCCCTCACCCTCTCAGTTAATTCATAAGAAACACCCAGTGAAGAGCAGCTGACTTTACTATAGTGCTGCTGACATACCACCAACACCACATGACTCACATCCTTGTAAGTGACCATATACACGGCATGCAAAGAAACTTAATACGAAAATACTACAATAACAATAGCTGGCACTTACATAGCATATTTATTTAGTCATTTTGGTGTTCAGAAAGCATTAATAATGAAGGAGAGAGGACTGTCCTGTGCAGCTCTCTCATGGGGGACGCACAGTGGCCATTTTGTTCCAGAGAGCTCGCCGTTTACAATCCTAGGTTGAGAGTCATTTATTTAGTCAAGTAAACTGGGGGGATAGGCAGACAGAGAAACTGAATTGAGTGAAGCAAATAGATGATTTGGCCAGGATAACAGAGGCCTGTAATGGCTTTTGGTAAGTGCCATTGGATCTATAATGATTACAAAAGTCAAGTCTTTTGTTTTAAATCTCATCCAAAAGGCAGTGTCTCCAGCAGGAAGTGAAAGGAATCCCTGGTCCAGGAATGCCAGATGAGCCTTAATCTGGCCTTGAATATTTAGTTTCTGGAAGATGAAACAGAGTACCTCCGGCACATGGTCACCTGTGTTCATTAAGCCTAATTAATTTATCCCAATAATGTAATCAGGCATTTGGATAGAGCCAAGAGCAGAGACATCTGGTGCACCAAGACACGGGCATTCCCTGTCTTGCAGCAGAGTCTCACTGCTCTGGTGGCCTTATATTGTCTCTGAAAAACGAATCAATAAGTTTGTTTAAGATTCTAATTTAATAACATCTGATGTGAGCTTCAAATGAGCCTTCAGTTTTTAAATACCTCAGTATGTACAAATGAGCTCAGGATGGTGGTGTTTAATTAAAAATACCGAGCAGGACTACAGTCAATTGCAGATTCGTGAATTAATTTGACATTTTACAATTTAACAATTTGACGTGAAATAAAGGTCCAACCCAGCAAGTTTGATTTTCTGAGAGCAGCCCTCGGTGTATGGGTATATAGAGGCCATGCAATATAAACAATATATATTTGGTTCCATTATGTCAAAATCACAGCTTACTTATCATCTGGTGATCTTGACATCACAAGCCTCTACCAGCTGACTGCACAGTGATTGTGTGTGACAGACTGGGGATAGCATATGCATATCAAACAATGGATGAGCAAATTCAGTTATACCAGGGGCTGACTCACAAGAGGGGAGAGATCACAAGAAAACTTTTATTATGTCAAGATCAAAAGATAATAAGTTGTGATCACAAGAAACCAACTTTCATTTTCTTGTGACCATGAGATAAGTAAGTTCTAATCTCAAGATAACGGGACCTAAAGATATATACAGTACGTATAGCCTTTATGAACTTAAGTAAGAGAAGGCCTGTTTGCCCATGATAAATCCTTATTTGTTTTCATTTTCTCAATTTTCTGATATAACAAACCCATCAATAGTTTATACTCGTAGGAGTGAGGAGTTTAATGCAGCCTCTAAAGCTCAGCCACATTCATTTGTTTTCATATAAAAAGTTGCTGTATTGCAGGTCTTAAAAAGCAAGGACATCACATGCAATTATTCGATAACACTTTCAGTTCAGAGGTTTCTTTATTTTTTTATCAACAGGAATGCGGGTAGATCAATATTCAGTCCTGTGGTTTGGAGCTGGCCGGTTTAATTTTTTTGCCTTTTCTTTCTTCTTCCTCGATCAAAGTCACTCCAGACTGGTGACCTTGGGGCCTTTTCCAGCCCATATTATCTCAAAGTGATCACAGGCTACATTATGAAACTTTCTGAAAGAGGCATGGCAGCTGTGGTGAAATTTCTAAACTGATGTTGGCTCTGTTCCCCCGGGGAGATTCTTTAAGGGCAGCTGATGTGAACGCAGGATTGCGAATGTCCACTCAACTGCTGCATTTCAATGCACTCTTTTCATGGTCTTGATGCGGTTGTGGTCATCACCCTGATTGTGAACAAAACTGAATTCACTTTATTTTTCCTGCTTGTTTCCTTAATTTTCTATGCAGAACTTTCTTTTCTTTTTCCTTCCCTCGTGCTCCTAGCCAGGACAACAGATGGAGAGGAGGCCACAGCTGAGAAAGTGCCATGGGGACTGAACCTCTGTCCATGCCGGGGGAGACCACTCATGGCTAGGGTCAACTGCCCTGTGGACCGTGCCACAGTTCCTGCCCACATTGTGCAGTTATTTTTAAACTGAAATTTTTGTATGTCTAAGCGCGGTGCATCTTTTTTGCCTCCACAATATCACACAGCCTGTTTGTCTATTGGTTTTATATGTAAATGTTGCCTACAGTTCTGTAAGAGCAAGGTACATTTTCAACAAAGACAATTAGGTTTTCTTACTCAGCAAAGTAGTATCACTTTCTACCATTTCCGTTCCATTGGTGGCGGTTGAGGGGAGTTTCCCCCTCATCACTGTAAATTGCTTTGAGTCGCTGGCTGGTAAGAAAAGCCCTATATGAATGTGAGGAATTAATTTCCATTCAGAATGACAGAGGCTGCCAATTGCTTCTTGCCTGCGGCATCTGAGATTTTTGTGAAGTAGAATAACATTTCCCTACCTTTATATCAAAATGATGGAATATGGATAGAAAAGAAAATATTGTCAATGTGAGTGCACTCATGCTGGTAAATAAATGGATGGGCTATATTTAAGTTGCTGCTAAACTGATACATGACATGTACAGAGCAAAGTTATGTTGTACCGAACTGATGCAAAAGTGAAGTCACTAGAATGTTCGCCAGTTTCCTACTGCATTCAGTAGCATTGCAGTTTGAGGAGATCCTTGTGTGAACTGTGGTTTAAATATCCTGTAAACCCAGCTTTAGTCAAGGGATTTCACTCTCATCTGTCTCCACACATCAGCGTTATTCCCCCTGCAGAAACCTGTCCAATGGTCTCACTGGCTGAGCGTGAACTGCCTATTTAGTTAAATCCAAGGTGCTAAAGATCCCCCTAATATCTGCACTTGCACATAATGTCTTGTTTTGAGATTATAGCGGGTGGGTGTGCGCCCCCCCCTCCCCCCCTCCACCAAAGGGTAATGGGTTCGGCGCTGTGTTTTCGAGGGGCCGCCTCTGTTTGCGGACCATTAAACACCCAATAGAGCTCTGAGGTGGGTGAGTTGTGGTAATGGTGTGCAGGGCTCTGACAGGACAGTTTTGCTGATGGATGGAAGGTGAAATGAATTCAAGGTAAATGCAGAAAAGCCACACCACACCGCCTAGAATCCTCAGCAGTTTTGCCCTTGTTTACAGACAGCATTTAGCATACTCTTTGGTGAATGTCATTCCTGCTTGCTCTCTGATTTTCTCACTCTCTCTCTCTTTCTCTCTCTCTCTCTATTTCCCATCCTCTCTCAAATTTCTTGCCCTCTCTTTAATCCCAATTTCAGTTTTGCAACTTCCCACTTATGTAGTTTAAGCATATTCTGGTTGATTTGAACATTGACCTTGCTGATTTCCAAAGTGTATTCTGATAAAGAGTAATACATTTAAAAAAAATAAGAAACAAACCTTTACCACTCGCATCACCCCTGCATCATCCCAGCATACTCATTGTTTCTCTCTCCTGCTCTCCCTTTTACTTGATTTCTCTCGCAGTCTGTACATAGTAAAGGATGAACAATGATTGGGTGAGTATTTGGGTGACTGACTGGGACACAGGGCTGTAACATGGGGGGCGAGGTTCCAGTCAGAATTGCACACATTTCCACAGACACTCAGGGAGCTGGCCAATGCCACCGGGGCTGGCCCGCTGGAGATAACCCTGCTGCTTTCAGTCCCATGCTCCAGTCTGCCTGCGTGCTTTCAGAACTCCACTGCCAAAACATGACCAGCCAGGTACTCAACAAATGCAATAAATACAGCGAAACTGCACTACACTAGCAGATGGCTATTGTACTAAAAATGTACACAATGTTTCAATCATCTTCCACGTGAATATACAATATTTTCTTGAGCAATTTGTACTCAGGGCAATATTTCAACTCAAAGCAAGTCTTCTTTAGCCTACAGAATGTTTCCAGAGCTTAAATTAACCAGGGTTAACATAGAGGTCAAGGCAAAAAGTAGTATGTATTCAGTCTCCATACGTTTCAGAAGCACCAAGGCCATCAGAATGCCTGAGGGGATGTACAGCATACTGCTCTGGGGATTGTTTGCGGTTTTCTTCTAAGAACAGTTTGGCTGTGGTTTAATCACCCACCGCAGTACAGTAAGTGGATCATAGACAGATGCAACCTCAAACACTTTACAGAAAAGATTTGTCATTGAGGTTGGTTTTGAAAATTGCATTTCCCAACTCACACTCCTTTCCCCTTTTGTCATGTAAGATTGATAGTATTCCTTTGACAAATGCTAAACACAATGCAGAAACCCATCACCGGGTGACTAAATATCAGACTTACTCAGTAGAGCTAGTGAAGGTCCATCTCAGGTAATCGTGGTACTTTACTTATGTCTGCTAGCGATTGGACACATGGCTTCGATGCTGCATCGCTTTGCTCAGCATATCTCTCTCTCTCTCTCTCTCTCTCTCTCGCTCTCTCTCTCTCTCTCTCTTTCTCTCTCTCTTTCTTATGATTTCTTGCCATGTCAAAGTGCTCTACTCATTACAACTGAATAATAAAAGGGTTCCATTTGACATTCACTTTTTAGTGCGGTTAATGATCGCTCTATTTTCCATTAATTAACAGGGAATCCATCAACAGCATTCATCTTGTTTTAACTTCAGGGCATCGTTTGTATTTTTGCACAGTTGTATAATTAAAGATTCAATTTTGATACTGCCATTTTCCCTAGTTAGCAAAATCTGGGGTCAAATTTTAAATTGGTGCTTCTCCATCTTCAGGCTAATAAAATAACCCTCAAACTCCCACCCACCCCTCATTATGCTTGAATATGATGCCACCATCTATATTTCATACAATCCCAATTGCACAACCATCCACTTAGCAAGTATAAGTGGTATTGTGAGTACTTTGAGGTTTTCTGGACCCCAGAGTAATGAACTGCTTCAATGTGCATCACATTTGATATATCCATTATTACTGCTTTCTTAATACAAAATAATATAAAATGTATGTTTTATGAATTATAATGTAAAAAAAAGAGAAGTGGGAAATCTTGCTGATGTCCTTACTTTTAAAAGCCTGATTTTGTATTCCTCATTCTTTGAAAGCGATCCTGCTCATGGACTGCATCAGCAGAACCCAGAGATGAAAGGGACCCAGCTAACTCTGGGCTAACTGACGGCCGGGACATTTCAAATTTCACTTTATTTAAAATCGTGAGATGCCAGGGCCCAGGGGGCTTGTACTTGCTCCAAATTGGTTACAGATGTATGCAAAAATTTGAGCACCCCTGGTCAAAAAGCCTTTTACAATTAATATCTTGGTGAACAGAAGCGAACCTGACCTCTAAATGGTAAATTGTTTATATTTTTTTCAAAATAATACAAAAAGGGAAAAGGCCCTGTGCAACAGTTTGAGAACCCTGTCAGTACTTTGTAACTCCTCCTCGGGCAACTATAACAGCTGGCAAACACTTCCTGTAGCCAGCTAAGAGTCTGTCAGTTCTCACTTTTGGAATTATCCCCTATTCTCCCTGGCACAACACCTCTAGCTCAGAAATATTCTTCAGCATCCTTGCAAGTACGGCATGTTAGAGATCTCCACAAATTTCAATAATATTGAAGTCTGGGGATTGTGGTCGCCATTCCAAAATCGTCATCCGCCTTTCCTGGAGGTACTTCATGGTTGATTTTGAGGTATGCTTTGTATCATTGTCTTGATGGAGTACCCAACCTCTCTTCAACTTCACTGGACTGATCTTTGAACATTTGCCTCATGAATTGCTTAATATTTGGTGGAATCCATTCTTCCTTTCACTCGCACAATATTACCTGTGCCCCCCTGCTACCACAAAACTCCAAAGCATATTGGATCCACCTCCATCTTCTTTTTTAAAAGCAGCAAAGAATAATCCAAAAGGGTTCCCAAACTTTTGCATAGGGCCCTTTTCCTTTATCATTTATAAACAGTAAATCTTGCTTTAGAATTTGCAGAAAGGTCTCATGTTTAAAATTTACAGGTCAGGTTTGCTTCTGTTCACCAAGATATTTATTCTAATATCAATTGTGAAAGGCTTTTTGACCAGCGGTGCCCAAATCTTTGCATACGACCATATGTCAAGCGATTCTCTGGAACTAAAACTTCACAGACCGCAATCTACAAACTGTCAAGAGTTTTTTTTTTTTTTTTTAAATCAACAACTATGTGCATTTTGTGGAGCTGTTCTGAGCCTGGTCACTCTGTCAGCAGATTTTGGGCCTGGGTCAACAGCAGATACCGCTAATCACCGCTTCAAATGTAGACTTCATCCCAAACTCATTTCCCACATTTATGGGGTTTTTTTTCTCCTCATTTTTAGTAAGCTAGAAAACCTGCTGGTTCACACCTCTTTGATACAGCTTGGCTCTCTCAGCAGGTTTCCAATACACGGGACACAAAGACGGTTCCATCCTGACAGAATGTCGGCAGTCTGGAGTAGTGGACCTGAGCTTCCAGTAATATGATTTCATAAACAGTTGACTACACTGGGACGGTGGGGGGAGGGTGGATCCAAAAATATGAAGAAAACAAATATAGAAAAATGGAAGTAATTAACTTGCTTTCCAGATAAATTACAGGAGAGCTCAGCATGCAAAGGTAAGGGAGGAAAATCAGCCAAAATGCAGCAGTAAAATGGGGTGTCCAAATCACAAAAGAAGCCACCCCTCACTTCACGATGTCAGTGTTTCTTTCTTTCCGTGTGCTCTGCAGCGAGACCTTAATTTAAGCCGATTCTTCTCAGTTTTAATTTGATCTTCTTTTCCTTTCAGATTTAGTTTCCTTTGTAGCGCTGATGTTCTCTCTGCAATTCCCAGAGAAATGACTGAAGAAAAATAATGAGCTCCAGAAATAAGAGGATAATATGGGTTGTGTATATATAAAAAAAAGGAGATTCACTTTTCGAATGTAAAAGGCAAACAGGCTGGTGAAATCTTTGTGATAAGTTGGTATTGGACTTATGAGCTCAATACAAGTTTTCAATTACAAGGATTTCAATAAAATATTAAATGTGATATTAGATTTACAGAGGGCTTCTAGATGTCTAGTGCTTGCAGCTGTCAGACAAGATTCTATCAGTATATGTGAGCGTACAGTACCCCATGTACGCATTGGACATGGGAAATTCACAAACTACATCCTAGCTTTGGGATGTGGGAAAACATGGCTAAACAACTGCAGCTACAGACTAAGCTTGTGTTGGCATTAGAGTTTTATACCCACCGGCCTCATTGTTGTAGGAACCCACACACTCCTCCAGGAGAGCAGGTGACTGGGGAAAAGCCCTTCCCAGCCATGGCAATGCTATGGGAAGGAGCTGATGCAATAGCAGCTAAAGAATGATTTATTGAACGCAGGAGCCTCTTTGCCCCAACAGTGCAAAGATGATTTATTTACATCAGGATTCATTCAATGAGTTAACTCCAAATCAATGTTAATTTAGCTTTCTTCACACAGTTGAATTTATTTTTATACTGTTTGCTGCAGTATAACAAAAATAAAAAAAACAGGTGCATTTAATTTTGAATCACAGTTAAATATATAATTGATTGAATTTAGACCTTGGGCCTCATAGCAGCCAAACCATCCAGCTCCAAGCTCCAAGGGTTTCTTGAGTGATTAACGGAGTCCAGGGACGGGTATGTGCATTGTGATAGTAACGGAAATAACCACACATTACAACAGTGGTAAGCAGAAGAGCATATCTGAACACACAACGTATCATAACTTTAAGTGAATAGCAGCAGCAGAAGGCTTATTAAGTCTAAAAAAATATGTCTAATGCATATGTGGTAAAGTGCTCACTGAGTGTATATACCGCAGATTCTACCTGAAGACATATTGCACACTGCTCAGTGTGTTTGTATCAAAATTGCACTTTGGCTTAAATAGCAAAGACATTTTGATTCCTACCTTGCATATGCATCTATTCACAGTGTTGCTAAGGACATAATATCAATAGCTATTGTAGCTAACTTGGCAGTGAGTATTTCTGTGGTCTTTTCACAACCACATAAACACTGACACAGATATCTAAGAGGACCAAAGGCTGATAGTGTCCCGTTAATTGTATTGGGAAGTGGGCCTCGATACCTTGTTTTTGGACAGAACCGGGCACTACCCCAGTGTTAAAGGACGCTCCATCCCTCCTTAATGAGGTGAGGCGGCTAAGAGCCAGCTCTGGAGTAGAGGCACTGACTGCAGGAAGTGGATCACAGGGCTGACACCCCGTAACACGGCAGGCTTGTTTTATCTGGACTACACACAGTCACAGTGCCAGCTATGTGCATAATTGCCATTTCAGGCTCAAATGCGCAGGCACAAGCGGAGGGAGATTTAACAGGGCAATGGCAGGCAGATACACGTCTTTTTCTCAGTCGGGGGTCCCTCTGTCTATGTAACACCATTTTATGTTTCTTCATGTCTGCATCCAAGAGCTACCGTGGCTACCAATATGATATACAGTGGGCTCCAGAATTATTGATAAATATGCATGAAACGTGCTGTCAACTAAAAAAATGATAGTTATTCATATATGCTTTGTTTTCTAATATTATTTTCTAATATTTCTAATAACCAATGAGTTTTTATTTCCAAAAACAGGTTCTACAATTATTGGAATGATAGCTGCACGCCTACTGCTTATGTGTAATGTCTTCTTTCCAATCCTGTGAGCTCATAACACTCTTGGCATCAAAAATACATTAAACATATATTGCTTTCACCTGAAAATGAAGCCCTTTTCCTCAGGCAAGTAAACATCAAGGCAGAGTTATT
Organism: Conger conger; assembly: GCF_963514075.1. Taxonomy (NCBI): domain Eukaryota; kingdom Metazoa; phylum Chordata; class Actinopteri; order Anguilliformes; family Congridae; genus Conger; species Conger conger. The sequence goes on along the minus strand of NC_083776.1, from coordinate 10,818,794 downwards.
TAATGTGAAATTGACTTGCAAGGCAGATCCTGCAACTTGTTGCCTGCATACAGCAAACCTTTACATGGTAATGGATTTGCTGAGAGATATGTATTTGGAATTAATGATAAACAATGGTGTTAAGGGTGATGAAAACCTGCAATTATGTCCAAACACATGACAGGCAGCACAATGCAGCCGCAGTGACAGAGTGGAGAGCGTTGGAACTCACGGCTGGTAATTTTACAAATTCTGCGCTGACTGCTGGCTTTCGCCTGGCTTCCGTCTCAAGAGCCCCGGAATGATGACTTTGTGATGTCGGGCCATGTCGTGTGGAATGATGGCTCACTTAGGGCTAAAGGGGGAGAGGGATCACTTAAGCGTGTCCCGCGTGTTAGCCGGCATCTCTGCAGCAGCTCGCCCGTGTTTGCGACAGGGGTATTGGGTGTACCGGAGTCCTTACCCCTGGGTGTCGTGAGCTGGATTTAGGCCTGGCAATAAAGGTCTGCGGGACTTGTTAAAGAGTGAGAAAGATCCTTGATAATGCAGTGACTGTTGTCACATTCGTTGAGGTCACTAAGCCTGTACTTGAAATATTAGGCATCAAACCTGGCAATGCCTTATTTCCTTGGCAGAACTCAGGGACTCAGATCAGAAAAAGAACAACACAAATACATATCTAACTGCCGGGCTGTTTTATTTTTGCCTCCCGGGGATAACATTAAAGAGACACTGACGATGACAAGAACTGCAGACATTTCACAATCTCTCAGCCTGTTTCTGCTTTACCCGCAATACGCTGTCAATCCAGGTGTCTTTAAATCAGTCTGGGGAAGTGTTCTCAACCGTTTCTGTACAGTGGTGAGAAAATGCATCCAAATGTGTAAATAGAAGTGTCATTTCTCATGTTTTTGTCATTTATTCAAATGCAGTCTACTCTGGTACATGACATACAAACGCATATTGGAATTCTCATTGAAACCATTGAACAACTAAAGTTATTTAATTGGTTGTACCTGAAAAAGTTAAAGTCAAGGCCAAGCTTGATATTTATGTTGCATGTCTTTCCGAGGACAAACATTTGATATGAGAAACTGATTTATTTTAAAGAGCCAGTGGTTCTTTATTCAAAAAGGATGCAAAGCTTTTCAAAAACTTTGAAACCTTCAATGTCCAAAATACAAAAAATGGTCATTTCTGTTTGTATTGTGGAACACTTGCATTGACTTCTCTTTCTCATCCCTGCTGGAGAAATCTTCATTGATTTGGTTTCATTAACGACAATTGGGAGTGACAGGAGATTATTTTGGTTTGTGCGACAAAGCAGGAGCTGACAATGGCGGAGAACAATTCCCTATAATCGGATTTCAGCTCTCCAAATGTGCCTTAATTTTAACACGTTCCTGCATCCAGTGGAGGGGTATAAAAAGTGCATGAAAACAGGGAACCAACAAAAAACAGCATTAGGAGGAATAACGTTGGAGCGTGCAGTGTGAGAACTGAACCACAGATAGATTTTTGTAACTTGAATTCAGTCATAGCAGTTCAGCAACAGTAGCATTGACTGGTCTTTTTCGTTGACATTTTTAATGCCATGCCATGCACTGCTCACCACTTCATGTCTCGTGTTCTATTGTGTGTGTGTGTATGTGCGTGTGTGTGTGTATGTGCGTGTGTGTGTGTATGCCTCAGTTTAATTTCAAAGCAGTCAGACGTTCAGGCTACCTTGCTGCTTTTGTGGAGAGGATAAAAGCTTCAAGTGTTCATCTGTGAGACAATAGCACAATACCTTGCATCTTGCTATCACAGATAGCCACTATAAAAGGGTCATTAATCCAACTCGATCTTTCATATATTGAAGATAGATTTCAATAAACAGATGAAATGTATTTGATATGAGGCCTGAACCATTCTGTTGTCAGATGTATCACAGAGTACACTCAAAGCAGTGGCACAGATTGTCTGTTCCTCAGAAGCATTATGGGTATCTGTTATCAAAAGAATAGACTAAAATGGTGGCACTTACAGATTATACATTTCAACAGACCAGAGCAATGTTGGGATGCTTTGAAATTCTGTATAAATTTAGTTGTACAAATAAACTAACAACGAATGTGTTTACATGTAATTGAAGGTCTGTCAATTGAATTATATCTGAATACTGTACATTTAATGTATAGGCCTAATTGCATATGACTATATAATGGAAAATGTGTTTACACTTGAAATGCAGCAGCATGTCTCTTGTAACAATCACTGTATGTTACATGATTAATGACTTTCAGCCACCTGTTTGGTGCACAATATAGCCTTTTCTGGCTTCATATTGGGAAAGCAAGTAGACCACAGCCTACATTTAAACTTACAAATATGTTTTTTTGTTTGTTAAAAAATACATGCCACACCAAATATAATTGCCTCCAGATTCACATATGCATTATACACTCACTGACCTACTTATCATGCAATTATCTAATCAGCTAATTGTGTGGCAACAGTGCAATGCATACAATCATTCATATACAGGTCAGGGGCTTCAGTTAATGTTCACATCAACCATCAGAATGGGGAAAACATGTGATCTAAGTGATCCAAGTGACTTTGACCGTGGAATGATTGTTGGTGCCAGACAGGGTGGTTTGAGTATCTCAGAAACTGGGATTTTCATACACAGTCTCTAGAGTTGCCATGTTAATGAGAGAGTTCCAAGGGGAATGGCCTGACTGGTCAAAGCTGACAGGAAGGTGACAGTAACACAAATAACAACACATTACACAGTGGTATGCAGAAAAGCATCTCTGAACACACAACATGTCAAACTTCTGAGTGGATAGGCTACCGCAGCAGAAGACTTAATAAGTCTAATAAATGCCTTATATAGTGCTGCGTGTAGAAAGTGGAATAATTTATATTAGTATGGAGAGATAGGAAAACACACCCCAGAGGACACAGTTTTTGCTGTATACAAATCATTTTAGTAAAGGTCAACTTCAGTATTCAGTCTCCATGATAAAGGGATGTCTGTGTGCTCAGCAAGACAAGTTTATCTCAATGAATGATGTGTTGGCAACATATGCCCAAAAATATGCACATCTTTGCTGAATTCTACTGTCAGCAAGATTCACAGACCATGTTTGTTGTAATGCATCCAAACTAGGAAGGCTCACAGTTATGACAGTTCCTGCATCAGCTTCTACCGCTTGTTTTTGGACCAAACCTCGACCAGGATTGTCGAATCTCCTTCCACCCAATTAGGTTGTTTGTGTTTACAGGTAGCTGGGAAACCTCATGGGTACTTTTTACACTGAAATGGTTTGTGAAGCCCTGACACCGTGAAAGCTGTCAGTTTTAACAATGGCAAAATGCTGTACACATTCAATATGCAGCGCTGACAGCAAGAAATAGATTTAAATGAGCACTCCACTTAGCCACTAATAAGAGGGCTACTTAGCCACAGGATTTTGAATCAGTCCCAAGCATGGGCTTGAAATGTAAACTACTAGTTCAACTAATTTTGATCAATCTTAATGTCCAACATACTGCATATGCAGCACCATAAATAGCTGGTGAAATGACAGGTGTTAAATGCCACATCCACACAATGAAAGGAAGGTCTTAAGAATAGCATAGTGCATAGGCAGCTAAATTGACTGAAAAACATCTAGTGACTTCTGTTGGTGGTGGAAGTCACAACGTCCAATGTGAAGCATGACAGCATCATCACTTCGTAATATCAATACAGGATATTCTGCACTGACAATAAAAGATTCATGGTCAGGCATAATGCATTGCTTTAATGGAGTGCCATAACTGACACATTGTTGGAATACACATCGACACCTGATGTTCTCCTCAAAACAAAAAGTCAAATCATTTAGCGGTTAGACCTTGATCCAAGTTTGGTTTGGTGCATTGGCGTTGAGCCCAATCTGCATGAGAACACTCTATGCTAACTGTTATTTTTTGTTGTTGAATTACTCAGCCGCATTTCTGCGTTAGTCTTTTTCCCTTTGTCAGCTGGTCCTGTTGTTGGATCGGTGGCGCGTGGAGGGGTGTGTGACCTGGGGCGGCCAGTCTTTAAACCGACTGCGAACTCCTCCCACCTGCGGGCACTCTCAGTGCCCAGGGCATGATGTCAGAAGCACCCAGCGTTTCTAAACGAAGTGAGTGGGTTTAAGAGCAAAGAGCTCACTGTATCACTTTGTGCCTGAATGCACCGAGCACCTCTTGGATCTATCCGGATATAAACTTACTCAGTGAGCACTTGATTAGGAATACCTTTACACCCAATTATTCATGCGATTATCTAATCAGGGAATTGTGTGCCAGCAGTGCAATGCATATAATCATGCAGATGCGGGTCAGGAGCTTCAGTTAATGTTCACATCTCACTATCTGAATGGGGAAAAAATGTGATCTTCTGGGATTTTGAGGGTGCTTTGAGTGTGATATGCAGAAGAGCATATCTGAACGCACAATGCATCAAACCTATAAGTAGATAGGCTACAGCAGCAGAAGACTTAATAAGTCTAATAAATATCTAATAAAGTGTGCACTGAGTGCATCTTTGCCTGTAAAATGTGAAGAGTACTGATTTTTCAGCTTGTGATTGGAAATGAGCTCAGAGATTGGATGTGTGGGAGATTTCTGCTCCTGCTGGTGCGGGGCAGAGGGGCTCAGCTGCAGAAGAACTGTTGGGGCTACGTCCTCCTGAGCAGTGACCACGCTGAGCGTATGAGCCCTTACTGGTGAACTTTATACTCGCAACCGTCAGGAGAAATGAAGCGTTCACCCTAGCGTTCTGCGCAGCTGCACCGGACCAATAGGCACTTGAACTTGCATCGGTTTGAAACCTCCTGAACTGCCATGCAGAATAAAGACTCTGGGCCTCGGTGGGTTTTTATGCCAATGCTGAAGAAGAAGGAAAGCGGGGGGGTCGATGGCGTGAATCCGAACACGGAGCCCGCCCCTTGCGCTCGGCCTAGCGTGAAACACACCTCTTATGTGCCAGCAGTGTCAGTAAGGGTGTCAGTAAGGTTCAATCATCCCTGTCCTTTCCTGGCTGTTTCTTCCTGTTCGGGTCAATTCTCATCAGCCGTTCCTGAGACCCTCCGCCGTGTTAACCCTTCCTCAGCTTGGGCCTTGCACCACTCCCGTATGTGCGCACCACGTGTGATGGCGCGTCAGGCCAGCCGGCTTAACACGGAGAGCACAGCTGGAACGGAGAGCCAGCACAGTTAATAGGCCCCCCAGGATGAGGGTTGCTGAGATGCTGGTTCACAAAGTGAATATGAGAAACACAGAAGTTTTCTGCAGTGCTGTAGGCAGCCTTTAATAACCAGCAGTAGAGCTTTCCATCAGTGTAAGAAACGATGCTGTTCTCTACTGAAATTATAACTGCTCCCCATCTCCGCGGCCTTCCAAAACTGTGACTGTGTTGCATGCCCGAAAAATCATACAGTATATAAACACAGTCACAAAACAACCCACAACACTAGCAGATCCCTAAAGATGTTGAATTTAACTTTGAGTAAAAAGAGAAGAGCGAAATAAATGCCCAGTGAGATCAGTGTCTCTTCTATCAATGTGTCCCATGATTCAGCTGTAATTAGAGTTAACGAGATTATGAGCGTACCTCTGAGCGTTTTGGGCCTGATTTGGTCCATAATTAATACTGGGAATTAGCAATTCATCAGTCATCATTGCATTTTAAGGTCTGTGGAGTGGAAGGAAGTGGGCAGGCCATTTCAGACATTGTTATCATCTCTCCATTTGCGTTAACGTGATGCGAGATCTCATTTCATGCTGCTGATTTTTTTCTTTGCACGTTTGCATGTTAGAAACGGTAGAGGGGGTGGGTGGGTGGGGGGGAGGGGTGAGGTTTGAGGAAGTATGGAAATGATTCACACAGTAATGTAGGCTGTAGGTCGCAAACCAATGTGGTTAAATCAATATCTGGTTAAACAATGTGCCATTTACAAATGATCCAAAACATTACAGTTTCATGATTAATATGATGTTAACAGTATTATATATACTAATATACATGCCAGCACCTTGCTTGTTATACATGAAATTGATGTGTCAACTACTGTAGAAATCTGCCACCTGCAGAAATAGATATGCAGCATTGCCCTCTTTTGTTTAATTAACTTTTTATATTGTCCAGTGGACATCCGTGGGTTTCAAGTCTTGATTAACAAAACATATTTACTGAATGCATAATAATATTTAATAATGATAGGCTATTGAGTCATTTAAAGCTTTTAATTTAGCCTATTCTCTAGTATCTACAGTACCATTGCACCAACTCAGTGGTCTCTGCTTCAACAGGAAGCAGATGACCTAGTAAACTGTCCCATTGAATATAAACACATAAATACATGTGTCTGTTCACAAGCATCAGAATGCAGAAATGGAGGGCTGCAGTGTGATTGATTGGCAGAAAGAGTCCACACACCTTGTTCAACCAAAAACCACATGTGAACATCCAACATGTGAAAATCACACATGTGAACTATATGAATTATCCCACTTATAATATGAGAGTGGAATTTCATGTTTGGTTTTCACATGTTGATGTTGAAGATCACATTTGAAAAAGTCAGTGACATGAAAATGTTCAGGTGCAAATGACTGAATGTGACCCATTTTCTTTCCACACATGGGAAATTTAAAAATGTCCAGTTCCCAAGTGATATTTTCTTTTCACGTGTGAATATTTAAATTCTCATGTTAAAATGTTAAATTCACATGTGCAAAGGCAATTTTTTTATACGGAAGGCTTTAATCGGCTGCTGATTGAATGGAAATCACAATTACCTGCAGACATTGTGGCTCGCCAGGTCTGGGATTTGACTTTTCTACTTTATCATTTATCACAGCACTCTCTTAAAAGAGTCCTGAATGTTGGGAGCAAAAAAATAATAATTTTTAATCTCTCCCTCAGTGAAGCTTTTAACTTAATGACTATTTAAGATATCTGCAAAGCTCTCTTTTTACATGAATGCTCTCATCTTATCTGAAATATCCCTCTTTCTTCTACAATACTGAAAAAAAGCTTGGGATGACTTTCTGCAACTTGTACAATTAGCTTTGGCCTCCTTTGCTTCTTTTACATCCTTGGCACAACTGACTGCGTGAGACCTTTCTTTGACAGAGGCTCATCCATATCACTAGTGATCACAGCTGCTTTGCAATAGGACTAGCTCCCTTTTCATTTCTGGAAATGATATTGCTTTTGCTTTGATTCTTTTTCAGCCCGGGCAGAGAGCTGTCCTGTAATGTAATGGTTTATAATTCGGTTTGGCCAAAGGGACAGGGACGGAATATTACATTAGTTTGTGGTGGGGAGAGGGAATAAATGGTTTATCTATCATTAGAGTGTGAGAGAGAGTAGATTTTGAACATCGTGGCACAACAGGCTCATTGGGGTAAATAACCATGGTTCCCGGCTGTGGGAACTAATGGTGCTCTTGTTCTGTCTCTGTGGGGACTCTGCCTGCGAGCGGACTCATACTCTTTCTCTGGTGTTACATGTGCGCGCACAGCAGGGCACCATTGTGTATGAAATGATCCTATTCAGAGCGGGCCCACAAAGAACCTCCCGCAACCTTTAGGAAGCCTGCGTTCTGCCCACCTCATGGGTCAGCAGTGGATGTTGACGTTGTCTGCTGCCAGTTCTCCTAGCGCTGGCTCCAAAGTATTCTGATCAGGTTTCTAAACATCTAACAAATTATTTAAAGGGAACAGAACTGGCTTGCTAATTAAAAGAGAACACACACACACGCACATGCATGAACACATGTGCACACACGCACACCAGTATTTTCATATACAGTATGGAGCTGTTGGTGTAAACATTAATTGCACACCGAACAGTGTCTGATTTTCACCAGATAACTAAAAACCGGAAAACTACTGACTTTGACAAAGTTTCTGAGAATAAATCATTTACACTCCCCGAAGGCTTCAAATATGATTATTTCCAGAACTTGGCACATCGGCAGCCTGAGCTGGGGCTGAAATGCCCGGGAAAATGTTCTAAAGAATGACACATCGCATTGTGTTAACCCCCTCCTGCTCCATTTAGCACAACCTCCTCAGACCAGATTTAGCATCAGCTCTGTATAAATATCCCCTGCTCCTGTGGACCTGTTACAGGGCAGGAAGTTGGGTGTGAGATCAAGGTTTAGCACATTTGGGGTTATGGTAATGAAGCTGATGCTTTGTCTTTATGTATTACTTCTTTGTCTTAATGTATTATTACTATTATGGCTGTTTAGGCTATATTGTGAAAATGTGAATAAAATTCCCTTGATAATACACCAACACACCCATGACAAACACCTCCAACCCCATCAAAACATGATGATTATGATGGTCTGTGTGCATGTGTGTGTGTCTGGGTGGACACGGTGCATGTCATCCACGTGATTGAGTCTCCATTAGCTGTAAACACATCTCTCAGTGCATCTAAGAACATTGGATGTCGACAGCAAAAACCATGACTGAGTCACAGCTGAGCAATCTTTTGAGTGGAGGGAAAACAGATTAAAGAGGACAGCCAGACACGTGGGATTGCAGAATAATGCATGGATGACATCCACTTAGCACAGCACAATGGAGGCTCCATCCAATCACCTTGGTTTAGTGTTGCCTGACTTCATATGATCAACCAATCCCCCCTCACCTTGCTCAGAAAGGCAACACAGGTGAGCAATGTCGGTTTCTGAAGTTGTTACTCTGATTATGGGATTGCCTGTTTTTACTGCTTATGGTGAAGACACTGATATCCTTCACTGAGGACCATTCAGGATTGTTCCTTCACAAAATGGAGCAGCTTTTGTTTGGAACAGCCTCTAGTACCATAGTCTCTTGTTAAGTGTGTTGCTTTTGTCACATTCTGTTATTACAATGCCATGAAAAACTATGGTAAAATTGTTTTTTAACCTCTATTTGTCCTGGCTGTAACATCGGTTATTAAAAATTTGACTTGCAGATGTATTTTTAACAATTTGGAATACTATAGTCAGTCATGCAAATATAAATGAATTTATGCAGGAAGACCATATGTACCATGCATACCAGATTACATTTGAGCAATAGATTAACCTCATCCTGCACACATCACACTTGATTAGCTTGGTGTCAAGTGTTTTCGCACAGCCTATTTAATAATACAACACTGCCACCTAAAGGATGCATCTGGCATTAGATGCAAGGTGTACAGGGACTGTCATTTTAAAACAACTTGTTTCATGCGTTTCTGGGAGACAGCTGAAAGCCACTCCATGTACAAATCCTTCCCTCCACCCTTCTCCCTCTCCTGCTCACCAATCAGTCTCTGCACTTTTCAAACTCTACACACCAAAAGTCTAGGGAGGTAGAGTATAGCATCTCAAAGTGAGGGGAAGGAAAGAATAAGTACTGTGTGTGTGTTTGTGTGTGCATATGGGTGTGTGTGTGTGTGTGTGTGTGTGCATATGTGTGTGTGTGTGTGTGTGTGTGTGTGTGTGTGTATGAAAATATTGCAAACCATCCAACTCCTAATATTCAAAGTGTTTACACATTAGCATTGATATACAGTATCAGACACTGTGCATTTGCTCATTCCACTAATTTAATTTGCGATAGCTTTCAACGCTACAGACCATGGCATACTCAGTAATACTGTTAAGCTTACATATATGCCATCAACAGTAACTAGCGATGATTGCAAGATTTATTTATTTTTAAGCATCATTTGTTCCTGCTACATTTCCCCTGTTGTCACCATGTGACTTCCCATTGTGTGGTTGTCTAGCATGCTGCAGGCAGTCTTGTTTCATAGCGGACACCTCAACCCACAGCACACATATGTCAGCCATGTGAAAGGACCGTAATTATGGCAGGCCACTTCAAATACACCGTAGGAATATCTGTGGGTTGTGGTGGCAACAAACAACATCTTGAATCCTTTCTTGAACCTGTTCCATACCAACGGGATGCAAGTCAGTTATACTGGCAGCCATAGATGTGGTACCATTTGGATCGATCAACTTTTAATTGGAATGCTTAATGAATTATGCCCTTTTCCATGGACTCTTCTTATCCTGATATTGATATTTCTTATACTGATGCCCTGTACCACAATTGTAGCAATGCTCATTTCCTTAACAAAATGAAAGTCTTCTCTCAGACCTGATTCTGTCAGAATCTGTCTGTACCAAACTACATTTTGTCTCATTTTCAAAAATGTCTAATTCTATTTTACATGCAGTTTTTGGAAATTATAGTATGTGTTGTTGTTTTTTTGTACTTATTTATTCATCAATTGGATTGTGAAAAAGAGGGGTGGGGGCAAAACAAAATATAATGACTCTCCAGCATTGGAAATGGCCAAAGCTGGATTAAGTGCATCTCTGTAGACAATATTTTAGCAATTTACATTTTATTTAATCAGTTTTAATTGTTTATTCTCATGAATTGTGAGCACCCCCTAGTGTTGATCACTAGGAATAGCTCTTTATCACACCCACATCCTGAGACTATACACATCCCATCAGAGCTCTTTATCACTCTTTATCTCTCTTTATCTACTCCTATGCACATTCAACATAATCTTGACAATAGATGTACTTGTCAACCTAAAAAAGAAAATATGTCTTCCAATCTATATCTATACTAATCGCTGCAACGCCCCATTGCAGATTGCAGAGGTTAACTCGGCACAGTTTGTGCTGAATAGACAGAACATGCAGGATCAGTGAAATGGGGGTATGGATTATCGTAAACATAGTTATATTTGAACAGTCAGGACAGCCCCCCTTTGGAAACCTGGTGCAGTATGCATCAGGCGACCTAGGATCATTCTGCCATAAATGTGAGAGATAAGTCCCCAGAATAAAGGGATCAGTGTTTGGTTTTAAGTCTTACAAGTAAAGAGCTCCTCACCTCTGGTATAAACTTGATATAACGTTTGGTATGTCAAGCTGTATGGAGCAGGGGTTGTGCAGTACAGTACCTAGTGTTCTGTGCACCCCTGTTGAAATGTGCTCCAGTACACCCTTACTGTATCGCAGATTGTGCTGTACGTCCGCACTAAAATCGGCAGTTTGGCGGCAAGTGAGAGTATGAGAGACTGTGCTGAACCTCCACAGCGGTATGCTAATATCAGTGTGCCAGTACATATAGACTCAACCTTGCACAACACTATAACAAGACTTAAGTCGATGTAACAAGTAAAAACTGGCTGCACGCCCAGAGCAAGTTCTGTCTTCATTTAAACAGCCTATATACTTATAAAAATACTAGAAGCTGTATTTTAATATAGCCAATAAAACTCTTACGAAACGGCATATGCCAAAAAAAAAAAAAACATGCTTATACAACCAGACAGGACCCTATACAACCTTTACTGTAACTCCTGCTCCTTTAAGAAAGCACATTGCACCTGAGTTGCAGCGCTTTGCCAGTTCTCTTTTTCTTTATTATTTTTTAATCATAATAAACTCTTAACTCTGACCTGAGGGGTGGAACAGAGATCATTTTTCTGAAATAGTTTTTTCCCTTTAGTGAGACAGAACAGCTAATGAAAAGTTGCATACTATATGCGTATATAATTTGAGGTGCAGTCTAAATTGGAAAACATATTCCACCGATGAGGGACCATTGATGATTAGAACCAGGAAGTCCAGACGGTTGTGTAATGGAAGGATCTCGCTGGTGTGTATGGTTTAATAGTCTACTGAAAATAAGAATGGTCATTCCCCTGGGTAGCTTTTGCAGGCTATGACCAAGGTTGTAGAATCAGCACTAACAGGTAGCCAGGGGAGGGAGGGGGTGGCATGAGAGCACTCTGCCTTTGCTGGAAGACCTGTGGAGGCCTGGTGGTGGAGGCAGGGAAGCCTGTGAGGGGAATGTGAAAGTGGTTCAGTGGCAGAGGAACAGAGCCTGGACCAGAAGCGTGGTTCTATCCAGGGAGCTTTTCCTTGCCGGTGTCACCTGTGGTTCACTTTGTGTGGGTTTAGGCTTGAGGGTTTGTGCATGCTCTTTATGGATACAATATCCATATACACTCTATATGGAGTGGGTGGTGAGGAGCAGGTGGAATCTCTGTTGCAGAGGTGGTTAAAAGGGTGTGCAAATCAGTACAAACAATGCACATGCATCACAATCCTGAAGTTCCTTCTGACCATCTTCAGTGACACCTTAACTGCATATGGGAACATACGTAAATAACGCAAAGCATGACAGCAAACTCAGGTCATGATTCCTTGTGATCAAGTCCAGCACTTTTATAAGCTATTGATCTCAGCTATTTTAGATGTACACGCTGGCATTTCCATTTGACTTGGATTTTATTAAGGAGCAATCTTGATTACTTTTCAGTCTATAATTTCATAAATAAAAAGGCCTCTCATTTATCTTCCAGCATATTACAGAAATGGAAAACAATTGAATTGACTGTGTGATGACACAGACTGTCTCCACATAGAATGTAGCACATATTGCATGCACTTTAAAAAAAAGTTAATACCAAGCAAAATCTTTGCTGCTACTTGGGTTGCACTGTGTCCTGGCAGCATAGATACTGTGTCATAGATACCCTTTTGCCCTTTTGATCTCCATTTCACTGTAAATAACACATCAGCATCTTCGCTCACCATAAACATCTGCCTCTTGTATACATTCACCGAGCACTTTATTAGAAACTTTTTTTTCTTTATTACACCTACGTATTCACGTGATTATCTAATCAGCCAATTGTGTGGCAGCAGTGCAGTGCATACAATCATGTACATACGGGTCAAGAGCTTCAGTTAATGGTCACATCAGCCATCACAATGGGGAAAAATGTGATGGAAGTGACTTTGACCGTGGAATGATTGTTGCTGGCAGACAGGGTTGGTTTGAGTCTCAGAAACAGCTGATCTCCTGGGACTTTCATGCACACTAGTCTCTAGAGTTTGGAAATAATGGCGCAAAAAACTAAACAAAAAAATCCAGTGAGCAGCAGTTCTGCAGACAGAAACGCTTTGTTAATGAGAGACGTTAGAGGAGATGTTAGAAACTTTTTTTTCATCCAAAAACTGGGAAATGTAAAATAATATTCTGGACTTTAGGCAACTCCTTAACAAAAACTAGATTGATCCAGTATTTGAGCTTGCTCAGTGCCAAGGCTGCAGGAAGTTTCCAAAGCCCAATTACTGTTTGATGACAAAACTACCAACAGTCTTAGAAATAGTCACAGAGGAAACAATTATGCCAATTTCTTCTCAGGGTTTTAGCTGAAAAAGCCATAGCTTTTCACTTCCATTAATCACACACATGACCAATCACCCCTGCTTCTCTTGCTGGAACAACCACATTACTTCAGTGCTAAAGTAGTAGTTCTATGCCCAGTGACAAAGATCTTTATCACTGCACAGCACAAGGAGTGCTTCTTCTAAGCTTTTAGGAAGATGAATAGTAGCAACTGTTCCTCATTTCACTTAACGGACAGATCTGCTTCCAACAGGTCATTATCACAGACTGCTTTGGTCTCTTTTTCTATTATAATATTAATTTACTTTGGGAACATGCAGGATAGTAGTGAATGCAGAGTAAATGTATATTATAATTCATGGTGAGATATTCAAGGTGACAGGAAAAGTGCAGTCATATTTTCTTACGTGTTTAGTGATTCTTACAAATGTGATTTAAATCAAATAAGCATACATTTTAAATCCAAATTATAAAAGCATTTATATTTAAATATTTAAATTATAGTCAGCAGTAGCCTATATTGTGACAAATGTAATGGTCCCAGTTTAAAAGTGAATATAACTTAGAGAGCATATATTTAATTATAAATGCTTTTATAATGCTAGGTTATAAAAGCTAGGTAGTTGCTGTGTGTTTAGGGGTGCAATATTTCTAGGATACATTGTGAGAAGTGGAAATAAAAAAATAAATAAAATAATAATTATTATTATTATTATTATTATTATTATTATTATTATTATTATTATTAGAGCAGGAGCTCCCAATCCTGGTGGAGAAGCATGGTGTAATTAATTAATTGAAATTGCTTAAGTATAAGGAACTGTTAATTGTTTTTTAATTATGAGGGTGGGCCAATGCCACACTGTACATATTGAATGCCTTTGGTCGGACTTAATCGTAACAATTAAGCCATACGGAGGTCCAAGCAGTCCAGTGCTTCACTGCACTCTTCCCTAATGAAACGGGTGATTAAAACAGCCAACGGTAGGTCAATACCTACCATGGTTACGCTAAATAAATAAAATGGCGTAAAGATGTGATGTGACTGCTGATCTAGTGGCGGTTTTGGTGTTTGTGTCACTTTCAAACGTCCTGTTCGGCAATATCTGCGCTATAGGCTAGTCTTGGCCTATTCGGTTGTAACGTTACCTACAAAACAAGAATCCTGCAGGACCGTATCTCACAAAAAGAACATTAACGAACACTTAAATACAAACGATCACCATGGCTACAAACATAACATTACTGTTCTTCTGTTCCGTCAATGAACACTACAAGATCTTTGCTCAAAACATAGATCGTTTGTCACAACGAACAACGGAATAGTGTGTCCAAACAACTCATTTGTTTGTCTTTTTTCCTTCATGATACCCAACCCAGCTGATTCATTGCAGCATATGCGTCTTGGTCAGCAGGAAATCACGCGAAGAGGTAGGCAAACCATTTTTTGGGTTGGCTGAAAAATCTGTTTAATTGCAGCTAACACTAGCGAGTTTAACTGCTTCCCACTTGCGTTGATAGAACACGAAAACACCGCGTATGCTTCAGCGAATTAGTTAAAACAGCTAGTACACCCTTCATATCGATGCGATATGCTGAATCATTGAATGTAGGCTGCTAACGTCCTTTCCCAGGGTTATGGGGTTTTCTTTAATAGCGGTCCCACTATTAATCCCGTTCACTTCCATTACAAAACGTTTTAGCTATCAACAGAGAGTAGCAGGCGGACCAGAGCATGATAGGAAAGATCGATCTGAAACCGTATTTGGACAATGGGGTTTCAGATCGATCTTTCCTATCATGCTCTGGTCCGCCTGCTACTCTCTGTTGATAGCTAAAACGTTTTGTAATGGAAGTGAACGGGATTAATAGTGGGACCGCTATTAAAGAAAACCCCATAACCCTGGGAAAGGACGTTAGCAGCCTACATTCAATGATTCAGCATATCGCATCGATATGAAGGGTGTACTAGCTGTTTTAACTAATTCGCTGAAGCATACGCGGTGTTTTCGTGTTCTATCAACGCAAGTGGGAAGCAGTTAAACTCGCTAGTGTTAGCTGCAATTAAACAGATTTTTCAGCCAACCCAAAAAATGGTTTGCCTACCTCTTCGCGTGATTTCCTGCTGACCAAGACGCATATGCTGCAATGAATCAGCTTCACAAGCTTCATGAGAGAAAATGACACTTCTACACTTGGCATAGTGACATTTCAATAGTAAATATTATTACTATTGAAATGTCACTATGCCAAGTGTAGAAGTGTCATTTTCTCTCATCATGCTCTTTCCCATGAACGTGAGCATCCAGCAGCGAATCTCAAATCCAGCCCTCTCCGTCCAACATGCCTGAACAACAGACACAGACTAAGGCAGAAAAAGTAAGGATGCCATCTGGCCGTTGAGGTAAAACCTATTTGCTGCATGTTTCATCTCTTCGGTGAGTGCCGCATTTAAGACGGGGCCCTATCTGTGGGCTGTGGTTATGTGTGCATCTGGCGTCGACTGCACAAGCCGCACGCCATCTGGAACTGAACCAATGTCAAGCAATTAACATGAAATCAAATAAACATTTAAAAAACTGGCAAAGTGTCATTAGTCTTTTAATGATTTAATCTGTGTTGTATTGCTGCCTGTCTCCCAAAAACATCAAAATGGCATTGGTGAATTTAATTAATTATATTTATCTTTTCCCCCTTCAATTTGCAGTATTCTTTTTTTTTTTTCCTCTGCTTCCTCCAGGTGGTAGACAATTGTGATTTAAGAACCTCCATTAACTATGTGCTCATAGTTTACAAGACCTCTACATTTTGGAGGCGAGGACTCATTTGGCTCAGTTGTTGAAGTTGTTTTTATTTGAAGAAACAGCAGCAGTAGCATCAAAGGTTTTGGGGTTGGGGGGGTGGTGTATGAACCTTCCATTGTAGATACAGGACAAGACGAAAGATGCGAGAAACAGTTTGAAGATGTGAGGTTGTGAAGATGGATGAGATGAAGCAACAGGAAACAAATACACGTCAAACAATATCTACCATCAGCATCAAGGTGTGAGTTCACTGTTTCTTAGCATGAGATGTTGTGATATAACACGTTGGTTATTGAGCTTCTTGAACATGTGTAAAAGAGGTAGCTCAACATGACATATGAAAGAGGTAGCTGAGTGTTAATAAGACACATCATTAGTGAGATGGGATGTGTGAAACAAACAAGGTTTCTAGCAGCATGGCATCAACTCAGAGACAAAAAGACCAAAAATAACAATTAAAAACTTAAATGACTTGCAGGATGCAATTATTGTCTCTGACTTTTTGTCTCTGAGGAGGGGAATTGTTGTGTTCTTCTTTACTTCTAGGTGGCCAGCCATCCCCCTCAAAACAGCGACGACTGGTTTTTCATCACTCGAGTGTGGACACTGCAGATCAGTGATATCCACCAACAAGCCAACACTGCAGATCAGCGATGTCCACCAACAAGCCAACAACGCTCTTTTGAAATCAACTGAACTAGACATCCCGGCGATTTGGGGAAAGGAGGACAGCCATCACCGTCAAAACAGTGAGAACCAGAGATCCTGGAGATTTGGGGAAAGGAAGAGAGTATGCTCATACACATCACTCAAGTGCGGACAATGCAGATCAGTGATGTTCACCAACAAGCCAGCGACATTCTTTTGAAATCAACTGAACCAGAGCTTGGGAAAGGAGGAGAGAATGCTCAAGCAGACATCAGTCATCAGCTCAAGGTGTGGCTCTTCACACCAGAGACTCGTGCTACATCAGGGCTTTTAGACATATTCATTCATTTGATCTAATAATCAAATACTTTGCTTTTCAGGTAGATACTCTGCCATTCATGTCTGTCTCTGAGGGTTGGTCTGTTTGTTCTCTTGTTGGCTTCTAGGTGACTAGCCATCACCCTCAAAACAGTGACACTGCTAATCAGAGATCTTGCCCACCAAGTATGCAATATTCTTCTGAAATCATCTTAACCAGAGATTCTGGAGATTCTGACAAGTAGAGAATGTGAAATTTATGAGGACAGACTTAAGATGCTTAATCTCTTTACGCGGAGTAAAAGGAGACTTGGATTGAGATTTGATGGAGGCTTTTAAATTCATTAAAGGGATTAATAAGGTGAACTATAGGCAATTTTTCAGGGTGAGTTTGGTTAGCAGATATTTGGGAGTATTTTTTCACGCAGCAAGTGGTCACTGTGTGGAATAGCTTGCCAGGACATGTTGTGGAGGCGGAAACACTGGGGGTTTTCAAGACCAGGCTTGATACGGTGGTGGATACTACTTGGCTTTTAGGCAAACTAAGCTGTAGGTACACATAGGGGTAGAGAAAGGCGAGCATTGCTGGGCTGAATGGCCTGTTCTCTCGCCATGACATTATGTCATGTTATAATTCTCAATTAGACTAATTTCCTCTCTTCAACCATCAGCTGAAAGCACGACCCTCCATAGTAAAGACTCCTGCCGCACCTGTGAAAACCAGCTTCTGTTAAGCTTCAAAGCTTCTTTTTTTCTGAAATAACCTTCATTTCATTTCATTTCATTTCATTTCATTTCATTTCATTTCATTTCATTTCATTTCATGCCTTCTAGCGACATAATCACACCATTCCCCCCAAAAGTGCTTTAGTTTTCATGTCTGGTCTAATCTGTTGTTTCAGTTCAGAGACCTCAGTCTATTTATACTGCAATCACACGATTGAGCACAGGTGGATGCAAAATCATCAGGTGGCGTTGATTAACGTGTTTAAAGTCATCTCTCAAATAATGAACACCTCACCCGTCATTGTCAGGCTTTTGTTTTTCATTTCATCTATATCATTTTTGGGTTTTCTTACCAAGTCACTTAGAGTAGAAAACATCCCATGAAAATATGAATCATGGCGACTTTGAAACACTGTGAAATAGTGGGGTTTTAACTATATGCATGTATGCCAGATACAGTATAGCTTCACTTTACCAGGACTTTTCCCAGACATCTGCCATCCTGAAGGTTTTCACTACAACCCTAATTTGGCACTCTTCATTTAACCAATTACCAGCTCAAGGAGATCATTAGCTGTTTAATGAGCTGTGCTTTGTTAGGGTTTGAGTGGGGTGGGCAGCAGTTTTACTGTGCATGTTCTCTTGGAATGTGATTAAAAACGTAATTGAGGAAAAAAGCGTGGAAAACAGCAAGAGTTACCAACCATTTTCATTCCACATTCATTGCAGTAAATAACTGATCGTTGTATTCCATTATACATTTTTTATATTAAATGAGTATTGGTTTACTCTCTTACAGCCAAACTATGTCACTTAGTGAATGATTATTCTGACTTTCAAACATGTCAGAGATCAGTACTCAGAAATCATTGTTAATAGTAAAATTAAATTATTGTCATAGTAAAATGCTGTAAAATCTCTGAAAGATGTTACATTTCTGTATTGCTTAATTGATTGACCTAAAGCTGAAATGAGTGAAGTCCGATGAGTACAGAAAACTGCTTGTTAAAGTTAATTGTCTGTTCAAGTGTTTTATTTCAGTGTAAAGACAACTATTGTGGACCATTCCAACTTTTTCAGGAAGCAATTTTTCAGTGATGAGGTCCATGTAGCATACCTGTACAATGCGTTTGGTGGTGATAGACATTATGGTAGCCATGAGATGGCAGTAAAGAACAAGTGAAATTGTGCCAGCAGGCTGTCAGCCCTGCATTTTACTTGGTCGAAATGTTCCAGAAATAAGGCAGGGAGAAATGTGGACTTTAAAGCCATTTATTTTCTGATAAATATTTTATTTCTTGTATAAATGTTATATAAAACCATAATGAGAAGTGAGCTTAAATGTATCAGATAACTAGTGCACAACATTTACATTTTTACCTGTTACATGCACTTATAAAATTATTTCACTGAATCACAAGATCTTTGTGTGTCCCTTATTTTTGGATACCCTCATACTCCCTAGCACTACCAGTACTTGCAAGCAATTCAATAATCAGTCAGGGGTTAAATAAATAGTATTTAGACATGTTATAAATATTAACATATAACAATTTGCTCATGATATTTAGACTAGAATTCCAAGGGACAGGCAAGACACTACACAAGCTGAGTTTGAGTTTTAACAGAAACATGAGATGAGACCCTGAAATTGTTGCTGCATACAACTATGAACTTGTGCTTATGGAAAAACAAAGGGTCTATACACTTAATCCCAAGCTTACAAAATATTAAAATGGTTCATCCGCACATAACTCCGCCATCCGTCATGACGGTCGACCCTTCCCACAGTTTTCTGTAGCGGCGCTCCACTGTGGTTTAGATGGCAATGAAAACAGAACAAAGGGAATGGGATTCCAGGGGGAATGGATTCCGGGGGGGGACATGATCTGTGCCGCTACAGGTTTCATCCACTGCATTAAATTATACAGAGAACTGGAAGGTACTGTGTTTATACATTTATCATCACCTCATCCGCGTGATTTAAGAGTGCGGTGAGCATCACTGCGGGAAGAAGTCCGCCGTTGCCAGGGCCTTCAAGCCCCTCAGTCTTGCCTGCACTTTGGGGGCCAGTTTACTGGGCTGAGCCTGGTCCTTCTCCTGCGCTCTCACTTGTCTGTACAAAAGCAACAGAGAGATGCCGTCAGATGAGCAGGTTAACATTAAACCGTGCCCTCGGCTGATCTCTGAAACATGGATGGAGTATGTCAAAATCTATGAACCGGAGCCTTAAAAAAAGCAAAAAGGTGCTTGCCAATAGTCCCCGGGGAAAGTGTATCTGTGTTTGTGCTAAATATGGTCAATGGCCCTCATGCGGCTGACAGAATCTCTCACTGAACACTTTCCTTGGAGTTTGAGCATCTCATAGATGAACTCTGGCTGCCTCCTAAGGTCAAATTTCTCAAGGCCAAAACAAGTGTCAAAACATGAAATATGGAAAAACAGACTGAAGAAGAGCTTAAGAATCTGCACAAATTCTTAGCACATATGTCTTCCCAGGCAACACAGACAGTAGTATAACTTCAATAACAATTGGATAGCTATGAGAGCCATTTTGTGTCTATTGAAACCAGGCATACCTACTGTATTTGTTGCCCAAGCAAAACTGAGAAAAATCTGGTCAATGAAAAAGAAAGAATACCCCAACTTCAGGTGCACACTCAATTCATATGGAATACCAGTGACCTGTCCCACAGCCTTAGGAGTTCTTATTTGGTAAAGGGCACTGTGGGGACTACAATGCATGACCATTTACGCTTGTTTCCAAGCCTTTTTGAGTCATCTTGCTGGCCACAGAGCATGATGCTGGCCTGTTCCTAGTTCCAAACATTCCTAGATGAATGTTGGCTTTCTCTGTGGCTGGATGCGGTCTTCTGTCATGTGTCTGTACGAGGGGAGCGGAGGGTGGGTGTTACCGGTGGTCTTTGGTGGTCCCGTCCTTCAGCTGTGCGATGCGGGCGCTCTCCGGCAGGGGAAACTCCGCTCTCAGCATCTCTGGGGTTAGAGCTACTCCCTTGCTTTCAGATCTGCACAAACACATGCCAACATGGCTGGATGACACCAAGATCCTGCTCTGAGCAAGAAGCTGTCCGCTCAAACTGCTCAGCTATGGCAGCAGAGTCCCTGGGCTGCAGCAGTTTCCTGCCATGTGTTCACTTACTCTGCTCTGAGTGGTTCAATTTAATTCTCATGTACAGAAGTGAATATTTTAATCAATATCTTGGGAGGGGTTAAGCTCACAGCTTAACTGAGCAGCCTTTCATAATTGCCTTCTGTAGCTTTCATTGATTGATTAAATGTTTAGGACATCATTTGTGAGTCGGGGCAGGGCGTTCAGAGTTCAGGGTGTTCATTCAAGTGTCTAGTGTGTTTACCCTGGTGGTGTGTTTAGGGTGTTTACTCCGCTGTTCACTGTGTTGAATCTGGGTGTTCAGTGCATTTAGGGTGTTGAGTCTGGGTGTGCAGTGTGTTCACTGTGTTGACTCTGGGTGTTCAGTGCATTTAGGGTGCTGAGTTTGGTTGCGCAGTGTGTTCACTGTGTTGACTGTGGGTGTTCAGTGCGTTTAGAGTGTTGACTCTGGGTGTTCAGTGCATTTAGGGTGTTGAGTCTGGTGTGCAGTATGTTTCGGGTGTTGACTGCGCGTGTTCAGTGTGTTTAGTGTGGACTCTGATGTTCATTGTGTTCAGTGTTGACTCTGGTGTTCAGTGTATTTGGGTGTTGACTCTGGTGGTCAGTGTGTTTAGTGTGGACTCTGATGTTCAGTATTTGGGCGTGTTGGTCATGGCTGGTTCTTGCTCTTACAGCCCATCCATCACGTCCTCCTTCAGCTCCTCAGGCAGGCAGGCCAGGGCAGGAGGTGCTGAGCTGGGGAGCAGGTCTTCATTAAAGGCATCAGCCCTGCTGGGAGAAACAGCTTTTAGAACGAGGGTGGTCTGAATGGAAGATTAATAGGGATATCCTACCCAATGGCACACTCCAGTTGTCTCTCACAAGGAAGATGGAATTAAAATGGCTAGAATAGAACAGCATCTTATTTTCAGGGATTTTCTGATTGTGTGTTCATTTACATAATTTCAAGGTGCATAATTGTTGCACAACAAATCCAATAACCTCTTGCTTTGTCTATTGCACCTCACAGTTTTAATATGCTAGTCTGCATCTTTTCTAGCGGATTTTCATTTGAATATTTAAATCAAATGAAAGCAATTTAACGGTCCATATGGGGTATTAAATTTGATAATTAACAGCAAAGTAATAGACTGGAAGCTTAGCATTAAGTGTATCACTCCAGGAAATGTGCTACATTCATAATCGATTATTAATGTGGCTGTTTTTCTTCTTAGCGGTGTTCAGCAATGTGCTACATAAACATCTGTTGGGATTCATATACAGCCAATTTGTTCTGAGGGCCTGGTTTACATAATATAAAACAGTGTAAATTAAAGGGCATGACAAAAACACAAGAAAAGGCCCAAAATCTACGTTTGAGCAGGCTGAAGTGAAAGAATCACTTGAAGTCCTCACTTTGGTACAAGTTCGGTCTTAAAGCGGTTTCTCAATGTAATGTAATGGTTAGACTGAACACACCCCCCCCCTACCACTTTCCACATCCACCAGATGAGACAAAGCAGATTTGCTCTGAGAATTTATCTTTGATTGTCAATTTGAGACCAAGGGCAAGTCTCCTTTGAATATATGAGGTGTTTTGTTCTCTTAAGAGCAAATCATTTGTATACCTCCCTACATGTAGGCGTAATCTTACACTAATCGCTTTAACACGTCCCGTTGCTTCTAAATACTATCACTCTAGATGACTTCACCATCGTCAAGCACCAACGTTATGCCTGCTGCAAATCACATCTTCCCTTTGAAATACATGAAACACGAGGCACCCAGTGACAATTCCTTCTGCCAACACCACTATATAAATTATCTCCATTTCCATGAATGAAATGACTGATCTCCAGCCATGTCGGGACAATAACACTCTAACTCTCCTCTGTTATTGTACCTCATATAGCCAGGAACAGCAGGTTGGCCTATTGGAATATGAAGCTTAACAGCATCTGTGCTTTCATTGTATGTATACAGTATGTATGCTTTGTATTGTATTGTATTTCAGGCCCATAGCTTGTTTTGTGATGCTGCGAACAGATTTTCCCAAAGGAAACAAAGTCATAGGCACCATAAGGAAGCACGGTCATTTCTTTGCTTCTCAGAATGGCTTGTGTGGCAGCTGATCTCTGACGTTGGCCATCCAAACACATTTGACCCTTTATTGGGTTATATGCTGAACTTGTCATATATGGAAGAAGCCACGGCTGGTCGGTCGCTCTCCCGAAAATGATTTTCGGAAGGGTGGGATGTCTGAAACACGGTCCGACTTACTGTCGATAATCTTACCAGAGCGCATTTTGCAATACACGTGTGGTGCAACGATGCCCTTACATGCGTGGCGTCCAGGAGCTGGTCAGAGCAGGAGGGCTGGACAGAGAGGACAAGGCTGCTGACTGGAACTTCTTCCAGGTCATCACCCCTCGGATCACTTCCTGCGGTCAACAGGGAGTGATGTTAGAAAGGAAGAGCCACTTTTCCTTCCTTTTGGAGGTTGTTTTGTCTAAACAGTTTGTGCCCTTCTGAATGAGCACTTATCTCATGTTAGTCTGCACATAAAGTAGTTTGGAGAAGACCTGGACTGCTTGTGATGTAGACACAAACAAACACGGCTCACTTTTGTCTCTATAGTGTTTTCATAAGCCCTCCTCTTTGATTCCGAGTCAGTAAATTCTTTCTCATAATAATCAGTTATGTTATCAACATTGCTCCAAAAATCGGTTAAAACCTAGGTGCAGTCATTCTCCAGTTGAATGGGACTAATGGATTGGAGGCTGCTCCACTGATGTAGAACAAAGCTGACTGTTTGGAAAGCAGGTGTGTTTGGATTCTGTCCCAGTAATACCCCTTTCTGCACAATGGAATCATATCAGGGCATTGCCTACACACTGAACCTCAGCACACCACAGCCAGCACGGTTTAAAAATAACTCCAAAACTTCACCACCCCTGCTGTACAATCAAATTTTACATTATGGGACATTTAAATTATCTGCTGGTTAATACTTTTTTGAGTAACCCACGTCCTTTGAAAAAAAACTTTGCATGGGTTTTAAGAAAAAATAAACTCAAGTAGAGGGTTTAAGTAATTAGTGCCACTTGGTACTTGCAATATGTCCAACAATATGCTTTTCGTATTTTCCCTTTTTTTGAGTAGTTCAATTTGTTGCAATTTTAAATGAGTAAACACATTAAATGTTACTTGTGAGAGGTAAATCAGAAAGGTTCAAAGCCCTTTGTAAAATTGTTGACTCTATAAATGCTTGTCTGTTGTCCCTCATATCCAGTGGGTTTACCGTCCGGTCCAGGAACTTCCTCTGGGTGCTGGGTGCATGGACCCCCACGTTAGGTCCTTTGGGAACGGGGTGCCTCGGTAAAGGACACAGGTGGAACTCGGGGTCACACTCCAGGTAGCGGGGGGGCTGCTTGTAGGCCTGTAGGCCTGGGGCCGGGTTCTACACAACACGGGGGAGATGTTAAGAGTTGACAAAGGTAATTTATCGCTGAACTCTGACACATGGCGTAACTACCCTATTATGGTCTAGCAATCTACTGGTTTTATCTACTGGTCTACTGGTTTGAGATCTACTGATCTACACATTTTATGGCATTTTATTTTCAGGTTTACCATTTTCAATCTCAAAGCATAATGAATTTACAACTGGGCGGGGGGGGGGGGGGATGTTGTGATTTGGATCAGGACATACAAAGATTCTGAGGGGGTGGGCATTCGGGGGCCGCAGCAGGGCAGGGGGGGCACTGAAACTCAGGGCGGTGGTCTCTTTCAGCTCCACAGCCTGGTCCTGCCAGCTCTGTCCGGGCCCCTCCGATTCTGGGAGACCGCATTCTGCTGGAGATGTTATCACCGCGGGCAGGAGTTCATCCTGCAGTTAAACAAAGAATGATCAGAACAGGGCTCCTACAGAGATCCTGAAGAGAGTCTCTCAACCAGAGGAGACAGAGGTGGAGAGATGTGATGTTTTCAACCGGCCTACGCAAAGGATTACATACACAGCACTTTCAAATACTTTCAAATGAATACACGAACACAGCCTACAGACATGCATCGTGAAATGGGATTTTTGGGCTTAAACTGATGGAACATGATGCAATTCATCCAGCTTTGGAGCAATTTTTCTCAAGTGAAGGCCCTCGAACTTGGGTCCTGGCTCTAGGGACGGGAAGGGGTAGTGGTTCTCAAACTCAGCCCTGTGTATGCTGGTTTTCATTCAACTGCGATCCTCATAAAACCATTTTTGTAAGAAATAGCTATGTATGCCATGAAGAATAACATCCCATATCAGTTGTGCTGTATAATAAATGATTGAAGAGAGGTTGTTTTTTAACTCAAAAGGCTCAGTTAGTGTACACATTGGTGTGGACACATGGCCACTAAAACCATTTGAAAGATAACAAAGGTTTCAAAGACAAGGCGAATAATAAGAAGCCAATTGTGTTAATAAATTTAAGGAAAAAAAGATAGAAGTAAACACATTCGACAACCTTAACTGAACAAGAGATCGTCTGTAACAAAAAGCAGCATACACAGACGTCCCTCTGGATGTTGCCGTGACGCTCAGGGCTCTTTGACGGACGGCCGTCCTGGTGCCTGTTGTGTTTACTCAGCAACAGTTTAATGGAGAATGTGAGGTCTGAGAGAAGGGTCAGGTTTCCATGGGCCGCTGGGACAGGCTGAGGATGTAATGTGATAACACAAACTCCAGTCTCTGGAGCGAGCGCTCGGTTTGGCAGTCGGAAGCATTGCCGCGGCGCGGTTCCCTCGGTACCGAAGGGCCTGTTTATGAAAAGCGAGCGACTCGGCAGGTCCCGAGGCCGGCGTGCCCCGTGTGCACCGAGGAATGCATCGCGGCCAATACGAGCAAGATGGGAAAAAGCACAGAGATGATCCTCAGTCTGGGAATTTACAGGCACCATCTTTCCGTTAGAAAATAGAACTCATAAACTGACCCTTGCAGCATATTCGTCACGGATGACACATTTACTGGCACAAATCTAGTTTCAAAAGCTCCACAGGAATCAGCTCCAATATAGAAACATATGTACTGTGAGCTGGAGGACCAGTGCCCAGATGAGTGTGTAGGGAAATAGTAAATCTCAGTTTAGCAATTCTATGAAATCTTGAATGGTATCTGCGGTTTACAGCTAGCCTCCACAGTTTTAGTAGTAATAATAATAATAATAATAATAATAATAATAATAATAATAAAAGTACTAATAAACGCTTGGTGGTGAGAAGGGTCACCTCAGCTCCTGAGCGTAGCGGTCGGGTTGAGATACTGGGAGCAGAGCCCTCCCACGCCTGTAGAGGTGACACCTGCTGATAGCCCATCAACCTGTAGTGCTGAGGAACCTTCCAGAACAACAAGAGAACATTTTAATACAACAGCTTCATCCCACACACCCCAAAACACAAAGCAAATTGTGGTGAATGTTTTGAGATTCAAATTTTTTATTTAGATTTTAAAGTTAACCCTACTTGTGTGTCTGAACAATGAGCATCTGCCAATTCATCAAGCTCTGTCACTATGGTGTGTTTCTGAGGGTTTGTTTATGGAGCTTAAAAGTTCAGTCACCCTTTCATTGTTGCTAAGGAAATAACACATACAGATCTGAAGATGAAGCTCCTTGCCATGCTTCACAAACAGACTAAATGTCCTCATTAGTAACCAGTGTCTCCTCTGCAGGAGATACATAAGGTCTTACAGTTTCAGCTCTATAATACATGTGCGCTGAACAGGATAGGCATTAATACAGTACCTTGAGCTTGAAGAAGGGGACATGGGCTGTTATCAGAAGTGAGACAGGCTTCACCGGAACTTGGCCCAGGGCATGAGGGGTCTGGAGAGACACCATCTGTCAGACAACCATCTTCACTGCTGTACCTACTGATCTCTGATAATAATCAGTCAGCATTGCCCTATTCACTTGTTACTGCCTTATTCACTGATCATGGATCTGTCAGATAATCACTGTTCTGTTCCTTGCTGCTTTACTGACTGCTGCTTTTGACTGTTAGGTTCAGACTTACGAGCTCATCCAGGTGATCCAGACAGGTGAAGGTGGGAAAGGAGAAGTGGTGCAGATTGTCCCGGGACAGTTTCAGAGGGAGGGGCTTCTCGTCATCATCTGCTAAAAAATGGATTAGACACACACTTCTTTAGTAACTTTAGGAACCACCTGAAGTTCATCTTGTTGAATTGCAGACAGAGATATTTCAAATTAGCTGAATTAGTTTGTACATATGTCTTCACAAAGACATAGTGTGATGTTACCTATTAATATTAAACAAAACTAATTCCCGTTGATATTTTAGTAAAAAAAATAGAATAATGCAAATCATTGTGGAGTTGAATCCTCGATCTTTGTAGAAGGACCTTTCGCCTTGAACAACAAATGCATTTTGAGATACTTCAGTGACATTGGGCTTTGATACAGAGCAGTACTGTACGGTATGGTTCGGGATGTGGCCTGGCCTGTGGGTGTGGTCGCTCACCTGCAGGTGTGTCACTGCGAGCCTGCCTCTTCATCCTGCGCACTGCCTGCTTCAGGGACGAAAGACGGCTGACCAGGCGACAGCGGATCAGCACCTGAAACGCACACGACACAGAGCGCTCACCAGGACCGAAACTGTAGGGCGGCCTGTAGTGTAGTGGTTAAAGTAAAGGACTGGGACACGCATGGTCGGTGGTTCTAATCCCGGTGTAGCCACAATAAGATCCGCACAGCCATTGGGCCCTTGAGCAAGGCCCTTAACCCTGCATTGCTCCAGGGGATTGTCTCCTGCTTAGTCTCATCAACTGTACGTCGCTCTGGATAAGAGCGTCTGCCAAATGCCAATAATGTAATGAAACTACAGCTAACATAGCATCTTGTGATATTCGGTCGGGTTTTGGTTGCGCTAATTGGTTCCTGATTGGACCTTATTCGGTAAAAGAGAAATCAGGAATTGCAATTCCTACAAATATCTACCACGAATGACAACATCTGTCCCAGTCTCTCTGCTGTCATCTCATGCAGAATTTGGTCAAATTAAACTAGATCTGACCCTCAGTAGAAATTGGGCTGTAGATAATTCAAACTGGCCTAGGTACAGCAAATCTTCCCAAACCTTATTTCTGGGACAACAGACCTGTGCGATATTGGAAGGATGGGCGCATTTGGACTACGTTTGTTGAATTTGTGATCCTGTAATCGGATTTAAGAAGGTTGATGACTTCCTCTTTCTGTGAGCTCAGATGCGACGCTGTAATCGGATTTCCACGGTCAGCGAGGCTCAAGCAGAATCGAGGCGTTAATCTGCCGCTCATTCGTATCCGACAGCCGTGTAGCTGCTTCTGATACATATCACCGGGATGCTGTATGAGAACAGCACGCTCCCCTATCTGTCACCGGCTGGGCTGACCGCTAAGACGCCACACGCTCCCGCTACAGCAGAAGCCAGCAAGCCAGATAATGTCCATGTTAAATGATACAATGCAAAAAACACACAATGCATAAACAAATGGGATTTGCCACAGAACGGGGGAACTATCAATTCTCAGCTTTGTTTGAGGTTTTAGGCGGCCTGACCTAAGATTAAAAGCCGGGGCAGGATTTAATATTAACTTGGGTTCTTCAGTCCGTAGAACAAAGGCTTTTTCAGTACAGATACCTTCAGTCTTAGGCAAGGTAAGTATCATATTACATTTTAAATGCATTCTGAAGTTACCCCATAAGCAGTCTCGTGAATGATGATAATGAAAAGTTATTTCGCTGTAGAATATAGTGTCTGGAGGTGTTACAGATACATTCTTAAGACTGTGTAAACCATTACCCAGCCATCTCATGGAAAAAAAAACACATCTTATCGGTAATTGCTTGCAGATAGTTTTTAACCAAGCGCCTGTCGGTAAAAGCTTGTGTATTTGTCAATTACACTGAGATTACAGACGACAGACCCTCTTTGTCAGATAAACGCTATCTTTGTTTAGCTTTAATACTGCACTCAAGCTCTTTATAAAATAAACGTCTAATGCATAGGAACGGAGGCTGATCAAACGGATATTATGTACCAAGCCATTCATGCTGAGAAGAAATTATTATGGGGAAGATGCTATTGAAGTATACAGGAACCCTGCGGTTAGCTTACTGACTATTCTCTTTATCTAAACTAAAAACAGGGGAATGAAATCAGTTCTTTTTTTTTTTACTACTTTTTTTGAGAGAGTAATGGATTTCACTGCGGCATTTCAGTGGAAAAATCCATTTTAAGGCTTGTGTTTAGAACAAGAAATGTGTTTAAAAAACATAGCAGATTGCTACCAGGCAACACCCTATTATAAATCAAGATGAAATATCCCTTGGTGTATAAAAGAACTTCAACCTATGTCTCTCAGCAGAAAATACCAAACAGCATTTAACAGTATGGAAAATTTCTTACAATTGGCACAAATGAACAAAGTGAGGACAGAGAAGTCCTTAACGAGCTCGTCAGACTAAATATAGCTGACCTTTGGACGCTCACCCATAATGTGCTATTTAGAAGTTATGCCGTTTCAAGTGTTAATTGCTTTCCCTGGCTTGCATAGTTTCCCTAAGACACTGGACTATGGACAGCCAGGCCTCTTTTATGGAGTTAAATACACAAATTATCCTTGTTTTCCTGCTGCTTGCAGATGCAGCAAGACAAACACACAGGAGCTGGATATCTCAAAGATGCGCATCAGCTGTCCATCAGGTTCAATGTGCATCACGTCACCGTTATCCTGGAAAGCTACAGTGTTCTGGGACTGGATGCCATCAGAACCCTTATTAAATATGTCAAAGAAACAGATCAAAAGAGGCCATAATGCCACAAACATGAAGTCCTTTCTGGAATGGAGTCGTATTTGTCAAAGCACTGTAAAATTATTCATCTGTACGTCATAATATTTTTTTTTGCATGACGTTTTGTGCACTGTTTATCTTTATGCCCCAGTTTGGAATGTCCAATCAGATTTGTAGGCCTGTTGACTGCCCTGTCCAATCAGAAAGGTGGTCACTAGCATGCGTTCTGTGAAAAGTGTGCAGCCTGCTACCGTCTCTTATCACACTGCACAGCTGGTGCGGGGCCGAATGCAGGCACCTCTTAACACACACACAGTATTTCTGTCAGGAGCAACAGGCGAGGACCTGAGGGATTTAGCTCAGGCTGGTGTACCTTTCGGGCAGCTTGCTGGAAGAGTGACAGGGCCCTCTGTCTGACCTCCAGCGGGCTGCTGGGAAAGCTGTGGAATTCTGGGACATAATCTGGCAGCTGAAAGACATTATGAGTTGACATGTTACAGATCAGAGAAAGAGAGAAAGAGTTTGCAGATCTCTGCCCTAGTGGATTGTGGGATTAGAAACCAGGTGGGACATAGCTAGTATCAGGCTCGGGTGAAGCCGAACATTTCAAATCCGAGGTTACCTGTCCAGTGGCACGCAGGACACGCCGAAGAGACAACCGCGTCCGGTCCTGGACGCAGACCGCCTCTGCCACGTCCTCTCGTCTAATCTGTGAATAAAGACCAAAACACCACGCTTTTATAGTGGGGCAGGCTGAGGAGAAGACATTTTATTGTGTGTGGCGGGAGGGGGGGGGGGGGGGGGTTGTCTGGCAGGACTCCAGGGTTCCAGCGGAGAAGCCGAGAACAGTGGGGAGTTTGTCTCTTGAAGTGGCTGTCGTCTCTTCTCCCGAAAAACAAAGTTCCCATAAAGTATAAAGTGTGTAAACACAGAGCAGATGGGACAGGAAGCCCTCCGGAACATCTGGGGGGAATTCTGGGAGACATCCGTCTCTCTCCGCGTCCCCAAAATCCCCCCGACTGCATCGGCAACCGCAAAGAGACTCATGTCCACATCTCTGTACAAACAGCTGTACTCCTTTTCAGCCTGATTGACCTATTTATGTGTGAATGAACAGTGGGCAATATATCCCACTGAAGTCAGAGCAGCAGATACCGCACTGTACCTCAATAACAATACGAATTACAAAAAATGACTTCAGATAATTATTTATATATATTAACTGTAAAAACATTATATTGCTCTTGTGCATAGTATGTCCCTTCCTAATATTTCTCTCTTCTGATGAGTGCCATCCCGATATTGCCACATGGATGTATTTGCTGTGTCTTAAGATGTCAGAGGATTAGCGTACTTTATGCTTCTACCTGACTCCCTCAGGTAATGACTCCATTTCCCAGGAGTTAGTGTTCTGGGAGAAACCCTTGGGTCACCCCCACATCTCATATCTAAATTGCATCTAAATCACAGTTATATTCCCTGTTCCTCTTGCTGTGATATCTTATTAAACCTCTTTCCTGAATGGGTATTCTTGGGCCCTCCTGTCTTCCCTCTGGCATATCTGTCTTCCCACCTCTGGCCTAATATACTGCTCATATTCACACATTTCCACAATGTATTTGTACAGCCAGCTTTCATTTGAAAATCACAGACTACAGTGCTTAATTATACCATGTGTGCTGCTGTTTGATCCCAGCTGATTTGCTATGCTAATATGCCTTGATTATATACATACTGTATACCGTAAATCCTCAAATTGCGGCCGAGGTCTTTTTTTTACTTAGACTGCACAAAGCACAGGCCTTTATTTCTTATTAGGCTTCTCTTGTAGAATTTTATTCTTAAGGATCTTTTGTGCGTTTTATTGTGAGACATACATTTCGTTTGGAGCAGCATACCGGTAGGCTATCAAAAGATCCTCGCTTTGGTTTGGGATTTAATTGACTTTTGGACTGTTTGATTCTATTGCTAAATGTTGGGACTGATGGGCACTGAAATCTGGGGGGTATTTGATGGTTCACTGTTAAGCTTTATGTAGTTGAAAGAGTGTCGGGATTTCCACCCGTCTGTTTATTGCAAGCCAAAATTAAATTGAGTTAATTTTTAATTTTGCCTGATTTACTTTTTATTAAATTCGTAGGCTGGAATGCCTCACGGCAACAATTGTGTTTAAATGTATACTGCTTCAGCCTTTGGCAAGCTACTCAGAAGGGGGCGGCAAGCGACTGGTAGCTTGAGAGCAAGGTGTTGGGAGACCCATGGTGTAGGACAACGACTTTTCATTGGCAACAGTATTAAACCAACCAACAATATAAAATATTAAGAAGAGCTCTTTTATTTAATTGAGTTAAATCGAAACAATGTCTTCTAGTGCTCATGGACTGATAGCCCTACTGGTAGGCAACATTACCCCGGTTTGTATTTGGGGGCCGGCCTTTATTTGTCCGAATCGACCACGCCCAGGCTATTACCCGAGGCCCGGCTTCAAATAGAATCCCGGACACAATTCGAGGATTTACGGTATATAGACATTTTCTGTGGTTTGTATTTAATATATGGCCATCAGGCCATCTTACCTTATATTCGCCAATGGCCAACTCTCTTTCTTCAAAAATCTGCTTCCTGGTCTCAGTGGAGACTGGGTCCCTCCCAAGATGAACTTGCCTTGTTCAGCACAGACATAAGACATATTAATATGGTCTATTCATTTCTATTACAGTCTCATATCTGTTATTATCAAATATTTTGATTGAATTAATGTATTGTGTTTGTGGTTTCTCCCTGACTGACAGAGCAGAACTGCAATTCACTTAGTTTTCTTAATTAGCTAATTAGCACAAACCTGCAGCCAGGAGGTACAACTAACTAGTAACATCAGCTGTCTGAGTTAATGGGTGGAACACATTACATTCTGACCCCTGGATTGTACAACGCTGCCTCATGCACACTGAAATGTGTTGTATGAACTCCTACAGAGTACATAGGTCCGATGTGTACTCTGTTAGAGTTGAATTAACACTGGTTATTTCACTGTGTGCCACGCCCTGCTGTACTAACGGCTTACCATCTCAAAGTATTGGCCCTCTCTTCCTGCACGTCCTGGCGGACTTTGCTTTCAAATAAAGCTTCCTTCATCTGTCTGGACAGGGACCGCGCCTTGGCCTGGGACATCGCTGGACATGATAAAGAACAAACACAAATGCTGTGCAGGCACAAAGGAAAGACGGACTGGAACAGCCAGCTGAAGTAGATCACACAGCATATTCAAAGCTTTTGTCATATCACCCTGCGCTGACCAGGAACAGAGTGTCTGCACTGGTCAGCCAGAGTCAAAAATGTATTACACATTCCTTGATAAACTTGAATAGCTTCCATAATGAATAATGAACATGCATTGCCGCTGATTTTGTTTTGTGTTTGCTTCTGAAATTCGGTTCCACAGTGCCTGTCTGTTATTATTGAATTAGATTTGATGTCAATCACATTTGCTTAAAGCCAAATGCAGTGTAGCCAGCGTTCCCGTATTGAGAAATCGGCTCCTGAAATATAAAGTCACAGTAGCACAGACAGTTACCACTCATGCATTGCTTTGAGTCATTAAAGTGAAAGTGAAAGCCATCCACTGTAGAAAAGATGTGTCATTATTGCATTATGGCACTGGTCAGAATGTTTAGGGTGTAACTGTATTCCACTATGATTGCTAAAAGCTACGCTTTTTTAAAATCAGAATGGATGGTTTTCCAGTGTGAATGACCTGTGAAATGACTGGGATTGAGTGAGGGGGATTACCCATCATAGTTCAGAAACTGTACAGCATAGAATCACAGACTCTGTAAAGACAACATACTGTCTGTGTCATAAGAACAACATGAGAATAACATGTCATTCAGCCCACCCTAGCATGTCATTCTGTGTGTGGTCTATGGCTGTAGTTACTGTAAGCTAGCGTTATGGGACTGGGGAGTTATATTCATTACGTAACCGGTGCCTACAGGTGGGCATTCATAAAGACAGAATTCAGAAACCCACGTGCACTCTGTGTAGGAGCCAATCAGAGGCGAGCGTGCCCCAGGGGTTAGGGGAGGATGCTTTCATCCTATCAGGACGCTTGGGGAAAACGAATAAGGGCTCTTCGCTACGACGGTCCGATGAACAGGTGAGGCTGTGTAACACGGGCATGGCAGGACGGTGTGTCAACACTCTGAGTGATAGTGCCTCCAATATGAACTGTGTCGCACTTGCAGGGACTAATAAACCGCCCAGCCTCTGTTCAGCTAATCTGCGCGAGGTCTGTTCGATTGCAGTAACAAAAAGGCGGAATAATAGGGAGGTGGGAGAGTGATATGCAGGAGCAGGGGGTAATGCCATCTGTGGGGATCGTTTTCCCCACTGCGTCACTGCATCGCACTGCTGAAGAGCACTGAACGTGCAGTCTGAACAGTGCAGTCTCCAGTCTGCAATGAACAGAACAGCAGGTGGGTTTTAATACAGAAGTCATTTGGAGGATTATGCCCTACTATGCTGTGTCACTTTGTTACTGTGTGCTGTGTCACTTTGTTACTGTGTCACTTTGTTACTGTGTGCTGTGTCACTTTGTTACTGTGTGCTGTGTCACTTTGTTACTGTGTGCTGTGTTTGTTACTGTGTGCTGTCACTTTGTTACTGTGTGCTGTGTCACTTTGTTACTGTGTCACTTTGTTACTGTGTGCTGTGTTTGTTACTGTGTGCTGTGTTACTTTGTTACTGTGTGCTGTGTCACTTTGTTACTGTGTCACTTTGTTACTGTGTGCTGTGTTTGTTACTGTGTGCTGTGTTACTTTGTTACTGTGTGCTGTGTTTGTTACTGTGTTACTTTGTTACTGTGTGCTGTGTTTGTTACTGTGTTACTTTGTTACTGTGTGCTGTGTGTGAGTGGGTAATAGTACCTTCTCTCAGGTCTTTGGAGGTCAGCTTGTCCTGCCTCTGCATCAGCACCTTGGCCACTCCAGCAGGCGTGCTCACATCGATAGCAGGTTTCAGGCCCTGCGGCTCCCTCTCCCTCTGTACAGGAGGACAGTGTCGCCGTTAGCAACCCCTCACAGCTGCTCGACTGACAGATGAGCTGCCAATGACGGAGCATAACTCCTACAGCTGTGTGGATGGAAACCGGGCCCACGATGGGACTACCAATCAATTAACAAGACAACAATGAACCGGACATTACAAATTGGTTACAAATTTTTCCCTTTTTCTCCCAAATTGGTAGTTAATTGTGCCATATTTATTCCAATTATTTGCGTTAGCTGGAGATGCACCGCTTACGTCCCTGCCCCTCAGCAGCCCGGAGGGATCTGGCGATCCAGAGAGTGACACACCTTCTTCAAGCCATATCGTCTCAGAGCCTGCGACCGTGTAGCCGAGGCCAGTCTGACTGTATATTATCTTTTATTTCATTCTAATTCATCTGAATGGTCTTTATTGCACTTTATGCAATTTTGCACATAATTGCACTCGAAAATTAAGGCTCATTGATATCAATGAACATCTGTTCTGATTGGCTGGCTAGCTCCAATGAGTTGAACGCCGTCTGTGCCAAGCGCTTGGATTTGTTCTGCCGATGTGGAAGTCCAAACGGGTTGTTTAAATGCACTTTCTTGGATTTATTTGAGGACTGTGCATTTTGATGCTTTCTCAGTGTTTTTATAGCACCTTCAATTCCTTTATAATCCACATAGCAATATGGTAAATATGGGACCTTTAATATTAAACACCATTGCACCTTATTTCATTTTATGTCTCTCTCCAGACACAGTGGAGGATCTGATCGGAAATAGCATTGAAGGGTCTGAGCTTTGAGAAAGTTAATGTGAGAGAATGTGTTCAAGTTGGTTTAACCAGGGAAAAAGGGTTAGAAGGCCAAATCAGGGAAGTGTCCTCACCTTGCGAGGGCCCAGGGTCTGGGCCTGGGCCTGGGTTTGGGTTTGGGTCTGGGTCTGGGCCTGGGTTTGGGCCTGGGTCTGGGCTGGACCCAGGAGCTTCCTCTTGGTCCTGGACAGGTGCAGTGGTGAGATGGACTGAGGATCCAGGAGCTCTTTCAGTGACACACTGCCCTGTGTGTCACCCATACCATCACTGTCCACAGCCGAAAACACACACACACTGCCAATTAGACATGTAATTAAATAAGAAAATAACATATTATTATTATTATTATTATTATTTAAACGTTTTACATAGTTTTTATTTTCTATTTATGACAAATAAAAACATCACCAATTTAAAAATGATATTATTAATGATATACTGTGTGTTATTATGTATAACTGTCATCATCCTTGCTTTCTTAGGTTCAGTCATATTAATATATTTTTAACCCCTTACTTAAAGTGTCAGTTCAATAAAGGATTGTATAATTCATTCATAATATAAGCGTAAATTGGTTTCTGTGAAGGGACCGGAAAATGTTGGCGATCTCTCAATCTTTCGTCTCGTGATGTCCTCGTTACAAATCGATAAATCTTCATACATCCATAGATGCATCTTTCTCCCTATCTTCCCATCGCTCATCTCTCCCAATTACGCCTGATGGAAGTGGACACAGGCCTCACCAGCCTGTCTTAGCAGGGGGCTTGATCTGGAGGTGACCTTTGTGTGACTGTACACTTGATATCAGAGTACATCCCTCAGGAGAATCATTAACTTCCCTGTGCTATAAACTGGGGAGAAATGCAGATCCGCCCTCCGTGATGGATTGCACTCATTTTCTCATGGGAACAGAGTAAGGGGGGGACTTAATATGCAGACGCACAGCCAAACACAATCAGGCCCAATTATCGTACTAAAGCACACTCATCTAAATTCAAATGTGAACACAAGGCTTCCCGCATTTGAAAATATAGACCTACCTTCAATTCCATTAGTAGAATTTTTTTTACATATTTAGGCATGGAAAAAAACAGGCCATTTCGATGTGATCATTCATGCAAGTCAGCTCAAATAGCAGCAACGTGTTTATGCGAAGGTGCTATTACCCTTTTACTGCTTTTTCTCAACTTAATGTTGAGAGAATTGTGCAAGATAAAATCATTGGAACTATTAATGTGACTGAGAAGGCCACTCAAGGTTGTCCAAAACAGAATAAGGTGTTCACCATATATACTTTACCACCCATCCACAAACATAAACATCAATGAGACCTACTTAGAAAATAGATCCAAAGGTGCTTAGCAGGATTTACCAAGCTCATATACAATGTCATTTTTAAATTAGTATGCAATTTACTGGTCAATTATTTTGTTAGTGTGTACAAGAGCAAGGTTTCTATTATTTTTGGGTTACTATTGGCATAAGCTAATTAAAAAAAATGTATTAATTATATAACAGTAATAATAATTTCATATGTACCGTGTATTTTAACTAAAAATGTGATGTTGAATGTAACGCATCTCATCGGAGCTGACATCACAAAGCTGTCAGGCGGATGAAATAAACTCCCATGATCATATATCAGACAAGCAGCGTGAGCCACAAACACAGTCAGTTTATGGGCTGTCTGGTCATACAATGGATCACGGACCCGAATTTAGACAGCGTACACAGACAGTGTAGGACCGCAATTCTGTGTGGCTCTAGGGGGTTACAACCACCTTCTGTTGCCATGCATAAACTCCAGTGTTTGGTCAGACCTCTGGAAATGAATGCAGGAATGGTGGAATATAAATGTAACTTAATTCTTAATGGTAGCTTTCCAAAATAGGACATGAAAATAATATAATACCATGTGACAGGGCAGTCTTTCCGATTGGCGGAAAATCCAAGATGGTAGCATTTGCTTTTCAGATTATCTTTGTGTATTTACAGGTAGAATAACCTTTTTCTGGTTCAATAATCTGATTAAAAGCCAACATCGTGTTTATACAACATTGCTCAACCATTGCACTGGAAATAATCTGTCCCAAAACAATGCTTTAAATGTTCCAATCTTAACAAATGTTCTGTCTTCTAGTGCTGGATCCAGGTCATAACTTTTATAAACAAACTTTATAAACAAACTCCCCAGTCATTCTTGGCAGGTAAATATATAATATAGTGAAAGCATTAGACAAGTACTTCATTATTACATTACGTTACGTGGCATTTAGCAGACGATCTTATCCAGAGCGACGTACAACAAAGTGCAAATCAAACACAAGAACAAGTGCAAAAGTGGACCTGAGAGGACAGTACTGTTCCGAGTCCTAGTGTAAACATACAGCAATTCAGAACCCTTCACCTACCACCATTCCATAAAGTATACAAAGCAGGTGAACTGCAGGCACCTTATTGACCAGAGGTGTCGCTATTGCACTCTGAGGCAGGGAAAACCTTGCTGACAGAGACCTTTGCTGGGTTACAGTGCTCTGCTCCACTGAGAGCTAGTGTGGATGCACAGCACTTTCCTGTTATATTTCACACATTTATCACACAGGCCAACATGGATCATTTCACTTCCCTCTCCTGGACGTACCCGAGGCCCAGGTACGGAGAGCAGGTCCCCGTGATGGTGCAGACGTAAGGCTTGGAGTTGAACTGAGAGATGACCAGCTGCAGGGTGGTCTGGGCAGTGCCATACTCCAGCGGCGTGAATGTCACCGTTACTGTCACCCTCCCGTTCGCTGGGATGACCCCTATTAACACAGAAAGATCGGCTGACTGGCACATGCCTCAGTTCTGGATTAAACCTCAAATGAACAAGTACAAGTATACATTGATGTATTTATATTCTGATAAGTAATGTTACAACATATTCATATACTGTATACTTTGTTTTGGAACAAAGATAGAGCTTGAGATTTGACACGTCAGCCTCATTGTCTTTATACACTGACCAGATTGTCAGAGGGCAGTTCAAGGAAAAAATACATTTGATATTTTACCACTTCCCTATGTCTCATAGTTTATGTTTGAATCCTATTGAATCACCGAGTTCACCTTAGACACCATCTTCACTCGATGTGATTGATTATAAAGTACTGGTTCCACCCTGATAAGTGGCTGTTTTCTTTTCCTTCTTAACCCAGCACTCTAAGCTGCATGGCTTTTGCTTGACAGAGAAGGGGTATTAGGCTTGCACGCAAGGCCATATGTCTATATGCAACATATGCTAAACTTTGATGGAAATGTTTCGAATGAAAGTTCTTTTTTCAGACTGTAACCTATGTCTCACAAAGCAAAGACAAAGAGAGAGAGTCGGTGCTCTAATTTCTTCTGTGTGAAAATGACTTTAGTGATTAATGAAGTGTTGGAGGAAGTGGGGAAGCTAGTGTAGCACTGAGCCATTTGGGTAGGACGACAGTAAACATCTAAATTCATCCCCAATGTCTGGATTGCATCAATGCTCCGGAGACAGTCTGGGATAAGCCTCACACCCCCTCCCTCTCCCTGAGGGCCCAGACCCACACGTCACTGCCTATGAGGAAACTGAACACAGCTTGTTTTCTGTCACGGTGACGGCAGGTTACCTCAGGATAAATCAGGAAACCTGGGTGAGAGGGACGTTAAATTGCAAGGCACTGACATAAGGTGAACATTTGGATTTGGTGGTCCTTTTAGTGGGACTTGAGATTAAAGGGATTTGGACCCCCTGTCTTGAGAAAATTCATTGGGTAACATAATCTGTTGCAAATGACTGTGAAGTTAAAGTGCAGACTTTCAGTTTAACACAAGGGTTTTTACATCTATAGTGGGTGAACAGTGTCGGAATTGTAGCTGTTTTCATACATAGTCCTCCCAATTGTAGGGGACCAAAAGTAATTGGACAATTGGATACTCAAATGTTTCTTGGACAGGTGTGTTAAGTTTCATCATTAGTTCATGCATAAAAGAGCGAGCAAAAGAAAAAATGTCAATCAAAAAAGAAATCAATCATAGCCAAACAATTAAGTGTGTCAAAACGGTTTGGTAC
Organism: Conger conger; assembly: GCF_963514075.1. Lineage (NCBI taxonomy): Eukaryota > Metazoa > Chordata > Actinopteri > Anguilliformes > Congridae > Conger > Conger conger. The sequence goes on along the minus strand of NC_083776.1, from coordinate 10,779,209 downwards.
ATTGTTAAGAAGCAAGAAGGTGCTGGTGCGCTCAGCAATGGCAAACAACCTGGTAGACCATGTAAGACCAGTGTAGTGGATGACAGAAGATTCCTTCAAATAGTGAAGAATGGTATCAAAATAATAAAAATAGTAATGATATATAAATGGTGAAGAAAAATCCCTTTGTTCAACAGATCAAGTGCACTCTCCAGGATGTAGGCGTAGATGTGTTAAAAATATACTTTAAAAAACTTGTGGAGTTTTGGAACAAAGTTTCATGGATGGATGAGACAGAGATCAACCTGTAGTGATGAAAAGAGGAAAGTGTGGAGAAGAAAAGAACAGCTCATGATCCAAAGCATACCACCTCATTTGTCAAACATACATAGTGTTATGGCTTGGGAAAGTATGGCTGCCACTGGAACCGGCTCACTTGTGTTCATTGATGATGTCACTGCCGAAGTATCCAGAAACATCTTGTCTGCTCAGATCCAAGCAAATGCATCAAAACTGATGCAGCAGGACAATGATCCAAAACATACAGCCAAATAGTTTTTTTCAGGACAAGAAGTGGAATGTTCTTGACTGGCCAATCAGCTGACCTCAATCCAATTGAGCATGCACTTCACTTGCTGAAGACCAGGCTGAAGGCAAAATAGCCCCCAAAAAAGGAGCAGTAGAAGAAGGCTGCAGTTCAGGGAAGTTACCCAGCATTTGGTGATGTTCATGGGTCAAAGACTTAATGGTACTGACAATGGTACCTTAATGGTAACATTCATTGATCGCAAAGGACTTGCATTTAAATATTTTAATATGATGACTTTATTTCAGTTTGTGTCCATTTGTCCAATTACTCTTGGTGCCCTAAAATTGGGGGGGAACTAGGTATAAAAAGGGCACAACACAGTTCACCCAATATGGATGTAAAATTAAAACAACTAAAGCTGAACGTCTGCACCACATTGTTTGATTTCAACTCTGTTTGCTGTATAGAGCGAAAACAACAAACATGTGTTACTGTCCAAATAAGTACACCAAATATGTGTATACATTTTGAAATGTTATTGCGTGCAAAGTTGTGACCTGGTTAGTTGCATCAACGGCAGACAAACAAATTTTCTGAATACAATGCTGAATATTATTTCCATGGCGAACGCCAAACAACCCTGTTTGTTGACTTGAGATCTGCTGCATCTGTTGAGCCTCCTTTTTTTTTCAGATGGAGTGCCATAATGTTCTTGGTTATTTATTTAGGTAAAATTAACAGATACAAATTGTTTGGTTTATGTGTTGTACATGACTGTTGAAACAAAGCTTCAGATTTGGTTACAAAGTTTTTGCATGCCCTTATCAAACACTGGATATAACTTAGCACATTGTCAAATCAAACAGATTAGGCAAGGGAAAACATTTTAGGGAATTTTTTTTTGTCACTTGTGCCATTAATGTCTCGGAACTGCTGTAACACTCTACTATCTCGATCTTTTAAACAATTAATATTTGTAAAGGTGGCATAATTTTCATAGCTCTTCACTCTTACTTGAAGGTGAGAGTGAAGGTGAGAGAAGATAGGTGAAAAACTATTAATTTGAGCATTGCATATGATTCTGCACATGACATAATATTCCTATTAAAAAAACTACCACTGAGTAAAATGTTCCACTGACTTTCAGAATATATTTTTGGAAACAAGTTTAAGGCAATGTTTAAAGTTATGTGAAGCATTTTTAAGGCTACAGTATATTTAAGACTTTAATGCTACGGTTAAGACTGTGTGAAGTCTTTTAAGACGACATGTAAGGCTATGTTAAGCTGCTTTTAAGGCTAAGTTTAAGATATACACTCAGTGAGCACTTTATTAGGTATTTAGTAGACAATGTTAGTTGAGAGATGCTCTTCTGCATACCACTGTTGTAGTGCCTGGTTATCCCGTCTGGCCCTTCTCCTCGGACCTCGTCTCATTAAGAAGGCTTTTCTGCCTGCAGAACTACTGCCTACTAGATGTTTTTTTGTTTTTGCACCTTTCTCTGCAAACTCTAGAGACTACTGTGGCTGAAAATCATAGCAGTTTCTGACATACTCAAACCACCCTGTCTAGCACCCACAATCATCCCACTGTCAAAGTCACCTAGATCACATTTTCTCTCCATTCTGATGGTTGATGTGAACATTAACTGATGCTCCTGACACGTATCAGCATGATTTTATGCATTGCACTGCTGCTACACGATTGGCTGATTAGATGGCATAAATAAGTAGGTGTTCCTAATAAAGTTCTCAGTGAGTGTATATAAGCAGTTTTTTCACACTCCAGATTTTGAGGGCTTCCAAAGCTGATCACAGAGATTTGGGCAAAACCTGGCCTGAGCGATTTCAGGCTGAAAACCTGCAGCCATGCGTCCAGCCTGGGATTCAAACCTACAACCATCTGATCACAAGCCCATTTTCTAAATCTCTGAGCAAAAAGTCTGTTTAACTGAACAGAGGAGCATTGATATATTCCCTTCATTGGCAGAAATATGTAGGTCACACGGTTCTGTAACTATTTTTAAAGTATTTTTCAGCTGGCTTGTGTAGCCTGGCTCTGTCAGTCCAAAATCCAAACTCAGCCCAGCTTTTCCAGCGTTAGACACAGATGTACAGCCCGGCGACGTGTTTTGTGTGTCCATAGTGTTTTCAAAACACACAAATCAGAGCGGGGCCCTGGGCGACACTGGCTCCCACACCCCGCACACGCACACACGCACGGTCGCCTGAGAGACGGGCGAAACACGAAGCCTTCTGCAGCACCTGAGAACGACCAGCAGCGGAGCTCTGGAGCCTGCACACACACGCCTGACCCCGAGACAGCGGGACATTCACGGGATTACTCAGCTACTGCAGCTGAGAGCTGGCCTGGAGAGTCGTTATTATCAGCACAGAGCTCCAGGATTCATTACTCCCCAGTTATTCATAAAAATGCAGAAAAGTGCCTGCATGTCTCTTTCAGCTATATTTATAATGCATATTTATAAATATGAGAAAACAGTACATGCCCATAGGAACTGCCAGGAAATACCAGTATACATTTCCATACTTCCTGTTTGAGACTAGTTTGCTGTATGAAGGCAGGTGGCAGTCCAGTTTTTTTTTATCTTTAATAGAGCTGATGGCATGTGTGGCATGTGTGATTAGCATGTGGGGGGGGGGGTGTTTCTGTTTATAAGTAATTGAATGAAAACCAAGGCTGACACGTTCAGTTAGTCATCCAAGAAAGTGATTCTCAAGCATCATATTTTGCTGGTTGTGGTTTAGTGGTTTAGTACAGTTCAAATTCCATACGCCATTTGGAACATACATATGTGGATACAAGTGCTTAATGAAAGTGTCATTTACAATTTAGGCCAGAACCGGACCTACTCTAATGTAGGTCATAATTGAACATAATAAACATGATTGATTGACAGTGCATAGCGGCTCCACCCATGCTAAGGTTCACTTCACTTGAAAGTTCTGTACTTCACAGCCCCTTAGCGTGAGGCAGAGTTACCTGAGAGAGGCTGGATGCTGAAGGCCTTGTGTGGCTCGATGCAGTACACCTGGAACTCAAAGTCTATCGGGCAGCTGCAGCTCAAGGGAATGCAGTGGCCGACGCTGCAGGAACAGGGCAAAACATGAGCGCTCGACTAATGAGTTATTCACTACCAGTACCATTACCGTCAACAAACAAACATACAGACGATAACATGCAGAGACGGTGTGTGGACTTTCAGTGGTTTACATCGCCACACCACTCTGGCCTTCAGCGAGCACACAGGTGACAGGAATGGCGAGAGGAATGGATATGTAGCTGCTGCTTCAGAACACCCTCCTGTGCAGCATAATAGCTGGCACTTCTCTCTCCATCCCTCCCTCCTGGCATTCCTAACACACAAATCTTAATCGCTCTGACATAAATGCAAAGAAAGGGAGCCTGCAGTCTGCACTGATGAGATCAAATGAAAGCTGGCCATTTGTCACGGCAAGTTGGCCTTGTGTAAATGTTCAGTAATTAGTCAAAGGTGCTATTAAGGAGAGACTTCCTCGTGCTTCTCATTCTCTCATGGAATGAACTGTGACTCATTTCCCACCTGTTGTGTACCGCACTCTCTCTCACCCAACCCAACAGTTTCTATTCACAGATTTTAAATCATATTATCGCAGCATTTTTCCATAATTTGACTCAAAATTGCTAATTGCTTTAGGTTAGTACCCTAAACCTTACACTGAATTAGTCTTAAGTGGATTTAAATGTGTTGCCTGCATGAATAATCTTGTGATATTACATAATTTTGCTAAATAATTTCAGTCCACGATAAGACTGGGGCATCTGTTCCATGAAGACATCACAGTTAATTATACTGATAAATCGATCAATCCTGTTTTCGTCCTAAACATGCCACAAGCTTATGGGGTACAACCTGCTTCATGACTCAGCCCCTTGGTTTTTGGCTGGCTCACTGTAAAAAAAAATCCCTTCCAAGGGCTTAAAATAAATGCTTTTATATACCACTCTTATATATTAATTATACTGTATTAGATATGCAAGGAGAGCAGGGTCCTTAGAAGCAGCTACATTGAAGTTGGTTCAGTTGTAACTCTGCAATGGAAGAGGACTTGTCCTTTTCAAACATATTCCTTCAACGCTTGATCAGCTTTCTCTGCTCGTCTCCATTCTGTCTATCCAGACTAATCCAGACTAATAAAAAGGCCCATAAAACGACTAAGACCAGACTGCCGAAAATCTTTATTGCCTTCCGTTTACAGGCAATATCACTTGGGTGTTTATTCCCCGAACTTGTCTGCAGCGTCCCCTTATCGCACTGTTTTATAAACGGGACCTGAGCTTTTTTTCTCACTTTATTTGTTTTGAAAACAAAGGTGCATTTGTTTCCTCACGGGTTTGTAACACGACTGTGGTTACAAAGGGAGGGCTGGAGATAATATCAGATACCGTCACGTTAACAAAAGCCTTGGGCTGATAGTGCTGTGAGACTGAAAGCCGAACACGTCAAACACCTGAATTAAACATCAAACTTGGCAACGTTTCACAGTGTTTAATTTTCTTGTGCAAATATCTTCTGGGGGTCAGCCATATTTCACCCTTTTCCATCATGGAGAGAACAGGTGGAGTGTGAACTTCACAAGGTCAGCGTGACAGTGGGTTACATCAAAAGATTTTTGGGAATGTTGTTTCTGTTCGCGTCCTGACCCTGTTATCATCCTGGACTGCCTCATAACATTGTCAGACTGCAAAAAGCTTCTCTCTTCTTTGGAGGGACCAAAAACTTATCATAAACCTCACAACTATTAAGTTAACTATTAACTAATACGCATGAAGTTAATAATTTTTCAGGAGGGAATTTAAAATATTCAGACAATTTAATTGAAAGTTTAATTTAATACCTCTGACCCAGCGGGACGGGTGGCAGGCGGACATGGGGAGGTATTTCCAAATCGTTGATGACGGGGTAAGCGTGGACAGGTACCAGGAGGTTCTCGTCGCCCTGAAAACGACAGGCACACTGTGGATGGAGGTCACGGTTGGGCAAGTACAAAGCATATGAACAGAAAACGACTTCAACTGAAATGACTCCCCTTACACAGTAGTGAATAAAATGACTGTGTGCATGTGTTGGTAAGTACAGTGTTAGTGTGTGCTTCTGCTATTTTATCCTTTAATTAACCAGGAAAACCCTCCCTCACAGAGTGAAAATCTCCTTTACAAGTCTCAAAGGCAAAGACAACACAGTTGTGAATCATAATACTCATCTCCTGAGTGTTAGATATCTACCTTGCAGTGAATCCGAATGGAATCATAAAAGTACCGCCATTCATCTGGGCTGAAATGCACTTTCACTGTATAGGAGAGTCCTGGGACCAGCCGACACTGCAAAGCACAAACATCCTATAGTCAAAGTGCCTGCATTTCATTGATGAGTGTAGTGTAAAGTTATTCTTTAATACATACAAATACAAATAAAACCACAAAATATATTTAAAAAATGTTGTATTGCAGTATGTTTTTCCGACATCTTAATGCACTTGTAATATGATGCAATAAGTAAAAGTACCGCCTGTAGCTTAGTGGCTAAAGCCCATGACCCAGAAGGTTGGTGGTTCAAGCCCTGGTGCAGCTACGATAAGATCCGCACAGCTGTTGAGCAAGGCTCTTAACCCTGCATTGCTCCAGGGAGGATTGTCCCCTGCTTATTCTAATCAATGATAAGTCGCTTTGGATAAAATTATCAGCTAAATAAGAAATTATAATTATAGGATTCTTGTGAACCTTTCAGCACTTAACCAAACATTACATCAAGAGTGAACATTCCCAAGCATCAACACTGGGAGTTTGTTAACATATACTGTACAAGTGATCATCCCAACCTCCTTTTTACTTAAATTTAAGTGTTACTGATACATTACTGTAAATTAAAGTGGCAAAACCAAATACAAATTTGCACAAAGAATAAAACTCCCACACACTGTGTACTTACATAAGTACACATTGTTGAGATTAAAGTCTTTTAATTCAAGTTCATACTTTAAGCGAATGCTCAAGAGCATTGCATTGCAGCACATCTGAATGTGGTCTTTCACATGAAGAATGCGCTGCAGATTTCCCAAGAAACAGGAACTAAACGAAACCACCACACTGCAGCAGATCCACGAGCGATAAGAACAAATGACAGTGTGAGACAAATGCCAAAATCTTCACACGCCATCAACATACATGCTGATGAGTTTACCTTTTTTGAATACTTTGTTTGAAAGTGCTTTGTTTGGGTGGGTATAATGTGGATGTTCACCACTTCAGAGGAAATGTTGATGAGTTTCTGTGGAAGGAAAAAGATTACAGTACAATTCCAGTTGCTGAATGCTTCTTTAACAAGCACACAATGAAGATTTGATCTGTATTTACCATTCAAAAGCATTTGCTAAGCATATTTGTTAAAGTACAATTGTACAATTTGGAAGCCTATTACATGACTAGAATTCAACTACTGTGGTTAAAATCAAGTGATGAGTAGTGTCACAAATAGGAGTCAAACCCAAAATCCTGTAAATACGAGGAGAAATACTGATGAATGACAAATACGAAAGATGAAATTGAAGCAATAAAGGCCTGACTGTTGACTTCATCAGGTCCTGCAGCGAATCTTTGGGCCCTGACTTACCAAGACCCTCTGGTAATCTGACCCCACCTCGAAGCCGCCAAAGTGAATCGCAGAAGGCTCGGCTTGTATGACATCGTTACCCTGGAGTTTGGAAAAGACTTCTGGGAAGCGAAAGGAGACAGGCAGTGTATGAGCAGAGCATCAAGAGAGTAGAGAGAGAAGCAGAGTAGCAGAGAGCAAGGCATATTGTACATGCTACATGCTATAAAAAGAAAATACTGTGGACATTGGTCATCTTGATACCTTTTCTAACTCTGGGTAGGAGCAAAACTCAGTCCAACACATCATCAAATTGCTAGATGTGACAAGTATGTGGCTAGAGTACATATGTGAACTGTCAAATTATGCTGACTCTCATTACTATGAAGTATTGTATTCATTATAGTAATGGGAGTGATCAAGATTGTGAAATTTTTAATAAATGGAACCACCATGTGTTAATAGTGACTGTAAATAATAATAATTGTAGTGTTTTGCAGATAGGACGGCACGGGTGCAGTGGGTATGGTGCAGCCGCCTCACAGCAAGGAGGTCCTGGGTTTGAATCCCTGTCGGCCGGGGCCTCTCTGTGTGGAGTTTGCATGTTCTCCCCGTGTTTGCGTGGGTTTCCTCCAGGTACTCCGGTTTCCTCCCACAGTCCAAAGACATGCAGGTTAGGCTGATTGGAGAGTCTAAATTGCCCATGGGTATGAGTGTGTGAGTGAATGGTGTGTGTGCCCTGTGATGGACTGCCGACCTGTCCAGGGTGTATTCCTGCCTTTTGCCCAATGTATGCTGGGATAGGCTCCAGCCCCCCTGCGACCCTGTTCAGGATAAGCAGGTTAAGATAATGGATGGATGGATTTTGCAGATTCGTTTGATTAGTTAATATGAATTAGTGACCAACGTCATATTGTAGTTCCACCCATTATGAATCACACACTCCCATTACTAATACTACATTGCAAATGATTATTTGCTACATAGAGGCCCTTAACAAGGGAAACACATACACCTGATCTTTTACTCTTGATACAGCTCAATATTCCACCTGTAATTCTACAGCACTAACCCCCTCATCATATGTCTAGTTCCTTAACTTGTGTGGAGCAGAAAGATCAGCATCGTACTGGTTTCCAGTAGGTGATGTGGCACGTCCAGCCCCATCCTTGTCTCCTCCACCAGCTGCCCCAGAGGAAGCTTCTGGAAGCTTCTTTGGAAGGATTCTGGGGTGGAATGCACCACCTCCATTGCAGCCTGGTGCTCTTATTCTCTGATTTCCAGGATGAAACATGCCATCCGGACTGGAAGAAATACATCAATTAATCAATTAATCAGTCTTCATTTATCACACTGATTCACACTGGCCATTTTCCAAAAAATCGTTCAAGCCAATGCAGGAAAAAACTAACTGATGGTTCAATACCATTGATGTTATGAAGTAATGGCATAAGTACTGCACTGACCAAATGAGCCCCCGGACTACGGAGAGGAAATGCGTAGGCTACAGCAAAAACACCCACATTCCATGCTTCAATGCTGTTGCAAACAGACGTTTGAAATCTTACACTCTTCAAATTGAGAGATTGAATCTCTCTTTTTTTATATTATGCTAATTGCATTCCAATGAAAATGGAGGTCCTTTGTTGATCATTCTCTCTTATTAATTCAACCCTGGACTGATGGCTTCTCTCTTCCCTGTGTGGGTCTCTCTTCTTCTGAAGGCACGGCATTTGCATTACCCCCAGACTGGTCGATAAGATGACCAAAGGAACACAAAAGTGCTGCAAAGCCTCTTGTCGCTGGGGATTATTGATTTTGTTCTGCAGGCTTGTGGGTGGAGTGGGTGTTTATTCAAGTCTACATCACTATAGATTTTTCACATGGCTTATTTTGGTAAAACAATTGTAATCAATAATGTCTACAATGTTAGAGATAAGGAGGAAAACTATCACAGGAATTCTGTCTCTGAGGCTGTGCGGGTAGGTGCATTAAGGCGATTGACTGCTAATATTTCTGAAGCATAGGTAACTGGTAAAAGGTAACTCAGGTAACTGTTTAGTTTTTAGGCATTTAGTAGACTTCTTATGCAGAACAACTTGCACAGCTTAAATTATTGTATATACAATCCATGTATACAACTGGACATTCACTGAAACAATGCCAATCCCCCACCTAGGAATCAAACCCACAACCTTTGAGTTGAATGCCAATTTCGCAAAGAATTATGCCAGTATCAGTGTCTGAAAGAATAACATATGCAATGTTTTAAATGTATAAACACGGTAATCATATATTCCTTCATTTCATTTCTGTTGATGACCCCATCGTTTGGCTCTGTTATCAAGAATACTAATAGGAATTTTATTTGGCTTGCCGTTTTTAGGATTTCTGGGCCCAACAATACCTGAAAATGCGCATGAACTTGTCTCTTTCTTGCTGATTATTTGTAATATTAAAATGATCTAGCTAGTAGTAAGCAGATGATTGAAAAATACTTGTCAAATAATTTTGCTATCGACTATCAATTTCCCAGGAATTCTGTCAAGAAAGGCGGTTATTGAATGCACATGATTCAAGCATGATTCAAGTAAATTCACCCAGAAGGACCACGAGATAGCAAACAGATTAGCTCGCACCTGCCCGGAATATTACCATTTCTGTTAGCTGAAGCTCCTAGCTACTGTAGATATCTAACTCATTAACTTAATATCTAGCTGTAACTTACCGTTAGATAAAACAAGATCGCCTTAAAATATTGTTCTTAAAGTGAAGGCAAAAATTATTTAGGCAAAGAAATCAAATGGTAGTAAATGCGCAGTAACTATATTTAAATAAAACAAACCTAAAATTAGGTTCCATCCAAATGATCATTGGCTGGTTGACAGTTAAATTACTGTTAATTCGGCTGACGTTAAAGTAACTAACTTAGCTACACGCTTTCCTTTGTCACAACAGACACGGTGCCTCACTATCAGATTATTTAATTTATATAAAGGAAAAGGTGAATTTACACTTAGATTAGCAACACTAACATTATCTCAAACAACTGCACCAACTCAAGTCGTGCTTTAGTTTTAAAGAACAGTTGTGCATGAACAGCAAAACACAATGTACCTGTTATTTCCAACTTCCACCAAACACTTACTGTCACCATGGTGATGCTCCGGCTTTCCGGGGCGTGAACAAAAGGCGTGCGGAGTACCTTCAGCTCTTGCCCAAGATCATCATCCAAAATCCAAGATCACCACACACATCCAGTTCTTCCCAGAATAGTAGAAGTTCAGAATCGGTTACTCGGGCAGAAACGTTCTCGTACCGACACTTTGAGTCGAGCTGTTAAATCAGTTGTGTTACAAGCAAGCTTTTGCTGCATGACTGGAAGATTTGCCGGAGCGCTCACTTGCGATCCATAAAAGGAACGAAACGCGTTACCATTCATAATTATTCTTTTTTACATTTTTAACCTATGCATACTGTGAATAATGCATCAATCTGTGTTCGTAGGGCTTGCAAAATAATCAGGTCTGATCTTACGAAACAGATCATAAATGATTTTGCCATGAGTAAATGGAAGCCTCTTATTAGATTAAGAAGGTTTATCATAAACTCCATCGATGATCATCGTCGTAGACTTAATCACAGTGGCTGTGAATACCTTGCAAATTCAAGTCTTAGTTAACCCCTTCATCATATTACATGGAGAAGTCAGTCTCAAACAAGATTTTAAAAAGTCAACTCGTTATTTATTTTATTTCATGTCCATTGCAATGCTATAATATTTTTTATTAATTATGAAAATGGGTAGAAATAATATGTGTCCGACTACCTGCCTATCTCTCTGCATCTCTTTCAAAAATGTAGATACTTTATATTCACACTGGTTTGAAGAGTGAAAATTAGTGGATGAATTGTATATTTGCCTCCTCACATGTTAATGTGTCATCTCTCTAACATCAACATTTCACATATATGCTCACCAACTATCTGAATCCACGGGGCGGCCTGTAGCGTAGTGGTTAAGGTAAAGGACTGGGACACGCAAGGTCGGTGGTTCTAATCCCGGTGTAGCCACAATAAGATCCGCACAGCCGTTGGGCCCTTGAGCAAGGCCCTTAACCCTGCATTGCTCCAGGGGAGGATTGTCTCCTGCTTAGTTTAATCAACTGTACGTCGCTCTGGATAAGAGCGTCTGCCAAATGCCAATAATGTAATGTAATGGTTGCTAAGGGTGTGCAGTGCACCTTCATCATCATTCTCATTCACGTATCCAAAGACTCCATTTCTGACAGATTTCCATCTGCCAGACGTTTTATGACCTTTGCTGCTGTGTAAATATGAAATTTCTTTGGACAAATACAGTGCAGTCTATTAGTATTTGGGAACAATTTTCTGTTGTTCTCACTCTGTACTCCAACAAACAAACATTTGAAATCAAACAAGCACCATGGAGTTAAAGCGCAGCCTCTTAGCTTTAAATTGAGGGTTTTCACATTCATATTGGGTGAACAGCATAGGAATTGTAACCGTTTTTATACATAGTGCCCCCAATTTTAGGGGACCAAAAGTAATTTGATAATTGGCTGCTCAAATGTTTCTTGGAGAGGTGTGTCAAGTTTTATTGCCAGTTCAGACATAAAAGTTGATTCTATGAGTGCCATCTATATTTGCAGTCTGTTGTTGTTGTCTCTCAACACAAGGACCAAAGAAGTGTCAATACCAGTAACATGGTGATTAGGGTGTTATAGCTTGGGTGTGTATGGCTGCCACAGGTGCTGGATCACTTGTGTTTGATGATATCACTACTGACGGTAGCAGTCAGATGAATGATGAAGTATACAGATACATATTGCCTGCTCAGATCCAAGACAATGCATCAAAACAACACTGGGACGATGCCTCATCATGCAACAGGACAATGATCCAAAACATACAGCAAAAGTAGCCAAGGCATATTTTTAGGCATTTTGTTGACTGGCCATGTCAATTAACTAACCTCAATCCAATTAAGCATGCATTTGAAGCATGCTGAAGACCAGATTGAAAACAAAATAGGTTCAGAAACAAGCAGGAGCTGATGAGGGCTGATTGATTGCAAAGGCTTTGCAATGAAACATTGAATATGATGAGTTCATTTTAGTTTCTGTTAATTTCCCCTAAAATTGGGGAAACTATGTATAAAAATGTCTGTAGCCAAATTCCTGCACAGTTCACTTTTGGATTTAAAAACCCTCAAATTACTAAAGTCAGAAATTCACTGTCCAAATACTTACAGACTGCACTATATATAACCTTTTGTACTATGGCAAGACGCTGTCCTTTTGGGCCAAAGCTGAATTATCCCAATACAAATAGATTTCCTCAGATTACATCTCAAAGGGTTCACTGTAATGAGCAATTCCTTGTAATGGACAATTCGTTTTTTTTTTTTATCAGCTTTTCTAAACTTGTTTTGTAATTAAACATATACTGTTTAAAATAAAATTTTCAATTTCAACATATGGCGGATGGTAGCACTGCCGCCTCACAGCAAGGAGGTCCTGGGTTCGAATCCCCGTCGGTCGGGGGCTCTCTGTGCGGAGTTTGCATGTTCTCCTCGTGTCTGCGTGGGTTTCCTCCGGGTACTCCGGTTTCCTCCCACAGTCCAAAGACATGCATGTTAGGCTGATTGGAGAGTCTAAATTGCCCGTAGGTATGAGTGTGTGAGTGAATGGTGTGTGTGCCCTGCGATGGACTGTGTGTATTACATCAATGTTTCAAATATATTATGCTATAAAAACGTTACTTCATTTGACGAGTCTGAGGTAGCCTACTGCTGCCATGCTTCACTTCAGTCAATTGCAATGGACGTCAGGTCTGAAGGGGTTAAACATAGTATAATTTGACTTAATATTCACGATGCAGTCCATTTAATATCGGAAATATTCACATTGTATTATAATCGTAGGTCATCGTATTGTCCCATAAATGTCGCATAATTCTTTTTACATTTAATTTTAATTTAATGCTTAGAATTAGCGTGTTCCTGAGATTTTTTAAATAGTAGCCCACGTTCTAAGAAGAACTCTTACATTTATTTTCAGCGTAAATCTACAACGAAATTGAAGGTGCTTGTAAAAAGCATACTACGGAATGCACTTTGTATGCCTGGTTTGATCGGTATTCGACGTCGTAATATAACAAGACGGTGGTGTCCAGTCCAGATAGAGAAGTAGGCGTTGTCTTGTTCATCAAAAGGAAACAAAGATACAACATACAACGTAGTAATTCTGTCTGTTGTAAATCGAGCCACAGAGGTCATTGGTTTATTTGGCATGAGCAGATCGCACAATTCAGGCTGTTGGATAATTATTTCATCATTAGTCTATATGTTTAAATAAACTTTTTGGAGCACATCGTCACAGTTATCCAAATTGGAATTTCAGTTATCAGCTGGAACATTCACCAAGCGAAACGATGGACAGGTATCAATACGCTCGACACGGAATAGCCGGTTCTTGAACTTATTCACTCATGACAAGCTTTTTTCATGTTTGTTGAAGAATGTCGTATTACGCACTGAAACGCTTATGTTATCTGAGGGCTTTAGAGACCTGCCATGGGCTAATACTGAACGCGCGCATGGATCAATGCAAGTTGGCAACTTCAGACTAAATGTTTTCCAATAAACATTGTGGATGGATTTAAAAAAATAAGGTAGTCTAATCAATCAGGATAACTGCCAAAATGAGGGAGCTTGTTCTTCTTACTCTTTTTCTTGAAGTTTACGCACAGGTGAGTTAATTTTTTTATTGGCTAGGCTAAGCGTAATCCCCCTTTCCTTTCATTTAAGCGAGTTTTTCGTGTGTCTGTTTGCTTAAGTAATGAACAATAAGAATGTGTCCATATGCGTCTACTGTGCTGATTATGTGTCCTTTGTTCCCTCTTTTTCTGCGTTATGCAATTGCAATTTCTCATTCATAATTGTAAATATATAGTTTCACATAATGCAAACAATGACGCAACACATTCAGTAGCACAGTATTTAAGCAATGGCAGTTATATTTACTGTACTTTATTTAAAATAGTACATTCTTTGCTGTACTATAAAAGTGTTGTGATTTCTTTTTCTTTTTGTTGCATGAAAGGGCATTCCCCCAGAATGTGAACCTCATACCATTCTGGTCAGACAAGAGGAAAGCTGTTACGCCAAGCTGCAGAAATATAACTTGTCTAAACCTGGATATACTCAAGCAGGTGAGCCTTAACTTGTCAGAAACTCTCCACATTATGGGGTTCAAAACGAAAGAAGATGACCTCAGCTTGACCTTTGACCTTAGACAATTTAAGGGAAAGGTAAATCTGGTCACCCTCATGTTGGAAAGTTATTAAGATGCTTAATTAACGTTAACTTTAAATTTAATGCCTCTCATGGTCCATTGCTTCAAACAAAAAAATTGGTCTATTGTTGCATACATAACATTGAAGAAACCAGTGTTTACAGAAGCATAATTCACGAGGGTCTCTCGTGAATTATATAGACATACTTTTTTGAGGCTTTTTCTCCCAGTGAACCTTTTCCCTTTCCATTTGACATTCCGTTCAGCAAGTTTATAGCATCAATGATACAATGACACAAAACCACAGCCCAGTCTGATAAAACTGATTTAAAAAAAACAGAATCAGTTTTTATATTATGGCAGTATTTTTGCAGGCATTTCAGGTTGTACCATAGAAAGAAAAAAAAATTCCAACCTAAAATAATATTATGTGTTCATTTTGAAGGATAAATGGATAATATACACACATACAGCGTATGAAGCCATGACATTATCAAGAAAGCTGCTTTGGGTTTACTTGATGTATTTTATCACTTAAGACCGCAAATGCCTCTATACACACCATTGTACAACCAGTAAACTATTGTAAATCTCAATGGGCATTTAAAAAACTTTCACTTTCATTTCTAACATATACTACAACTGAAGTAATTTAAAAAACTGAAAATGGACACAACATGAATCTGAGGACTGTTATGACAAGTCTGGATGATTTGGCTTCAAGAAAAACATTGTTTCAACCTGTCACTATAAATACGTTGGAGAATAGCTATTACATACAAGAAATGGTAATCTTTTAAGATTGTAGGATAAAATGTTTAAGTATAATTGCCTCATATTATTTTCTCTGTGTTAATATTATTCTCAGCTAGTAGTTAGCTTCATGATGGTCCTGTAATTGTACAGGTTAGATGATAGCATCATCTAGTGGTGGTACATTGAAACATATATCAGTTTTCATTCAGATGCATTGTTAATGCAGAACTGGCTGTTGTGTAATTATATATTTTATATTTTATGTATTTATGTATTATTTGCTCATTCATTATTATTGCATTTTGATGGAAAAGATAAATTATGCATTTAAACACAGAAAGTGGGGTTTAACAGAAGCACATATCTTTGTTGTAGCCACTGTTATAGTTACCAGTACATTGTAACTATGTACTTACCTTTGAAAACAGGGACTGTATCATCCACAAACCATTAATAATATGTGGTTCCTATAACAGTGTGACTCTTGCTTGGTTTTCCTGTTATGGTGTGACATATTTGTCACTGACAGTGTGGACCACTGAATTGGGAAGGATAGAGAGTGATGAGGGGAAGTGGGCAATTAAAGCATCATCAACCTCAAGACCTGTCTGTTTATTTATTAATTTTGTGCATTAGGGAACAGAGCATTTCCATTGTATAATTGTTCATTCTTGAAGGCAACAGACTAATATTTAATATATAATCATTCATATGACGCAGTGTTAACTTGGGCTTCCCACGTTTCAGAGCTTGCCTAATGGTGCAACAGTGATGGCTCACAACGGTCAAGCATGTGTAGACTTCTGTTTACATGTCCATCATTTTATATGACTACTACACCATGTGTGCTGGCTACGAATGCCTGCGTAAATGTGTGTGTGTACGTGTGTGTGTGTGTGTGCACATGTGCCTGTGTGTGTGTGTGCACATGTGCGTGTGTGTGCATGAGTGTGTGTGTGTGCACATGAGCATGTGTGTGTGTGCAAATGTGCCTGTGAGTGTGTGTGTGCATGCGTGTGTATGTGTGTGCACATGAGCATGTGTGTATGTGCACATGTGCCTGTGTGTGTGTGTGTGTGTACACTTGGGCGTGTGTGGGTGTGTATGTGCACATTTGTGTATGTGTGTGTGTGTGTGTGTGTGTGTGCACATGTGCGTGTGTGGGTGTGTGTGTGTGTGTGCACATGTGCGTGTGTGGGTGTGTATGTACACATTTGTGTGTGTGTGTGTGTGTGTGTGTGCACATGTGCGTGTGTGGGTGTGTGTGTGTGTGTGTGTGTGCACATGTGCGTGTGTGGGTGTGTATGTACACATTTGTGTGTGTGTGTGTGTGTGTGTGTGCACATGTGCATGTATGTGTGTGTGTGTGTGCACACGTGTGTGTGTGTGTGTGTTTTCTTATTTTTTCCCTTCATTTTGTGAAGGATGCAGAGGCATGTGGGACGAGCTGAACTGCTGGCCTCACGCCCTGATTGGAGAGATGGTGTCCCAGCCCTGTCCCAAATTCCTCAGAAGCAAAGGTGAGTGGCTGCCATCTGCTTCCTGGGCCAACTGTCAACCCTGTGGGCCAACTGTCAACCCTGTTTGAAAGAAGGCTTTCTCCTCTTCTATGGACATTGAGCAGCACCTGAGATCGGTCTCTAGGGTAGCCTGGAGAATATGAGCTGTCAGTCAAAGAAGCCAAAGCTGTCATGAATTGCACCCAGCTGACCTGCACTAAGTAGCCTTATCACCACACCTCCACCATAATGAGATGTGATTGTGAACTGGTTATTCTTATTATTGACTATGTAATACTTGTAACAGGCTCTCAGAGGTCCATGCTAATGCTGTCATGGTCAGAATGGCCCATAGCCCCTGCCACAGTATCTGTAGAAGTAAATAAAAATCTGAAAAAAAAGAAAAGAAAATGTGTCACACTATCACAAGGAACAATGTCCTTCAGGAGTAACAATGCCAACTAGTGACAGATTTGTAAAATATGCAAATTTGTGTTAATTAGTGCATGCGCAGGGACATCGTAAGTCTGCTTTTCATCTACTGTTGATCATCTGCCCCCCCCCCCTCACCTCCCTCTGCCACTTCAGTTCAAGAACAACCTTTCATAAATTTCCCTCCTGGCATGTCCCTGACTAATTGGAAAATTTGTTTTCCTTTCTGAATTTCACCTTGGTGTCCTAGAGTACATGAGAATAATCATGAGTTTTAACTGTTAGATTGATTCATTGTTGTTGCCATTGTGGGGAAAAAAGAGAACAGCAACAACAACAACAACCAACTTGTCCTTCTGTTGTAGAACTGAAGTGGTGTTTTCATCCAAATCAATCCTGTTGACATCAAAAAGTGTTTGATGCAGTGAATTACCAGACAAATAGGGGCTAATCACATTAATCTCGCAATACATTGAGATATGTTCCATGTGGAATGGATGACAATTCATAATGCAGAGATTGATGTGCTTAATACTTAACATTTTACATTGTGCTGACCTTCACATGTTCCTTTTTCATGTTTCCCATGAAATTAGAGGGGTGGATTTATTTTACAAGAGGGAAGTTGAATTAACATGGGCCTCAGGACATGGTGAGTACGGTACAGCTTTCATATATGTTTTTATTTCTTCTCGACGTCTCACTGTTTTTTCCAGGGAAGGTGTTCCGGAATTGCACGGCTAAGGGCTGGACAGATGCCTTCCCACCCCATGTCATTGCCTGTGGGTACGCCTTCAACGACTCCCTCGTAGACGTAGGTGACACTGCTTCTGCTTTCATTCCAATCATTTTACCAGGGAATCGGACATTTGTGTGTATCTGCGGTTCCTGAGATTACATTACTCAATTTAATCATGAATTTATCTGTTGTCGTGAGTGTAAAAATGTTTAGAGACAAGCTGAAAATCTAAATGAATTTTTTCTCAATCGAGTCAATTCTTAAGAATATGAAGATCGTAAAGTATATATTTTACTTCATCATGTACCAGTGGCCTGTGTATCCGTCATATCGTGGAAGCTATTGCTGCTCTAACTTCTGTTTCAGCTTGTCCTTAAACACATGCACCCACCTATGCATGCGCACGAGCAGTACTGAAAGTTGTCATTGTTCCCTCTGCCTCTCTCCAGATGCCTCAATCCCACAAGTACTTCCTGTATGTGAAGACCATGTACACGGTGGGCTACGCTGTCTCCCTCGTGTGCCTGGCTGCTGCTATCTTCATACTCTGTCTGTTCAGGTGTGTAATCTCCCACAGGAAAGAGCCATAGCACCACCTCTCATGATGAATCCACTGCAGCCAGTATCTGTAATGATCTTTTCAGATTCTGTAACCTGAGGGAACTTACATAACTTATGTAAAATTTTAATGTATTATTCATTTAAGGGGGAGGGGACCTGTGTCTAAGGATCGGTGGTTCATTTGGCTAGATTTTATTCCACATTTACATTGTATATGTGCACAGCAATTATATAATTGAATAATCAAACACATTAAGGCAGAGATCATTGACTGGAACAGAAGCCATAGGAGCAGGGTACACCCTGGACTTGTGATGCCCAGTGTAACTCTGTCTATTTTCTCCCTCATCCAGAAAACTGCACTGCATGAGGAACTACATCCACATCCAGTTATTTCTGTCCTTCATCCTGCGGGCAGCCTTCATCTTCATCAGGGACTCTGTGCTCTTTTCCAACGAGGACTTATACCACTGCGACTCATTCCCGGTGCCTATTGCTCAGCTGCTAATCAATTATTCCATTCTTCATCTGATCAATCAATCAACGGTTTCCATCCACTATTATACTATTAGTATTATACATTTCCAACTGAAGAGGAAATGTATAATACCTGCACAATACCTAATACAAACCTAATACATCCAGTCAGCTCATATATGCCTACCACAGAGAGGCTAGCACTGCATAAAGCCTGTATTTGAAAGCCTCTAGGGTTGGGATACTCAAGTGTGGCCCTCGGGGGCCAGCAGTTCTGCTGGTTTTCATTCCTCCTCTAAACCTGATGCACCAAGTGAGTGTAATCTTCTGGCCAGTCACTGAAATTATTGGACTATCAGGCAGAAGACATTACCAGGAGTACCACTGCCAGGAGTACCTAGGGTCTTTTCCTCCGCATTAATCTGTGCTCTATCCCTTCTGACTCTCCCCCTGCAGGTAGGCTGCAAGCTGGTGGTGATGTCCTCACATTACTGCATCATGGCGAACTACAGCTGGCTGCTAGTCGAGGGCCATTACCTGCACACACTGGTCCGCATCTCCTTCTTCTCTGAGAAGAAGTTCTTCTGGTGGTACATCGTGTTGGGCTGGGGTAGGCTTGGTCGTTTGTCCAGACAGAGGCCTTTTCTGATCACTGCAGCCCTCTTTATCCACTCCTCTATTCTCTCCCCCCTGTTCCAATCCCCTTTCCTCTCATCTGTGTTTTCCCACCCTTTCTATCCTTTCCTTATTTCTTCTTTTTGGCCATCACCTTTTCCCATCTCTTCAAATGATTTTGATGTTCAGCAGAAGGCTTTCTTTGATACATCTGATATATCCCAGGGCATTTGCTGGCAAATTTGCTCTCAACCAGGAATGTTCTAAAGTACTTAATGCAAGCAGATGTATTGATTATATTTTAACATTGCTTGTTTTATATCCAGTCTACTATCTCAACTATCTGTATTTCAAAGGATGCATGACAAATTTGAATGATACTTCATTTCCTGTTTAGGTTTGCCTATGATTGTTATCGTGGGTTGGGGCATGGCCAAATATTTTCATGAAGATGAAGGGTAGGGTATTTACAGGCTATATTTTCAATCATATTTGTTAATGTTTTCTTGTTTATAAATGGTTATGACTGAATAGTGTCACGGAAGTTGAGTTGAAACCAGACGTTTGAATCCGAGATAAACTGTAAATGTATCCTAGATTACCAACTTTAATTGCTTCAGTAAACACATCCAGATTGATCAATTGTATATGAAAATATTATATGAGTGAGCTGTTGAAGTAAGGATATCAGCCAAGTCTGACATGTAGCAATAATAAATAATGAATGTTTCTCCTTTGCGGCTCAAGGTGTTGGGAGATGACAAATCACTATTGGATCTGGTGGATTCTCAGAGTTCCTGTCCTGCTCTTCATCATTGTAAGTGCAGAAATCCCCATGGCTGCTGCAAGGAGTTAATGAGGTTTAAATAATGCAGCAAAACATGATGGTTTTCCTGAGTAAAGTGTTTTTACAATATGTTTCACACCGTATAATGAACTTCTTTTTCTCTGCAGATTAACTTGATGTTTTTTCTGAGTATTTTAAGAATCCTGGTGGGAAAATTAAGGACATCAGATGAGCATGCCAGTGATTTTAACCAATACAAGTGAGTTCCCTTTCTTTCTATTCACAATTTGCATGTGGCAATGTCTATTTAAAAGCAAACAAGAGGCCTGTTTCTGGCCTCGTGCCAACCTCACATTTGCATTTGTAGCTATTTCACTGCTGTGAAAATCACAGGGGATCACAGGCCTTTTAACCCCAAAGCATACTGGAGACCAAGATGCCCATTGTTTTTAAATGTACCACAGATATTTAGCCCTGAGTTGAATGGTGATGACCAAAGACCAGTGGCTGTATTCAGTCCTTGGCGATGCCTGTGCCATATTGCTCTTTGGAAACAGATAGATATCTGCCATTGGAAACAGATCTAAGATCAAATCTCCCAGCTTCAGTCTTATACCGAAAAGTGTGCACTAAATAATATAAATATAAAAAATATAATGCGTTTCTTAGTCAGAGGTCAGGACACAAGAGTTCCTATACAGGACTCAGCTGGGTTACTCATCCTGCTAACACATTGGGCGCAGGTGTGTATGTGTGCTGTCACAAGCTAGTATTGAATCCTGTACACTTACAGTGTTGACTGCGGCCAGCAGCCCCACAGCATCACGGTTGAGAGGGTGTCAGTCACTGATCAGCTGTTGGACCAATCTTCCAGAGTAGAAAAGCAGTGGCTGCCACACAATGGTGGACTTTAGTCCTTAATGGCTACCGTATGTGCTCTTTTTCATCTTAAGGAGGCTTGCAAAGTCCACCTTCCTCCTA
Organism: Conger conger; assembly: GCF_963514075.1. Classification (NCBI taxonomy): domain Eukaryota; kingdom Metazoa; phylum Chordata; class Actinopteri; order Anguilliformes; family Congridae; genus Conger; species Conger conger. The sequence continues at coordinate 10,757,886 of NC_083776.1, read as the reverse complement.
GTCGCTCTCTTCGGCTTGCAGTATGTCCTCTTCGCTTTCGTCCCATTCAGCCAAATATGGAACTCTGTGGAGGTGGCTCTCTCCTCCGTTCAGGTAAGAGGCTTTATCTGCGCTGCCTATTTTAACCTTTCCTTCTTAGACTGTACTGCAGCTGCAAAGCTTTTGAGTGTCATCATATTCAAACAATATCAGAGAAACTGATACATTGTGTATACATTAGCTGAGCAAAAAATTACTTTTAGACTTCAAAGTTAGTGAAGAGAAAAAATGAAAAATGAAAAATGAAAAAAAAACTTCTCCATTGCAGGGCTTTGTTGTTGCAGTTCTGTACTGTTTTCTCAACGGGGAGGTAGGTTTTGAGTTTATTCATTGCCCGCATGCAAATCATTCAGAATAAAGCATCAGTCAGGCAAATTTCACCAAATATGTTCAGCGATTTACACTTTCAAGGTTGAGGGATTTGCAAGGACCTATTTTTGCATCTGAACCCAGGTACGCCATTGCTGCAGTTGTGCTGTTTAACCGTGAATTACTTCACTAAATACAAAGCAGAATAATGGATGTTGTTCCGAGCATAACGTCATCTGCTGAGCAAATTAATGATGACGTTTGGAGATTGTTAAAGTCAGCAGGAAAACCGACTGGGCTGTGATCCTGTGGAGCCAGAATAGGTCATCTGCCTTCCAGGGCAACGGTACTTTTAGGTACAGGTCATTTCATAAGAAACGCATGCTAAATAAACCTGCCCGGTTAGCAAACCCGACTGAAAAACAGACAGGATACAACTAATTGCCAAATGCCTGTGTGCACTTGAATGGCTGTTGCAGATTTGGCAAGGTTTAAGTTTTGATTAAATTCCATCACCCCTAGCAACAGACAGCCCGGCTGCTCCAGGAACAAGGGGCCCACTAGTGTCCTGGTTGGGTGCCAGACAGGAAGATCCGGGAGCGATTTCAGGGTCTGCATTCCAAAGCGAGCTCTCGCTGCTCGCCCGGCTCTGATCAGCCATCAAAATGCCGCACAGTGTACAGTACTGTGCAAACGTCTGTGCACCCTTTTTATACACTCATTGGGCACTTTATAGGTAGTCCTGTACACCAGCTTATTAATGCAAATATTTCATCGGCCAATCATGTGGCAGCTACTAAATGCATAAAAGCATGCAAACATGTCAAGAGGTTCAGCTGTTTTTCAGACCAAATGTCAGAATGGGGAAGAAATGTCATCTAAGTGATTTTGACCATGGAATGATTGTTGGTGCCAGACAGGGTGATTTGAGTATCTCAGAAACTGCTGATCTCCTAGGATTTTCATGCACAATAGTCTCTAGAGCAGAACAAAAACAAAAAACATCCTGTGAGCCGCAGGTTTGCAGGCAGGAGCACATTGTTAATGAGAGAGGTCAGAGGAGAAGGGTTAGACTGGTCGAAATGGTTAGACAGGAAGGTGACAGTAACACAAATAACTATGCAGTACCACAGTGGTATGCAGAAGAGCATCTCTGAACACACAACGCATCAAGTGGATAGGCTACAGCAGCAGAAGACTTAACAAGTCTAAAAAATAGGTCTAATAAATACCAAATAAAGTGTTCACTGAATGTATATTGCAAATTCTCCAGCATGCTTAGAACAAGCTACCAGCCGACTTTCTTGCATGGCAGTGTACCTAAGACAATTGCAGTTTTTAAATGCGGCCACCCCAAATGTTGATTTAATTCTTAACCATTTACTGCTCTTTATACTAATTTAAGTGATATTTCGAAAGTATATTAGCAGTATGGAAATTGTTAACAGGAGCCGAATGCATTTGCACAGGACTGTACTTCCGAGCTGACCAATGATAACAGATCAGTTTCTGTTGAAGACAGACAGGAATGAGAAATAAACAAACTTTTAAATAATACATACTTCAGCAATTCTTCTCATCATGATAATGTCCTAGATTTAATCACAATTTGTTGTTTGAATACAGGCCAACGGCATGACTGGTGGTTACTCTGTCCGTAACAAGCGTCAGAACAGCAACAGAGCATGCAAGTAGAATAAGGTTAAATCAAGTAAGAGAAGGGAATTGACTATATAATAGTATTATGTGGTGACTAAACCTCTCTAAAACAGCCCAGTCAGTCAGTAACACAACTTATTGACTGGCTTCCCCAAAGCAATGATCTGTGCTTCATATATGAATCATAGAGGCTGAATGATTGGCGACTGGACTGACCTTTGACCCCAGGTGCAGTACGAGTTCCAGAGAAAATGGCAGCAGTGGAGGCTGAAGCAGCACCTGCACGGGGAGCCCAGACCACACCACGGCTCCATCAGCCACAGCGGCCTGGCCCTCACCCATGTGTCCCTGCTCCACCGGGGCTCCACCACCCAGCAAGCCAGCCAGGTGTAACCATGACAACGCCCAAGGCCGTGGTCCCACCCACCTGCTCCCTGTCCGGACTGCTTTTACTCTGACAGAGCTCAGAATCTGCTACACCCAGAGACTCAAGGATCTCTATCTGAGAAACCTTTATCTCCCGTATAGCTCAAAACTAATGCTGGCTCCCAGCACTGTGTCTGTGTGGGAACGGCATATGTGCCAGAGGCTCCAGGAGCCAGCATATATACCACAAACATCTTCTGTTCAATCTTTCACTTTAGAGGGCCCATAGCGCTAGATGCTGCTTGACACTCTTGGATCTTGTTCCTGGGATCAAACCACAATCTCTGAGCCTATGCGCACAGGTAGATTTAGAGGGAGTTGTATAAAACCCATGAAGATTTTGAGATCTATGCTGTTTTTAAGGGGATGAGGTTGCCCCCAGATAGTGCAGCATCACAGGAAGGAAACTGGACAGAGGCACATTGTCAATCCATCTTTAGGACCAGGTTCTTAGAACTTAGAACTGGAGCCAGCACCACCGAATTTAAATGCATTTTGTCCCAAATGTTCTCCTGACCTTTCAGTAAGTGAATCTTGTAAACTGGCCCAGCTGACTGTGGATATGTGTTACTGGCTTACAATCCTTCACATTGCCAACTGTTCCACTTAATCTATTATCAGAAAATGCCACAATTCTTTAATTGGCATCACTTGGAAAGGCAGGGAGAAGCCTGTCAGTTGATGGAAGTGACAATCTGTGTGAATATCTGGGTTAATACACAAACTTCACTCTGCTGCACTGTTATAATTTGCTCGATTTTTATTTTGCCATATCTCTGTCGTTCTCTCAACTAAATGTAAATGTAATGTCATTTTCACTGACCCATTACTGAATAATCCAGAGAAATGCTGAATAACCTGGTGACTTCAGTACTTTGTGCCTCAAAACTCAATGTAATTTTATATGTCAGGTAGTTGTCTACATCATATAGTAATTAATTAGGATAAAAAACCGAAAACAAACAGAACGCAGAAATAGCAGTATTTTATCATCTAATTTCCTCTTTACCCAGCACATTTAATACATTTATTTTACACAGTACCTGACAGTTTTACTGATGAGCATCAACATGTTATCACCTTACTCTTTAGACACGAGACGAAGGTAGAGACAGTGAGAGTAGCTGTAATGTCTGTAAATCAATCACAGACACTGTTGATTCATTAATGCGCATACAGAGGGAGTGAGCGGTGAATCAGCCCAGCTGAGGGGACGACCTTTGTCACACAATAACGGATTTGCATTATGCAGTTCGACGATACTGCGATAAAAGATTCTGGTCAGGTGCACAGGAAATAAATGCAGGCTAAAATAACATGCACAGAATCAATGTATTTCATCTGCCCTCAAATAAACTATACTGCCTGACGAACACAGAGTAGTCTGATTGGATCACCATTAATGTTATCCAATCAGAAGCAAAAATTGACCAGATGTATTTGAACAGTCATCATGTTGCTTTCAGATATGCTAAGCCACTGGTTACTCCAAACTGGGTTACAAAAAGGAAAGGGTAACAGTGAAGTGAACAGATTTTGCCTGAAATGCAGACAGAAGTGAGTTTATTCTGATCCACATGCAAATGACAAATCATAAAGTTGTATATTAAAAGGATAATCTAGCATTAAGTAATTATGAAAATGTTCAAGAAAAGCCGACACCAAAAAATAAAATTAATTTAAGATGAATTATTATGAAATTGCTACAAAAATTAAAGGTGGCATCAGATTTGAAATGTTAGTAATAATGGCGTTACAAAGTTTGTAGATTTAGTTGCTCATGAATGAGAAAAAGGTCATCTGATGTGTAAAACTTTGACAAAGGTGCAATTATTTTCTAACACAAAAAAGATGTGCCCCTATTCCCCACATACTTTTTTTTCACTTAACTGTATATGAAGCATATTGCACAAACCATTTACACACTCTTTAGAAGTAAAATTAATATGCAGGTTTTGGCCTGGAAGTAATGAGGTGGTCTCGTGCCTAGCATTTCCCTGGCCCACCAGCGGGGGGCAGCACAATGTGGTGGATGTGGCGGGCGGCCGTTCCGTTGAGGAAGAAGAGGAAGACGGCAGTGAACTGGCACCAGAAGGTGAGGGTGAAGCCCAGGGGAGAGGCGAGGGAGTGCAGCAGGATCACGAAGACCAGCATCCCGCTGACGGACAGGGCGAAAGCCACCAGCACCAGCGCCGAGCCCAGGGTCCAGCGCCGTCCCGAGTCCTGGTCCCAGCCCACCTGCGACATCACCAGCAGCTCCAGGCCAAAGATGGCGCCCACCACAGCCAGGGAGGTCAAAGACCGGCACAACCCCATCCCCACCTCCAGCCCTCCCATCCCAGCCGCGCTCAGCCGGGTGGTGCAGTTGGGCGGGGCCCCCGCCTCCGGGACCACGGCCCCCGGGCCGGTCCCCCCACGAGCCTCCACGGTGCAGAGGTGCCACAGCCCGTACATCTGCCCATCCGCCAGCAGCCAGTGGCCATCGCAGATAGCGATAGAGGACAGGATCACCGCCAGGCAGGTGCAGAGAATGATCATACTGCGGGTCAGGCTCTCCAGGAAGGGCGTCCTGGTGGGCCGCACGCGCCCTGATCCCAGGGGCTGAGTGCGACAGAGGGGCAGCACGGTTACAAAGCAACATCATATAAAGACAAATGTGCAAAATGCACAAACGCACATACATATATCATGATGATTTGGGGGGGAAGTACTTTCCAAATAAAATTAGCTCAAAATCCAAATTATTTAGAAAAGGAGCAATACAAAAATCTTTTTTTATACATTTTACTGTTTGCCAAGTGTTGTAGAAAGCCACTATGAAAATTAAGAAGTTACCTCCCCCCTCACCACCACATACAGTGGTGTGCAGAGATTTGGATTTGGGCACCACTGGTCAAAAAGCCTTTTACACTTAATATCTAAGACGCAAACCTGACCTCTAAATTGTACACTATTAAACATGACACATTTCTTAAAATTTTGACAGTTTTCAACAGTTTCAAAATAAATAAGAAAAGGCCCTCTACAAAAGTTTGGGAACCCTGTCAGTACTTAACAACCATAACGGCTTATAAACACTTCCTGTAGCCAACAAAGAGTCTTTCAATTCTCGCTTTTGGATTTTTTTCTTGGCAGAACACCTCTAGCTCAGAAATATTCTTCAGCATGTATGCCATTTTTGAGATCTGTCCCCAAATTTTCAATAATATTGAAGTCTGGGGACTGTGGTGCCAATTCCAAAACCTTCATCCGTCTTTCCTGGAGGTGTTTCATGGTTAATTTTGACATATGCTTTGGATTATTGTCTTCTTGGAATACCCAACCTCTCTTTCAACTTCAGTGTCTGGACTGACCTTTGAATATTAGCCTCTAGAATTTCGAAATATTGGGTAGAATCCATTCTTCCTTACACCTGCACAATATTTCCTGTGCCCCCAGCTCACACACAACCACAACCCATAATGGATCCACCTCCATGCTTAACAGTTGTTCTTCAGTTGCAAGGTGTTCTTCTCTTCAAAGGCTTCACCATTTTTCTCCAAACATACCTTCTTTGCTGGTGGCCAAAAAGTTCAATTTTGGTTTTGTCAGTCCAAAGCACATTGTTCTAAAAGGCTTCAGGCTTCTCAATGTTTTCCTTTGCCAACTCTGCAATGTAGGTCTTTATTCTTTAAATGATGTTGTATTGTTGTCCTGTGATACCTATCTGCACTCTTTTTTGCAGCTCTTTAGCGTGTGGGTTCTTCTGCGCATTTCTCACCAGGTCTCGGGCCATCTGAAATCTTTCTTGGTCTTTCAGACTGTTCGATTTATCTTCCATTTTCTAATCATGTTTCTGACAGTGGAAATAGTTTGTTAGGAACATTGAGAGAGGTTTTGTAGCCTTCTCCTTCTTGGTGGACATGAACCATCTTCATTCTGAAATCCTTGGACAACTGTTTAGAGGAACCCATGGTTGTTAACACCAGACATAATAGCCACTGCAGTTGGATACTTTATAAGTCATCAGAATGAAAAGTTCAGCCCTGGAGTTATACTCACATGACTCATTGAACCCGTAATAAGTAAATCACCTGGGTCTGGGCCTTAGTAATCATCCTTTTAAAAGGTAACAAATAATAATCCAAAAGGGTTCCCAAACTTTTGCACAGGAACGTTTTCTTTCATAAAACAGTAAAAATGACAATAAAAATCTATCTTGCTTAAAAAAAGTTATCATGTTTAACTCAAGTTTTGCACCCCACTGTAACTCCTCACCTGAAAAAATCAGCCTACACAACATATTTCATGAATACATTATTAATGTAATAATAATAATAATAATAATAATAATAATAATCATCATCATCATCATCATCATCATCATCATCATCATCATCAACTTATTCAGAGTGACAAACTAAAATAAAATGTAATGAACAATTATTATAATTAATTGTACAGACACAGCTGACTACAGCTGACGCAGCTGCTGCTCACGGTTCTTATAAAGTAGACCTATTTATAATTTATATTTGAGGATTCTGACGATTATTTATTTATTTATTTATTCATTTATGTGGGGTGAAATTTATTAAATGAGTGTGCTATTGTGCCATACAAGTTTCACTTTTTATATCCTCCAAAATAACAATTATTTGTACCACTGCAAACCAACATTTCCGACGATTACAAAACAAAAATTACCATACATATTGCAAAAATGTTTTACCTGGTTTTCTTGTAGTTACATTTACTGATGAACACACGGGACAATTAGACTAGTGTTTTTCGGTTCGTATATAGCTAATATATATTAAACATAACACATTCAAGAGCGACTAAAAACAAGACTTGCTAATAAAAAGCTTTTTACGGCTGTTATTGTGTATGTTGATATCTTACAGCCAACTGAACATTCCAAAGAGGCTGATTATCGCGTTTTCCTGTCACACTTAGCGGCCGGAACTCTCGCATGATTGATGAAAAGGCAAATAAATAAAAACAAATCGAAGAACATTACATTTTCATTAGGCCTACCTTCATCTTTATTGCAGTCATGGTTTCTTTGCTGATATCCCCTCTTGTGCAGGAAAAAAAACCGAGAAGAACAAGCCAAATGGTTAGCTAGTCAAAGTCAAAAGTCAAAAGTACAGTTAGAGCCGAGTTTAAGTATATCATTAACAAACATTATCAAGACAAAAGGAGTTTTCGGTCCCATCTGAGAACGGGTTCTTTTGCGGAGAATCAATATTCTAAACTATGCGGACAGTAGCTTATTAGCACACTCATCACGAGCGATTTTAGGAACAAGGTAAAAAGCAGCGGAACTGAATGCCTCTCCTGTGGAGTATCTTCGGTAACTCCTCCACCTTCAATCTGTGTGATTTGCTGTGCACGGCCTTTGAAAGTGATCGGATTTATTATCTGCTTTCATGCGTGAACAAAGTTCTTCTGTGCAATGAGCGAAACGACTTTATCACTTTTCTTTGTCGCCTGGCTCTTGCTCTTGTTGCCAACTAGGAAAAGTTAAGCTCCGCAGAGATGAGGGTAGACTACGTGCTTCGGCCCCTGAACCGTCTTTTTGACACCGTGACGTCATTTGCAATATCTATGCAATAAATAGCATTATAATTTATATAGCCTAACCGTTGTGTAAGCCAACTTGGAAAGTAGATGGGCCGACCTGGACACTCCTCTGCGCTGGTGCAATCAACAATAGCCCGTACCCTGGTAAGCGAACTTACTTACGCTTAAGAGCTAGTCCGTTAACGTGGCCTTTTTTAAATGTTTAAAGTATGCATGGGGGAATGGCACATACTGTAGGCTATTAAGTTGGCACAGACGCTGTTGGCCAGGTTGATTTTGGACGCAAACAATCCTTTTATTTTAATCATCTTCACTTACCTCCAGTTCACTGAAAGTGCTTTGAGAAGTTTTTATTGAAGAAAAATAGCAGTGGGCATCACCATGGCAACGCGGACAGTTACTGTATCCTTGTTAATGGCGGACTGCACGAGATATCCCAAATGCACTCCCAAGAGCAAGGATCGTTGCAGCTTGAATAACAAGCAGCATATGAGACTACACCGCTGTAGTATTGGGTAATTCAATACCGTGATGCAATTATACTGAATGCAGCTTGTCTGCAAGGTTTTTTTGTCCAGTTTGGGGGGAAAAGTTCAGCAAGTGTAGAGTTCTGGGTCAATAGTGTGGTTTGGATTCAAGCATTCAGTCTTCATCCAAATTAACCAGATGCGTGCGTTCGTTTAAAAAAACAAACTTTTTAAAGAAAACGCTTCTGCATTTGCATTTGTCGCTCTCGTGACTATCAAGGACTTGACATTGATACTTTTTCTACTGATAAATGAAATTCGTAATCCCACGCATACATTTTTGCTATTCAACATCCATTGAAGTGAATGAGACTGAAATACAGGAGTCTGTGAAATTAAACAGCTTCAGTCCCTTCATTGTAGAAGCAACCTGCACTAAAATTTCAAAACCGTTTGAAAGACCGAAAAGGATGGGGTCTGAAACTCCATGCAGAAGGAAGGTCCGCCAGGGTGTGCAGTTGCCCTCCAAAAATACCTGCAACTTCAGACCCCATCCCCTTTCAATTTGAAACAATGGAAGTAGGTCAGCAAGCACTTTAGGAGCAACGATGCTAACCCAATTTCAACACCCAGGGGGGTATTAACCTCTCTTTCACTAGTACCAAGCAATACATGAGCAAACATTCAAAAAATGATAATTGAAATACATTTAAAAAATCATACTTTCCCCAAGTAACAGCAGCAAAAAGGAATGAGAACAGCTAGGATTAAAAATAAATAAAAATATTCAAATGTACAAAATAAAGCACCATAGGGAACACAGGCTAAATTCAGAGAGGATTGGGGGTAGGGCACAAATTAGAAAGGAATACGATGCAACAAATGTTAAACCTTGGTTCCTTTATATCACATCAGTTTACAGCAAGGCAAAAACAGGACAAATTGTTATGTGACTGCTGGTGGACGGCATCCTGGTCTGAGGTGTTTCGGTCCCACTGCGTTTTTAATCACACTTGGCATTAAACATACAGTATTTTGGGGGCTTTTGGGACAGGGGTTTAAGGCATATCATCAGATGACCGGCCTGCAGGGACAGCCAGAAAGGTTCTAGTAGCTTCCCATGGGGTGCGTTTCCTCCCTGGTCCTCCGACATTTAGATCCCGTACTTCACCTTCAGCTCCTCCACCTTTTCGACGTAGGCTTTCATAGCCTCCTCTTTGCTCATTCCTGTGGAGGATATCACAGTTAACTTGAGCAGCCAGCGGTCTCATCTTTCAGACAATGAAAACGCCACCGGTTGTCCTTCAGTGACACAACGCCTGGCCTTTGTCGCACAAAGGGCCAGAACAATGGGACCTCCAGGGGAAAGGGGATGATTAGGGGATTGTGAGTATTCTGACCTTTCCGTTTCTCCCAGGCGTCCCACTTGGCCTTGCCTGCGAAGTCCAACATACCAGGACGAGCTGCGGAGACAAACAGTACGGAGCGTTAAATATTCATATCATAAAAGCCAACGTATTCATATCATTTTTCACCCAATGAGTGAGGGCACAGCGCGGTTTGACGACGCCAATAAATGAGCAGAGGTACAATGAGCGGTCATCGTCTTGTTTTGCCAAGACTTGTTTTACAAACGAAAAGGTTGCTGAACACAATGGCTCAAAACCAGGGAGACCATTTTGTGTTTTATGAAACTCCATCATCCCATCCCCATGTCTCAGCACCCTGCAACCACCACCTGAGTAACATCCTCCTTCAAATGCATGTTGGGAATTGATGTGCTTTTCGCCAGATCAACTAGTACATAATTTTAACACAGCTGTTTTGTAATGAGATTGGCCTGGAGGATTAACAGCCATGTCTGCCAGGCTCAACTGCTGTGACCCATTAAGGAAATTCTAGATGAATAATTATTGTAATTATTATTGTTTTCATAGATACAAAATTTAAAATAAAACTAAAAGGCCTACGGCATTTCTACAGGTGTTTTTGTTCATCCTTTAACATCAGTTTCCACATGTGAACACATACAGTTAAGCCTTGAGTAGCCAACGTTGGTCTTAGAGCCACAGGGCATACTTGTTCAGTACTAAAAATTAGGTCACAAATTTAGACCATATTTATGAAAAAAAAAATCATAATAATAATAGTCACAATAGATTTATGATCAACTAAGCTGCTGAAAACATTGTCACAATGAATAATTCAAACCAGTAGATGCAGTAGCAGTAGCTCTCCATGAGCAGGGCTGGCCACCCCTTTTAAAACATTGACCTCTCCTCGACAGAATAAAGTGTGAAATCACATGATCAGCAAACCTGTGTTGATGTCGCCCACCGTAGCTTGTTTATATAAGCTATAAACATCCAGCATTTCTGCATCGCTTGGCTTGGTCTTCAGGACTTTCACCTCCTCTGCAGCTCTGTCAAATTCAGCCTGGAAGACAAAATGTATCAGTTAGAAATGAGACCATCTGACAATCACATCCTTGCTTTTCATGCAGTACAATAGATGCAGACCAATATGTAAGGAGCCCAAGTAAATTAAACCCTTTGTTCTGCATCATCCACAGCAAGTTATTACTCTTACATGCACAGTAAAGTAGTCTTCGAGAGAGCATATGCTGACCAGTCAATTACAGTGAATCAGTCAGCTTGGGACAGGCTGCTTCAACTGCACTCCAATGAAGCATCCTTAGAAAGCTGACCCAAGCTAGTTCTGGTTCAACTTTCTTACCTTCGGTGAATCGATGCCTTACTTACACCCATTATAATATGGGATGTCTCTACTATTCACTGATGTCATCCAATGTCAACCAATCAACAAGCACTGATGCCAAACAAAGGAGGGGGAAGGAGAGGGAAAAAAAAAAAAACACTTATTGAGCGGCAGAAGCACAGCCCGCTGGGATATGGCACCAGTCCCAGATGGCACAACAGGCTTTATAAGAAATGGGCAGCTGAACAGTGTGCTGGGCGTGTCAGCCCACCAGCGGGGCAATTGGGGACTGCGCTCAATACGATTATCCAGCTAGAGGCAGGACTTGGACAACTGGTTCTGGGACACTTGCATAAACACAGGATAACGTGCATATGCTTTTCTCGACCACTAAGTGGCGCCAAAAGTGACAGGCTTACAGGAAATGCACAAAACCAAACTTTGGACTTGGGTCCGAATAAGAGACATTGATTCGGCAGCAATTGCATTCAATGCTTGTATTGAAAGTTCCAAACAAATGCACTACAGTTTGCAGTGGCAATGCAACTGCAGCTTTCACTGTCATTGCTAATCTGCTTATCAAATTGCTTCATCCAGGGTGACTCACAATGAGCAGTACACTTTCACCCATTGTAAAACAATGAGCAGTACACTTTCACCCATTGTAAATCAGTAATCAATCTGTGCATTAAGCACACAGCTCAAGGCTACAACAGCAGTTCTACAACCAAGTTTCAAACATGCAACCTGTCAGTCACAAGCACAATGGAAACAGTGCTGTGTGTTTTTTTTTTTTTTGGGGTGTCCTCAAATAAACTGACCAGTCTGGGATCAACCCACAGCTGCAGGCCAACAGGATCAAGGCCACACTAAACGCCGATCCCAAACTCTAAACCACACTACTCTTACTACTGTAGGGGACTGTGCAGGAAGTCAACTCAGACAGTTCTCATTTTCGCTCACCCAGGAAACCAAAGAGCAACAGATTATTGCGCGATAATTATTGCAAAACAAAAATCTAGTGCAATCTAGTGGCACAATGTCCACGTATGTTTTAAAGCCGTGTTACCAGTTACCTTTAACTCCAAAAGGCAATTCCAAATCAATGCATGGGCTATTTTATGTGAACTAGGGAAGGGATTTGCCAACTACACCTCCATGACTGCATAGCAAAGTAAAAACCAAAATTAGCATAAGTCCCTACAAATAAATCATGAGTGGGCACAACATCAGCTATCAAGAGCAGTTTCTTTTTAAATATAGTTATGAGTATTTTATTTTTTTGTAACCATTATAGAGACAAGACGTGGTACACAGTGCATTTATGTGTACACCAAATCCTAGGTAATAAAATGAGCGGTTAATCTGCTAAATAATAGAAAACCATCCGAATGAACGCATTGACTATGTGAATGCAAGACTATGCGAGCACAGATCAGATGACCATTGTTGGGCGGTGGGGCCATTCTGCTCCATTATTCAAACAAACATCTGATGTATATGGCAACACCTTTGCTACAAGACAAACATCAGTAAAACTGGTTTTACGCTTTAGACCCTGACACAGAATCTAAGATCACCATCACAGCGGCTCTTCCGTCTCGCTGTGATCTCAGGTTCAGGTCAGGCAGCACATGAGTGCGCCTAGCCTCATATCTGATTAAGAATGTATTGATTTTATATTATGGTTTCATAAATTCGGTCCCAACTGCCACCATCTCCCCCAGCAGACTAGCTCACACGCTTCAAAATCAAATATAGCTACGTTGAAACGGCCAGACATTAGAGCACGTGGAACACAGTGACCAGTACAGACATATCCCTCATGGCAAGAGGGAAGAGGACCGCTTTGACATTTTCCGGACCTGTACCTAGAATGGCTTGCAAGTGTGCTCGCCCAAACCGGAGACATGCATTACAATTTACGTCAAGCAAATGAATAGAGCAGAGCCTTTGTGTCATAATAAGGGCCAGAAAGACGAAATAACGGTTACAAGCTGCACCTCTTTGTTTCCTGGCTTCATTAGCTGCTGTATCGCACCCTTGAAAACGAAGCTCGTCAACTGACAAGTTAAGCGTTAGTAAAACTGCTTAACGGCAAGGCAAACGGAGAACCTCAAATACGCCATACTGTCCAAAATGCTAACGCCGCCTGCAACTTTCTTTACCTGAGACATGATTCCTTCAGATCCCGATTGAAATTTTTGGACCTCTTGATTCTGTCAACCTAGGATTTCCGTTTACTCCCGTGTCGTTTCCTCGCGCATAGCACCAGCATTCACGCTTTACGCTATTTTATCACGCCCTTCCTATTCTATTGGTCGACAGGAAAGTGTGGCTGGGGTGAGTGAAAATAACCAATCAACGCACAGAGCACTAACAAAAGGACGACGTCCGCAGAACAGTTCTGTCAGGAGGTCAAATAATTAGGGAATGAGGTCAGCCGGTATTGACCACACTTGAGTTGAAATTAGCATCTAATTGTGGAACCCTGTACCCAAAGCTTGCTGCAAGTAAAAAACAAATAAAAACTAAAATAGCGACAAAAAAGGCATTATTTTGCCATGTCTTCATTGTTTGATGGAACTTAACATTTCAGTAATGATGGTTAATGAATGGTAGGGTAAAGGCAACAAAATATATCTGGTAAAAATAAATAAATCTTTCTTTTTACCAACATGTAATGTTCTTCTTTTAAGTAAGCACCTTGGCTTATTTGATTGAGCACAGACTCCCTTCCATGAAAAGTGCTGTATGAAATCTGATGGTAATGCCCCATAAAAATTTTAAAAAAACTTAAGACGCCGAATTTCTGTACCTAGTTAGTAATAAAACCTCAGTGAAATAAAAATACTCAGCTCATCCTGCAGATGGAGTTGTTACACCACTGGACTGTTCCAGACAATTGATCATCGAAATGTTCGACAGTGCTTGCCAAATAAACTTTTTTGACAGCGTGGTTTGTTTGCTGCAACGTGGTTACTACCCTGTGCCCGTCTCCCATGCAATTAACGTCGCCGGCTCGCCCACTGAACTGTTATTATACGGTCCAATGGGCTTGCCGCATTGTTATCGCTTGCTTTAGCCTAACAGTCCCATGAGCCTCGTGAACAAATTCGATTGCTCATGTCTGCGTCCATGCGGACTGATCCAGGATCTGTTTTTCAAGGCTGTTGTTAGCCCTGACTATTATCTTAAAAAAACATCAGCTGATCTGAAGCACATGCGAAAATAAAGTTCCCCGATGCATTGATGAGTGTGAGCAACCCGGAAACCCGACAAGCCTATGAAAGCCACCCTGAGGCCATCTGTTCGGGAAATTTGCAAACTTTGTAACTGCGATATGCAGTTAGGTTAAGCTATTTGTCAGACAAATTATTAGGTATGTGTCTAAAATCCAGTTGCCTTCGATTATTACTTGTATTCGTTCACCTGTAGGGTAAACGATGTCTTATAAACCAGCAAGTCACCGTCTTGCGCTAATATCATCAGTGTATTGTCTGTGGTTTTAAAAAGGCATATTATTCTATTGAAATCTAAAATGTGTATTTTCACCACACTAGGCCATCATCATGTCATCTGAGGCGGTGCTAACTGTTCGTCTAGTGAGATCTTTTGAGCATCGAAACTTCAAACCTGTGGTCTTCCGAAGCGTAAATCTTGACCAAACAGTAGAGGAATTTACTGCACTTGTTAAAACAGGTAGGCTTGCATTACTTTAACAAGCTGACATCATATATGTAGGTAAAGTCTGACAGAAGTTTTCCGTGTGGATTTAAGTTGGAGTAGTTTGGAATACGCTACGCAAATTGCAAATGCATTGGGCTTTGCTAACATACCGAATTCTTCATTTCATTTATTTCAATTTGTGTTGCTTCCCTTACAGATGTCTCGACAAGAGCGGGAGTGCCACCTCCCTTCAAGAAATTCGAATACGGTACTTTAGCGATTTTCAAGGGATCCATTTCGAATTATTTAAACAATTCCGAATGGAATCATACTGCAGTATTGTTTTAAAGTACCCAATTTAACAACCAACTTTGTTGCATTGTTTCAGATACAATGAAAATCATCCACCAGGCACATGGTGCAAAGGTGAGATGCTCATTCTTCTCCACTATAGCAATTATACGTTTTTGACGTAGCCTACTGACTGTTTGCACAGGAACTACAATCTATACAAAGGTAGCAAGTAGCAGCAGCACAACAGGTGATTTAACAAAGTCGCACCAAAACCGACTATATTAGTAGAGTTGCACTATGAAATAAGAATCGTCTGAAATCATTTGTCCCTTTTGCATTTAAAAAGTGTATTCAAATCTATTTTCAGACCAATGAATTGGTGATGAGCCTGGAAGATGACGACAAACTTCTATTGAGAGAGGGCATGAGCCTTAGAGCTGCAGGAGTTGGTCTGTGTTTTTTATTATTATTTTTATTATATTATAGATGTGAAACTTCATTAGTTTGCAAAGGCACCATGTCATCTGCAATATGCAATATGTGCTCAGATGCAGTGTGGACAATAAGAACAGTAAGCATGTGAACCACTAGTCAAGAAGGCAATGCAGCGTTTCCATACTTACCATTGGCACAAAATTACAGAATATGGTAACCAAGGTATGACAGATCACTCACAAAGCAGTATTACAATGGCATTTGTATTAATTAAAAACCAATGCTATCCCAGCAACCCAAAACAAAATGCGAACTATTTTGCCGAGAATATCCGGCATTGATTTAACAATCTATTTTTAAGGGCATCATTTATTTTAAAGTGGATATAATTAATTCCTAAAAGAGCCACCAATATCCTTATCTCTCAGGAAAATAGTTGAAGCTTTTGAAAGCCTTTTTTGTCCTTCCTAAATTTAAGGACTTTTAAGGAGTATGGGAACCCACGACAGAATGTGATTTTTACTCCACAGACCGATTAGTTCCCTTTAATGAAAGATTGGTCTATGGCTCACAACTTTTGTTGCATGCAGACATGCGTTCAATTGGTCAGTCAGTACAACACACTTGCATGGTTTTGACAATCTGAAATGTATCTGCCTTTTTCAGTGTGCACTTCCGTTTTTTATATTCATTGTACATCCTGATTGCATTTGCAATTATGATGGTGCCATTCATCTCAACTTATATTACTCTTAAGGAGGCATCACATGGTCAACTAAATGCTGGAAGTTTTGCAATTGATTTTATTTTTTATTTTTTTGATGCAGCCAATGAAACTGAACTGGCCTTCTTCCGGAACGAAGATTATGAAACCTACAAGGCAAATCCTAAAGCAGTCTGGTGACACATGGCAAAGCATTGGAGAGTATGAAAATTTGTGATGCTAGCACGGAAGAAAACGACAATGCACAGACTTAGGTTTTCAAGGATAGGGTGGCAATAGAATTTTAATTTAACCCATATACTGGTTCCCTGTTCAATACATTTCATTTTGAGGAGGGCTGCCAATATGCTTCAGTTTTAATGATCTGTTCCACTCCTCTTCGAGAGGAGCTGTATTCAAATAAAACATGATTTATTTTTATGGACTTTATATCAAATAAATGTCTTCAAGCATTCAGCCTTGCCTATGTACGTTATTACTAAATGAAAACCCTTTGAGCACGTAACAGTTATGAAAGCATTGCCTTTATTGCTTAACGGAACAGTTGAAATACACATGTAGAAACGGGTTTCCATTGAACATATGCCAAATTATGTAAAACGGCAGTCAGTTTCACGTAATCTTTAAAACAAAGAAGTCAGGGCAATGCTGCTGATATGTACATTTGTGATTTATGTTCCATGAAATCTATTCAGCAGCTTTTGAATGTAACAGCTGAAGTACATCGCTAATGTGATATAGCATGACATGAAAGCTTTGCACATTTAGGCTAATTGCACTTCAATTATGAATACTGAACAAGTGAATAAATAAACATCTCACCAGGACACATGCACAATACTCAATGACATGTATTCCGCCATTGCAGTCATCCAAGTGGACAATCTTACGGATTAAAACATGATATGATGGCATTTCCTGGGTCCATAGTGCAATAATAGCATAATGCATAACATGACCAATACAGATGTGCAAAATATTAATGCGTATTGCAACATTGCCACAGTTGCATTTTGTCGAGTAAAGGTCTGCTTGCACAATGCCTTGGGTCTCTGAGCAAATAATCTCAGATAAGCAGTTGGGTTTACGCTGTGGAGGTGAAAAGCTGTTTATTTTATCTGTTTGTTTGCCTTTTAAACCTTGCAGCAAAGTCATCCGTTGTGTTCTTTCTGACCTAGATTTCAGAGCCAGTAAAGCACATGGCCTGACAAAGTTCAGTGCCAAAATGAAGGGTTGTTGGGGGGGGGGGGGGAACTGAAGGCACTTCTGGCGACTGAAGGCACTTCTGGCGTCAGCTGGGGGGTCGGAACCGACATGATGCGGATCCCAGTGATGAAGGAGCTGGAGAGCACAGCTGCTGGGACAAACAGCTGGCCACACGTCGCCCTACGAGGGGCCAGAGGCGCAGCCCCGTACAATACACTCCTGATCCCTTCTGAATGACCGCACAACTTGCTGCTTTTGAATGACGTCAAGAGAAAAAAGGCTGTTGACATCTCAAAAGGGTGGATTTCATCCAAACCAACCAACCCTCCCTCCCTCCCTCCCTCCCCACACACACATAGAAAAAAGCTTAGCTCAAGTAAAAAGTAAAATGGGCCCTTTATACAGCTATGTACACATATATACACCCATCAGCCACAACATTAAATCCACTGACAGGAGAAGTGAATTGATAATTTTGTTACAATGGCACCTGTAAAGGGGTGGGATATATTCAGCAGTAATTGAACAGTCAGTTTTTGAAGTTGATGTGTTGGTCAGACGACTTGGTCAGAGCATCTTCATGACAATGGTATTCCCTGATGACAGTGGCCCCTCTTTCAGCAGGATAATGCACACTGCCACACTGCAAAAATTGTTCAGGAATGGTTTGAGGAACATGACAAAGAGTTCAAGGAGTTGACTTGGCCTCCAAATTCCCCAGATCTCAATAAACAAGTCCGATCCATGGAGGCCCCACCTCGCAACTTAGCAGGACTTAAAGGATCTGCTGCTAACATCTTGGAGCCGGATACCACAGGACACCTTCAGAGGTCTTGTGGAGTCCGTGCCTCGACGGGTCAGAGCTGTCCTACACAATGTCAGGCAGGTGTGGTTTTAATGTTGTGGCTGCTGTGTGTACGTGGACCTGGTTACACATTGCTGGCGTGTTCGGTGACGGCGCCGTTGCTCTCCTCCCCGGGCAGTTGGAAGCGGGCCTGGCGGGCCTGGGAGTCCCAGCCCCGGCGGATCCTCCACAGCCTCCGGGCCACGCAGGGCAGCAGCAGGCCTAGCCGGCCCAGCAGCACTGCGCACGGCAGGGCCAGCTCCAGCATGAAGCTGGGCGGCAGGTAGAACGGGTAGGAGCCCGCGTTGAAGGCCCGGTCCCAGCCGAACGTCAGGGCGTGCAGGGTGCCCAGGCCCAGCGCCGTGTAGCCCAGCCTGGACTGCAAGGCACACAGAAACAAAACGGTGGTGTCATCGGTGGACAGTTAGATTTAGCCCCGTGCCGCAGCACGGATTGAAATGCAGGTAAAACAGGAAAGACTATTGTTGCGTCCACTGAACTTGTCAATTTGCATTTAAACGGCTCGATATTTGCATCTACTCTTCTGTGCTAAATTCATTCAGATTAAGTACAGGAAATGTACATCTTGAAATGAGAAAAAGCATGCATATTTCTGAATTACAGACAAAACGAGTGGTCTTGTTTTGGGATCGGTTGGATTTAAATGGAGTTATTTTTGCGCGAATGTTTTGTGATAATTTTTTAGGGGTATCCATAACACAGAAGTGGCGCAGCGTAGCAAAATCAGTCATTGGCAAGCCCATTGCCATTACACTAGACCTGTGAAATGGCATTGAGTTTTGGAACGGGTGAGATTTGCTATTATCACTGGAAGAGCGACCAACGCAAGTAGCACTCACTATAATTAAATATATGCCTGGATTTTTGTCTTGTTTGGACATGTTTTGAGTTACTGAATGGAGCACTTTTTAGATGAAGCAGAGCTGACAGCAGTGCCTTGCTGCGTACATACACAGAACCCATGGGTCAAAGGCTGCACAGCCTTTCCCGGTCCATTATATTATTTACCATCAACATCTTGCGTGTCGGGAGTGAATGCGCGCACGTGCAGCCGCTCCTGCTGCTGGTTCACGGACACGCATGCGCCGCAGGGTGCGATGTGACCTTGACTTCCTCCACACGCAGAGCTCCTGTGCTGCGCCGTGCTACTGCGGGGGGTAACGGAGCTCCCCGTGAACCGAGACCTTCATTATTTTCACCTCCCAAGGTGAACTTCAGATAATTAACCGTTATGCGATGCAACAAACCTGAACAGCTGTAACCCGACAACTTTTTTATTTTAAAGGGGCAGTTCACCCAAATGAAATGAAGCTACAGTGCGGTCCTTAAGTATTTGGACATCGGTACAATTCATGTTGTTTTGGCTCTGTACTGCAGCACATTGGATTTGAAATGAAACGATGCTTTATGTTATTTTGGGTGAACCCCTTAAAGAAAGCAGAACTTAGTTTTTATTTTTTCGGCTCGGTGACTCTGCACTACCATAAACGCTTAAGCTGCTCATGTTATCCCATGCTGAGCCCGTGGCTAAACTGCACTTTTCATTCACACCAAGCTTAGTTATTTAGCCTCTTCCTTGCTGCAGGTCTGGTCGACTGAGCGCCACCTGCTGCCGGTGAGCGGGAGTGATTGATGCGGTCTCATCTTATTGAGGAATGATGTTCAGACATCCTCCACCCCCCCCCCCCCCCAGCCAACCAAAAGCATTTTGGCGACGCTGCTACTTCTCCATGTTGCCATCCGAGGGAGTAGCGGCATGTGACTAATCTCTCGCCGTGGGGATCAGCTTAACCTGAACACGAGGGGGGGGGGGGGGTTGGGTAGGATGGCAAATCCCCGGAAAATGGAACCATTAAGGCTGGATGGGAACAGGCTCTCCCTCCTCCAGGGTCGTGAGCACGAGGCTGTCACGCCGCGGCACTGAAGCTGCGTGGCACCAGCGGTGAAGGAAGCACTCCCAAGAGTTCCTCCGCTCGCCTCCTGTCTTTACATTACCAGGGACAGCTAGGTCCCATCTTAAATGGGAGGGAACAGCTAACGTTACCATTATGTGATTAACGTGTATGTGTCTGCTTAACCACTAATCTTTGCGCTGAGAATCAGCAACATGCAGTAAAACATTAAATTACAGTTTGCGGTTACATGAGTGTTCTCGGTTTTTAATGGGTGGGTGAGGGCAGATACTAACCTGCACAAAGCTTAAGTCCCTCCAGTGGCTGAGATGTGTGTGGTACTAACCTGCACAAAGCTGAACTCCCTCCAGTGGCTGAGATGTGTGTGGTACTAACCTGCACAAAGCTGAACTCCCTCCAGTGGCTGAGATGTGTGTGGTACTAACCTGCACAAAGCTTAAGTCCCTCCAGTGGCTGAGATGTGTGTGGTACTAACCTGCACAAAGCTGAACTCCCTCCAGTTGAGAGAGTTTCCCACGGAGGGCAGGGAGGTGACTGCCAGTAGAGAGAGCACACCCATGGCCAGGATGCCGAAGGAGAGGTACAGCTCCATCCGCCATACCTCCTTCTCCACCCACGAGTTCTCTATGCCAGCCTTCACCTGCGAAACGGCACAAGCCGCGGTTAGCATCAGGGGACCAACGCTCGCAATCCACGTGCCACCTGACCCTCTTGGGTTCAACGTCTCACACATACAATGGGCCTCATGCAAGACCATTTTCGTTTTGTTACGAAACTTACACATTTATCTTATCAGCAATGTTGCACTCCACAGGCTATACAGGTTCAACAGGACGGACTCTTTTTACACTCTGTGCCACACACCTGTGTCCACTGGACCCCACCCACAGAAAGGCCAGCCTGCTGTTTTCACCCTACACTACCCCATCAGGGATGCAGGTTCATGTTTCCGGATGGCCTTTGACAGAACCTTTTGAGGAAAGTATCAGAATGGTTTCAAAAACATTCAGCTATACAATGTTTCTTTCCTGTCAATTTGGTTTGGGGTTTTCAATTTCAATGCTTACTTCTACCACTACCCATGTATGTCTCTTCATATTAAATTATATCATTTTAATTGCCTATTAAGCACTACACAAAGCTGCAACAGAACAGCACGAACTAGAAGAGCAGACAACATGTACAGAGGCTAAGAGCGCTGCTGTGATGCAAAATAAACTGTGATTGGTTGACATATGAGCAGCCCCTCCCCTCCCCGCGCGGAGAGGAAGCAGACGGCAGTCGGGGAGTTGTGATTGTGTCATCTCTTAATTAGCAGCGACGCATCACCTTGCCGTTGACATGCTGTTCTGTTGCAGGGGGTGGGGTGGCTGTGACAGTGATGATGCTGCTCTCCCGCATCCCTGGTACGTGCGGGGCACACTTCTCAAAACTTTATATGAGGGGTGAGTGTGTAACCCTCATCGGACAGGACTGGCGTGGCGGCCATGTCGATTGAACTTTCTCTAAACTTGAATCATCGCACATCATATTTCAGCAAATGTCCAAGCACTGCTGTTACTTTTTATATTTATGTGTTTGTTTTTGCTGACAAATCGTGCAGCAGAAACGCGTACATCTCTAATCCACTGCCCCTTTAATCGGTTAAACCTAGGGACAAAGGAATCTCAGAGCACAGCCCTTGGCCTTTGAATAAGACACTGTGAACAACGCTGTTGTTGCGGTTTCCGCGCATGCAGATGTAAGGGGGGGGGAGACATGAGAAGGAAATAGAGATGTTGTGTTCGGGGGTGAGGTCACGGGGTTAAGAGAGGGTGGGTGTGGAGCAGGCCCGGTCGCTGACCTCACCCCGAAGCGTCGGACACTCCGCGGCCCTGACCTCACCGCCCCCACGTTGGGGGTCGCTCGCCCAAACGCCGTGTTCCTGCTCGGCCTCCCCGAAAACCCGCCGCTAAAATGCCCATCAGGCGCCGGGCGCTGCGTGCTCATGTTTCTTTTCCGGAAACAGCCTTAAGGCTTTCCCCTAAGAAAACGGCGCTTGTTCGCATTCACCTCACGCCTTTACCGCGGCGCTGTGTGTCAGCAGGCGCTTCACATTTCCCGGAACAGCCGAGCGTCTGACAAAAGAAAACCCCTTGAAAGGCGACGCAAGGCACAGCGAGTAGGAATCTTCAAACAGAAGCACCCGGTGTGCCCAGCCAAGTGAGCGTTATGCTCACGAACTCTATCCCACCTCCCGACAAGACGCCTTCTCAAACCACATATACTTCTGCTGCGCTTTTTTCTACTTTGTTTTCTATGGTGCATAAGGAAATGAATACATTTAATAAACAGAATCAAAGCAACTGACATTCTTTCTGAGATGCCTCAATCATTTTGTGGTAAACCTGAAGAATGATGTTCCACACTTTCACTAGAACCTTCCAGAAACCGTGCAAGCTTCTGGAGCTCTGTCCAAAAAGCTCCATACAGTTCAACAATAGTCCATCTAGTTGCATAGTACATCAGAGTAAAAATATTATTTTGCACAGCAGTGAACCAATATAAATTTTTTTACGATAAAAAATAAACAGATTGTTTTATCTGAATATAAAATGATCTATTTCACAACAGAGGCCATAACAAATTATTCAAACCTTGAAGGTACCAGGACAAGCCACAAAGCAGTGTCACAGACAGTACAACGAAGCACTCGGAGCATGTCACTGGACACTGATCTTTCCTGAACAATAGCCCATAAGATATGAATTATCTAAAGAACCATCATTTCCGTTAACATATCAAGGTCCACATATTTCAGGACACAATGGAATTCAAATGCAGAACCAAACTATCCCTGGCCACGCCGCCAGGTGGCGCCAAAGTGTCTCACCTGTGCTCCTCTCTGAGCACAGTGAAGTTCTGTGTCTTTCTCAAGTGTCAGATACAAAAAGACACAATGGGCGTTTATGCAAACTCGGACTTGGACAGGCGAAGCCCAGAGGTCAGCCGTGCCGCGCTCCCCACCCTCCCCAGGAGGGGGAGACAAAAGGCAGAGTGACAGTGACGAACGCAGCTCTGTGTGTGTGTGCCGAAAACGATCCTTATCGTGCAGTCACTCTGTTTATTATTGCTTAGCAGATGCCTTTAATCCAGGGTGACCTCCTTTTTAAATACCATACATTTGGAAAGAAGACATATTGAACTGTTAAAGGTTAAGGGAACAGCACCGCCCCATCTGGGACGTGAACCGCTGACCGTCTGGTGCCAGCCTGCAGCCCTCACCATTGCTCCAATGGTCCTACTCAACACTCATGACAATAAAACAGGGATGATGGCACAAACACATTAATATGCAATCCTGTCAGGGTAAGAGGACAAAGGAAAATAACAACATGTATACTTTCACCAGCATATACAGTCCAGTAGGGCGTATAAACCTTTCAGTTTAGCTCATTTTGATCACCAAATTGATTGGTACTATGGCACAATCTCCTCAGGAACAGAAAAATTAGGTTTTAATTCATTTATACATTTAGCTTGTTGTTGTATGTTATGGCTTGTAGATAGTAATTAAGGGACACTGTGAATTAAAGGTTATAATAAAGTATAATTAATATAAATGTGGAAATACGTGTGGTATTGTGCTGCTGATTGAGGTTGTCGAACTCATTACTCAGATTAGCAGGCCTCACACAGACAGTAACAACACCTTCACCAGCAGCAAGCTGTGAGCAGCAGGAGGCTGGTCTCCCTGCAGGGCTCTCCACCAACACAAACAATACACCCACTGGCACCAGGGGGCGCTGTGAGTGGGACCAGCTCGAGATGCAGCGCACAGGAGGGGCAGGGGAGTTTCCACAGAGGAGGGACACTGGCGTGCTCCAAAATCAACTTCATGTGGAGAGGCCCGGGGATCTATTACAGCATGCTTAGCTAGAGTTTAGACCTCAGATTTAACCTCGAGACAATATAACATTACAACTGGAACAGCTATCCAAATCTGTGACATGAGGCTAAACTTTTCCGCTTTTGATGCGGTTCTGTGGTCTAGAGGTTTAAACTTGTGGTTTAAGCTCCAGCTAAGAAAGCAAGCTGCAGTTGGCCCACCATGTTCAGCTCATTGGCATGTTAACCTTCGGCCCATTTGGATAGGCTGAGTTGAGGCACAGAAAGAGCTGGTTAAAAATCACTCAAGAGTACGCACAAATGAGTGTGGCTGGGTAGTTATTGTGCAGTTGAGATGCCCAGAGACATAGCTACTCTTAATATACTTCTAGAGAGGTTGGGGAGCACATAGTAACCCACTAATCACTCATAAGTGAGGTTGAGGCAGGTCTCAAAATACATGTGGCAAAGTATTATTTTTACTGCAAACACTAGACACTACCATAACATTACAGCATTAAAGCCGTTTTGACGTTTGACGGGGCCGGGGCAGGCCGGAGTGCTGAGGTGGGCCTCTCACCTGGTTGAAGGCGGCGTTGAGCAGCCGGTAGCGGGCGGACCTGCGCATGGGCAGGCACAGGCTGTAGACGGCGTGCAGGGCGGCGCACAGGAAGCTCAGCAGGCCCAGCTGCTTGCGCAGGCAGAGCCAGCGGTCCAGCCAGCCGGGGAAGCGGCTGTACTTGGTGCCCCGCCTCAGCTGCAGGCCGGCGGCCAGCAGGCCGGGCAGGTACACCAGCGCCAGCATCTCCAGGGCCACGGCGGGCAGCGTGGCGTTCACCATCTCCACGGGCAGCCGGTAGAAGTAGTTCTCGCCCTTCACCACGTAGGGCAGCAGGACGCTCCGCACGAAGTTGTACGTGTAGGAGAGCAGGAAGAGGCCCAGCGAGCAGAGCACGGGCCCGCCCCAGGAGGGGAAGAGCCGCAGGGGCCCGTCCTCCACCCCCCGGGACTCCGTCAGGGCCCCCGCGTCCAGCGGGACGAAGCCCATGCTGCGGGCCAGCTGCATGACGGTGCTCTTGGCCTGGCTGCTGTCGCTGCACACCGGGATCTGGGGAAGACCACAGAGGACTACAGCACACTGTGTGGCAACGACCATCACATCACGCGCCTCGAGGACTGACAACTGCTGCTTCCGCCCTTCCTCTACCTGGTAGTCAGGTGTGAAGACAGTCTGACCAATCAGTAGAAGTAATTACCCAGGAGACAAAACCAGGGCTGGATTTGAGGGCTGGATTTGATGATTCCTGCTGTATTACATTACATTACATTACATTACATTATTGGCATTTGGCAGACGCTCTTGACTAAGCAGGAGACAATCCCCCCTGGAGCAATGCAGGGTTAAGGGCCTTGCTCAAGGGCCCAACGGCTGTGCGGATCTTATTGTGGCTGTCCCAGTCATTTACCTTAACCGCTATGTTACAGGCCGCCCCATGGTGTGATACTGTTCTTAATGTCAGAAAATGATACATTGACTGACACTTCAATATATGGGTGATTCTTATGAGCACTTTACTCTCCCTTTGGTGAAAAATATAAATAATGTAAAATGTAAAAAAAAATAAAAACAAATGCACATGCACATTGCTGATAACAGCTACTTCTAAAGTCTAAATGTCCCCACAGTGCAAGTGTGAAATTGAAATTGATAAACTTGCATAATCCTTCTGATGTTTTGAGGGTAAATTCATTTAGAGATTACGAAACAATGTTTTGACATTTATGAATAAACTAAATTGCTCTTAAATTAAATAGTTCCTCCCACTGACAAAATGGCTTTTTTTTTTTAATAGCAAACAAGATTCAAGTTAGGTCGTTTTAGGCTTGGTATTTCAGTTAGAGTTCATTGACCTTAGCAAGAGCCCCAGGACCCATAGATGCAAAACAACCTCATAATATCCACTGCCATATTTCACCCAAGGTATAATATCGTTTTCAATGTCCTTTCCGACGTGAAGCCTACTGCTGGTGTCCCCAGTTGCAGAATAACCTGTATGGGGCATGTCACCTTGTGCTTATGTTGTACAATATATTTTACAATATATGAATTTGTTCTATGATATACTGTAATCACAATGTATTTATGCTTATAATGTAGAACAGTTTCTTAACTAAAATATACTGTAAGTATGATTATGAAGTGGGTGCTTTAACGTTCATTTATGTTGATAAACTTTTTTCATTTTCAATATTTTAGACCAGGGTAAAAAGAAACTTCAGTCTGTTTAATACTGCTCATAAAATAGCTGGGTGGGACTGAGAACTGGCCTATATAGTGCACAGAAACTCAACTGTTTCTGTTGGTCTTATTCCTTATCTTGTTCCACTGCCACCTCCCACACCAATTGCTCAAAGCTCACAGAATTTGGCAAGCGGGCTGGGCCCTGTGCCAAACTCCCAGTCCCTCAGTCAGGAGCTTCTCAGGCACTAGCTGGTGCTGCAGGAGTCCGGTGAGAAAACTATGTACAAAAGTCATAGGCAGGTCAAATAAGTTTGAAACGCTTTGTACACACACGCCCTTCCCATAACAAACACTTTAATACATTTTCTTTATCTGTGTCCACCATATTGCGTTTGCCAGATCACCTCATGGACTGGCCAATGCACTTGAGAAAACTTTGGTATTTCACAAGAAGCAAGGAGTCTTGGTCCTGGAGAGCCGCAGGGTGCGCTGGTTTTTGTTTTCGCCTTAATATCAATGAGCAATTTCAGACCAAAGAAACCAGGTGAGGTGAATTGACTGTGTAATTAACTGTTGATCAATAAAGTGCTGAGTAACAAAAGCCAGCACACCCTGCGGCTCTCCAGGACCAGGACTGAGGAACACGGAGCCCACCCCAGCACAGGGGAGTAACCCTGCCTGCCCCCTCTGGCTCACCTGCCTGCTCCCATCTCGAGGCCCAGCCAACAGCGCCCAGGCGGAGATGACGTTGAAGCCCTTCACCACGATGCTGTCGGGGAAGAGTCCGGCCAGCTGCTCGGCGTTGGAGGGCCCGCCGCGGTTCACCTCCACCGCGTTGCTGACGTCCACCAGGACCTTGCCCTCCAGCGCCGCCCGCAGGCGGCCCAGCGTGCCGTAGTGCTCGGGGAAAAGCGCCAGGAACAGCAGGTCAGAGCGGGCGACGGCGTCCTCTTGTGAGGTCACCTCCGCGCCCGGCGGGAAGAGCCCCGCGCAGCGCTTGGGGTCACGGCTCCCCACCACCACCGCCCGGCCCGAGCCGGTCAGCCGCGCGGCCAGCGAGCGCGCAAAGTCCCCCGTGCCGAGGACGCCCACCGCGGGGCCTCCAGCCGAGTCAGCCACCGGGGGCTCCGGCTCCCTGGAGGTCTGCAGCAGAGGCTTCCTCATGTCGCCATGCGGCATGCTGGTCCTGCCAACGAGAGAGGGGCACACAGCCGTCAGCGCAGGAGAGGGACGGAGGGGGAGGACAGGGCGAGATGGGTGACCTTGCTGATAACATGTACAGAATTACATTTTGGTTGATTTTGCAAACATACAACTGACACCCTTAACACTAACATACAATGAAAGCAAACCATATGAACTCGTTCTGCCAGTCATTTGGAAGTGACCTCTTAGAAGAGGTCAAGCCGGTCAATAAAATACATTTCACATACACAAAATCAATCAAATGTGACGGAAAATGAGAGGCATTCCAAGTCTTTCCACAATGTATCAGTAGAATGTGATTTATGTTTGCTGGTAGCTTCAGGATCTAGTGCTCTGCAAGATGTTTGCAGGTTAAAAACGTAGTACGCTACTTTAAATTTGTATAATTTGCACAAGTTGTTTTAAGCAATTACATATGCAGGGGAAAAGCACTTGTGAGTGGGCATATTATTAAAATAGTCATTGGCCAAACTGGATTTGTTGTGAGACATGGAGCTAAAAAGATTTTCCTTTTATACAGAATCCTTGATACTGCATTTGAACTTCCTGTAGGACTGTTCTGTTGGTTGAATCCAGAGACAAACAAGAATCAAGGTCACAGTAGGAAAGTACAGACAAAACAGAAACAGCCTCCTAGAAAAATGCAGGCATACATGTAAATGGTAAACGGTTGGCATTTATATAGCACCTTTATCCAAAGTGCTGTACAATCGATGCTTCTCATTTAGCCATTCACACACACCAACGGTGATTGGCTGCCATGCAATGCACCAACCAGCTAACTGCATGTCTAACTGCAAGACATTTTTCTGCTGAATTTTTTTTTTCTTTCCAGAAAGATGTTCTTTTTTCTCTCACTTAAATGTTTATACTATTCTTTCAAATAAGCTAAGATTATAGCCTTGCTGTGTGAGGGGGCCCTGCTCCACAGAAGAGAATCTCTCATCTTCAGCTCTGTATGCCTAAAATGTATGCCGGTTTCCACCCCCATAGGCAAAGTGAAACCAAACCGTACTGTATATTAACCCCATTAAGTGACCCGTTTCTATGTACTGTATTGAAATAAAATGCCATTGGCAGGCGAGGTCAATCACGCACTGGCACGTAAAGTTCACACACCTAAACACGCCTCTCCAGCTCTAAGATAATTATGTACCAGTAACCGGTAATAATAATTATCAAACACCTAGCTAAAATATACGGTGGATTGGGAACACTCCGAAGAGATTGGTGCCAAGCCTAGCTAACTTGGCTAATGACATCAATAACGCTAGCTAGTTATATTAATTTAAGCTAAGTTACCAAACTGTATGTAAACGTCACTTTCAGCCCATACGTTAGTTTTTTTGTTTTTTTCCGAAAAAACCTCCCATGAAAAATGGCTGGCTACCTGTGTCGCTAACTTACAGCCAACTGGAAAACGTTGGCGAGCGTTACCGTAACTTTGAAGAGAACAACCTTGGCACCCATATTTCCCACAGTACGATTGAGCAGTTTCTAAACCGATCTACCTGTCAGCAGCGACATGACATTATATAATATTTGTTACCCAGTCACATGACCACATTTATAAGTATAAATGAAAGCTACTATCGAAGTTTACTCACTTTGTTGTTGAGCGCGTGTCTTACTAGTGAGGCACGTCTTCCGTTTCGCTGGTGACGAATATACTTAGTCCCCGCCCTCACAGTTTACTAGCTGCAGTTCACAGGATGTATTATAATTGCGTTGTTTGTTTTCCACTTCAATTCAAAACAGCACATTTTGAACCTCAATATCTCACCCGTTTTTGGTTTTGCTACGTTGTCATTTCTGTGTTATGGATACCCTTAATAAAATAAAGCCATTAAATGTTAATTGAAAGGCCACGACTTAAAATGTCATTAAACTAATATTGGTGCTACATAAACACCGCTTATTTGTCCAACAACTTTATTTCCTTAGTTGTTGTGTGCAGTGATGGCATGGTATCAATATTTTTGTTTCTGTGGAAATAACTCGCATATAAAGTAAATTGCAAAAAGGGTGCAAAGAAGGGTGCAAATAAGGGTGCATTCCGATTTTAATGTTGTTCAGCGTATACACCCCCAGGAGCCACTGTTGTGCGTGCGGGTACTGCGGAGCGGTTCTCCGTGCAGGATATAAAGGTGGAAGGCTAGAAGCAAATGTCGGCACTCTGTCGGCTGCATTCTTCTTGAACGATTATTTTTGTTTGGTAGTAGCAACGTAAAATGTAACCTAGTGGTTACTTCGAGATAAACGACATCAATGAGGTTAGCGTTCGACAGTGTTACTGTAGCAAGCTAGTTGCGTGCTACTACTAGCCTACTTAGCGCAGGGCTTATAGATAATATTTTGCCACGTTATCAGTTTGTAACATAGGAGTGAAAACAACTGCGACAACTCGATATAGAAAGAGTCATGCTAAATAACGAGTCGAACAACTTGCTGGGGAGTCAGCAACCCTCAATATCATTTCCATCGCACTCAAGACGAACGAGTTGCACATGTATTTCCTTGTCTATTCTCATAACGCTCTTGCTGGGAATAGTGGTCGTTGTGGCTTTGGCTGCGGGTCCTCTGCACGCTCAGTGTTCTGTCAAATGGTGGGTCCTGTTGACACATTCCAGTAGGCTAGACCTGTTAACCCGATTTTCAAGAATCTGTCGAACAGTTTTTTGGATGATATTGGGAGCTTGAATGATAGGCTATATATTACAATTTCTCGCTGCAATATAATTTTGTCGTAAAATTGGTTAGATATTGCTTTTAAAAACGTACAGTAGCTTAACCTATCCTGTAGGCTATCAGGGGTTTGGAAATGCTGGTAACCGAAAACTACATGTCATGCATAAAAAAAATCGAATCGCCTGATTTTACTAATCATTTTGTTGATAATTGTTCTGGGTCAAAATTAGTTTGAGTAAAACGGAAACAAGCTGAAAATTCCATTGGCTATAATGAAAACACATTCAGCTCTTGGGTCATTGGACCTTTCAATATTTTTTGGTGTCATTAATCCAGCATTGCAGAATGGCATGGCATGGCATAATATGACTCTCCTGTTTCAGGATTATCAATCTTCCCTGTGATGCCGTCTCCTCTATTCTGGCGGATCAGATAAAAAACTGGACAACTGAAGATTGTCCTGGGAACAGTCAGAAGTGCCTGTATGCTGTAAGATGTCAGTCTGTTCATTTTTTGCAGCCCTCTGTACAGTATTTGTTGGTTACTTCTTACATATTTAATGTTGCAGTTCAAATACATTATTATAACAGCTTAAGCGAAAGTATACATTTTGAATGTGGACACAAAGGGATTTTTGCGAACAAATGCAAATTTCCTAATGAATAATTTAAAAGTACAAATTTCCATATTATATAAAACATTTTTTTCATCCGGATTAAGTCATAGTTCATTTTTCAGTTTCAGAGATATATATATCTCAATCGTTGATTATTTGCATTGTTTAATTATTTGTACATATGTGGAAATCTCTGCTATTTTCCACATAAAATAACCTATAACATTGAATTGGCAAATCATATTGAAACATTGTCTGCAAATTGCCAGCTATTTTGGTTAAGAAGCACCATGTTAAATGTCTAAAAGCTAAGTTGTTTCTAATCACTTTCATATTTTTTCAAATAAACTACAGTAGTTGTAGATGATAGATGTGATATCTCAAAATTGACAAATCTGGCCAAAATCACCATTTTCACCTGTGGTGTCTTGGTCTCCTCTTAAATTCCCAATTCCCAGTTTATTTACCTCGGACCAGAACCCGTGATCCAAAATACAGTGGTCTAGGTAGCCTACTATCACACATAAAAACACTGAAAACACCTCTATAAGCATTAAAAAAAAATATTGTCTGGATAAGCGCATGAGTTTTGGAAGTGATGTATTCACTGTCAACCAAAGGTGTATCAGCCATTTACAAGCGTGCCACTGCCTCTCAGCTCGTTTCAGTCCGTGACAACATCTTCGCCACGCACACGACACCTGTCCTGAGATTTGTGGATGACATCGAGTTTGTCTTCCGCCCAGCAGAGTCAGACGGCTGCGAGGTTTCGGTGAGTCATATCCTGTCTCTCGGGGTCACGAGTCACGACCTTTCATGGCCATAGCAACTGCTGCATTGCTCTCCAGCACAGCGGGCAGGGATGCAGTCCTTTAGCCGGACTGGCAGGTGGGGCACTGCTGGTGTTTTATGTAAGACACTTAATCTGAACTTCTTCAATAAGTATCCAGAATTCATTTTAAATGCCTTTGACAGAGGTGACTACTCGGGAAAAGAAATCACATATTATATGATATAATGATGTAGTAGTAACGTATCGTGTTCAGAAGCATTTTGGTAGTCTGGCATTGTTTGGGAGGAATAGTGCTTTTGACTGGTTGGCCCCACCCTATTTCTATCCATTTCCTGTTTTCATCCACGGGTAATAAAATGAGGTTTAGACAGACTGATGTATCCACTTATGGCTACCCCACCAAAAGGAAACCCAACATATATACCAATTGTAGAGCTTTGTTCTGGGCTGTACATTGTATAGATGTGTCCCAGTGTGACTTCTATTTCATTAAATCCGTTTTTCCCTCCCTCTACTATCAAGGGTCATTCAGTGTCACGCAGCTGGTATGCCGTCCTAGATTCAGGGACCAACTACCGCAATATGTACAACCTAATGCAAGGTGAGTCTTCAGTGCTGATCAGGTAAATCAAATATACAAATATAACCTCATCTTTACTGCTCCAGGCTAACTGTTATAATAATTTCTGATGGCAGGACAGCATGAGATGAGATGGGACTGTGTGTTGTTGTAATGTGTACTTGGAGGTGGGGGTATATGTGATGTTGGTGAGTTTTGGTGCTGGGGGATGGGGTCTCGTACACCATTCTCCATATGGCGACTATGAAGGCTCGGCCCAGTCTTAGGGTCACCCGTCGTCCTGGAAACACCCTCTGTGCACCCTCTCTTTTCTGGGCCTCTCGAGCCCGGGTGGCAGAGTGACCTCCCGTGGGGCTTCCCGTCTCTCTCCTCAGTTGATCCCCTGAGCCTCTCCTCTTTGCTGCTTAATGGGCCTAATTACGCACTGGGGCGCGAAGGTGACCGCGTGAAAATTTTAAGCAAGATATTTGAACTCGCAGCTTGTCATCGCACTGAATAAGCTCTCCTCTGGCTTGCCAGTGATACTCTGGTACTTTATGTTGGCTCTCGTTACATTACATTACATTTTATTTAGCAGGCGCTTTTGACCAAAGTCATAAAACGGTGCATGTCAAGGTCATGGGCATATCAGTGCTCTCCTGGACAGCAGTGTAAAAGAGGCTCCCTGACTCTTCTAACAGCATTCTCCTTGTATGCAAAGCTGCAGATGTTGAGCCTGTCTGAACAGCTCACGTACGGGGCATCCAGTAATCTCCCTTATCACTGTGACACATTGGGCTTTGTGAGAGTGAGCTTGAGTGACTCTGTGCTTTGCAGGCGGTGGTCTGAGCTCCACCCCAGGATTCAGTGAATTCACCAGCGACAGGAACTGCACCCAGTACTCCACTGCAAAACAGCTTATGGGCCTGTGAGCCACTTTCCCCTCACACTGATGCATCAGAGGCACTTTGAGATCCTGGGATTGCCAGTGTTTCACATTGTGTAGGTTTAGATAATAGCCGCCTTTAGAATAGCCCAGGCTTGTGACATTGTATCGTTTGGTACGCCTTGGTAAGTCTGTGAGGTTGTTAACAGCAATAAACTGTCTTGCATAACTGGGGTCTCATTTATGTGAAGCCATCTTTGTGTCTGACTGCCATTTTCAGAAAAGGTCCCTGTGATCATTGTAAATAATTTTTCAATGCACATTTTTTTATGTTAGAAATATCGACTGGACCAATACTGATATATTTTTATTTGATAGTCACCTTACAAATTTGTCAAGAACATTAACTACAAATAAAATCCACTGCCTGGACCCTAAGATTTGGAAACTCTTGATGTGCTAACGAAGGTGGCAGACTCCGTAGTATCAGCCATACTAGGCCCAGGAGCTGCCTAAAGGCATATTTTTACCTCCATCAGCGTCTTGTAATTTTAGATAAAAAGAAAACAGCACCGGAATGCACTGTCATTCTGTGGTTAAAAGGCATTTAATATTCCAGCCCTGTAGCTTAAAGGAAAGCCAGAGTGAAGAAGAAGGTTTGACTGGGTCAGGGGCTGTCAACACCACTTCATCAGTCTGCCTTTGCTGCTAGTGGAAGGTTAAATCCCCGGGGGTTTGGCCGCATCTGTAGCGCGTTTTTGTTTCATGTTCAGTTATATTTATTTATTTTTTAACCGATTTGTCTTTCCACTAACGGTCAATGGGCACGCAGGAAAATAAAGGTGTGTCGAAACACACAATGAGGCAAACGCTTGGCGTCTGAATTTGTGCTTGCCTTGTACTGACTTGGAGAAGAGGCTTGCGGTTGATTTTTAATGGGGGCACAGTCCGTTCGCTTTGAGGCAGTGCTCTCTAACATGCAAGCTGCCAACATGACACTTCTTATGATGAATATCGATATGGGTATGTGAAAAAGCCCTGGGTAGAATCCCGTCATATTTTCATATTTAATTGAAGCCTTTTGTAGCTCCTGGTTTAAGGAGTGCTAGGTAATGAGATAATGCCCAACTTCTCTTGGACCTAAGTGCTTAGACTGCTGGACTTGTTGGGGTTCGGTTGGGAAATGGTTGGAGTTCAGTCGATGGAACATTACTGTTAAACCCTATGGTTACACCACCGATGATGATGATGATGATGATGATGATTTTAACCATGAAAAATGTCCCGTGGGGGTTGCTCCATGAATGTGGTTGGGGAGATAATCGGACATTCCAAATTATGGGTAGGAATTGGATATACAGCGCCAATCAAAAAAAAAAAGAAAAACAAAGTCCATGAGCACAAGATAACAGTTCAATAAACAAAAGTTTAATATGTAATATCCTATGTGCATGAGTATGCAGGCACTAGCAGTCTAGAGAATGCAAAGATAATGAATGAGACTGCATCAGCATTCACCTTCATGAAAACATCAGTCTGCTTGTTCTTCTTCTGGAGTTTTTCCTTCAGAAACAGACTGATACTGGTGTTCATGAGGAGTGAGGATCCAGGGGCACGGTGGACATCACGTGTTGTGACCATTTCTGTCCCATTCATCCTAACACATCCAGAACATTTCCTGTTTGGGATGTTTGTAACACAGGCAGGCACTCATTGATGTTTCCTATACTTCCCTTTCCTCTCCTTGGGCTCTAGGAGGAAAACATTCTGAGGCCATCTGGTGTCAATCACAAATACAGACCTCCAGGGGTGTCTGTGGGTGAAGCCCCTTTCATTTTGAATATAGCACCACATCAAATCACTTCAAAATCATGTCCTTGCAGTATACAGATGGATGGCAAATTAAGGAAAAACCTGAATAAATGAGTGCAGAAACATAATAAATGCAGATTTCCATACAGTTGCACTGCATGATATAATTAAGCGATTACCATCCGATGATGCTCTGTGGCATGTCTAAAAATGACCTTGATGTTTGGCTCAAGATGGCAAGAGGAGAAAACATTCTGAAAGTTCTGACTTTGGAAGAGGGTTCATTATTGGTCCACACACTGCAGGAGCTGCAGTCAAAGACTGCTCAACTGGCCAATAGAGAGCCCAGAGCCAATTGCTCCCATAGATGATCACTGTACAGTTATTCTGCACAGTTTACCCCATGATGAAACATTTCCTTCCTGATAAGAGTGTTCTTCTTCCAGGTTGATAATGCCCCCATCCACAGGGCATGACGGATTCACTGAATATGTAGAAAATGCTGTGAATCATATGCTATGTCATTTCTCAGTCACCAGATCTCAACCCAGTTGAACACATACGGGAGATTTTGGACCAACATTTTAGACAGTGCTCTGCCACCATCATCCATCCATCCATCCATCATCACCCGCTTATCCGGAGTCGGGTCGCGGGGGCAGTAGGCAAAGCCGGGTATTCCAGGCGTCCCTCTCCCCAGCAACGCATTCTAGCTCCTCC
Source organism: Conger conger (assembly GCF_963514075.1). Lineage (NCBI taxonomy): Eukaryota > Metazoa > Chordata > Actinopteri > Anguilliformes > Congridae > Conger > Conger conger. Next base: position 10,722,205 of record NC_083776.1, on the reverse strand, counting down.
TGGGGGATCCCGAGGCGTTCCCTGGCCAGGAGAGATATATAATCTCTCCAGCGGGCTCTGGGTCTCCCTCGGGGTCTCCGCCCAGTTGGACAAGCCTGGAAAACCTCCAAAGGGAGGCGCCCGGGAGGCATCCTGATGAGATGCCCGAACCACCTCAATTGGCTCCTTTCGACGCGAAGGAGCAGCGGCTCTACTCCGAGCTCCCTCCGGATGTCCGAGCTCCTCACCCTATCTCTAAGGCTGAGCCCGGCCACCCTACGGAGGAAGCTCATTTCGGCCGCTTGTATACGCGATCTCGTTCTTTCGGTCACTACCCAAAGCTCGTGACCATAGGTGAGGGTTGGGACGTAGATCGACCAGTAAATCGAGAGCTTCGCCTTCCGGCTCAGCTCCTTCTTCACCACAACGGTCCGGTGCAACGCCCGCATTACTGCTGACGCTGCACCGATCCGCCTGTCGATCTCACGCTCCCTTCTACCCTCACTCGTGAACAAGACCCCGAGATACTTGAACTCCTTCACTTGGGGCAAAGACTCGTTCCCAACCCGGAGGGAGCAATCCACCGTTTTCCGGCAGAGAACCATGGCCTCGGACTTGGAGGTGCTGACTCTCATCCCGGCCGCTTCACACTCGGCTGCAAACCGCTCCAGTGCGTGCTGAAGGTCACGGTCTGATGAAGCCAGCAGAACCACATCATCCGCAAAAAGCAGCCACCATCATCAAAACACCAAATGAGGGAATGTCTATCTGTATGAAAGGAATTCCTCTAGTAGAGTTCTGGAGACTTGTAGAATCTATGCCAAGATGCACTGAGGTTGTTTTGAAGGCTCATGGTCGCCCAGCATCTGACTAAGATACCTATGTTGGTCTTTCCTTTAATTTGTCACCCATCTGTACGTGGAAACACAAGGCATTTGCATATATAAAAGCGCAGCTACAGCTTACAGATGTTGCCCAGATGTTTTACTTGTTTATTTTGTTTCAACTACAGATTGTTGTCCATAATATCTGGATTAAACACGCATGCCCCTTTATTCATCTACATAGCTACTATTTTTATTTTTATTTTAAGTAGATGGTTTTAAGTTACATACACAAAGGCCACTGTATTATTGACCATACCACTGCATTTAGTTTAACATATATTTAAAATCAGTTAAACACATTGCTTACATAACAGCCTTGATCCTGCCATAAAGTTTACGCCATAATACATGTTTATGTTTTATTAATCCTTTACAAATTTGCAATTGTGAGAAGCATTCACATCCCATTAATTATTTGCAAGTCATTATTTGCAGGGAATCTCAAACCGAGGTGACTGACTGTCAAGCAATATATTATTAATTCTGTAGAAAAAGAACTTTCGGACTAGGACCTGGCGCTAATGGTATGCATTACAAATTGCTGCACAAAGTGCATGATATCTGGAAAAGGTAATGTTGAGGTGATCTCTCGGTTTGAGTGAGGGGGAGGGGGCCTTGTTTCACCCCTCATACCCATGCCCTGTAAATTAGGACACAGAAGAGTGAGGCAGAGGTGGAGGAGAGATGATGTAAACAGCTGCCAGGAGAGGTACAGGTACCTGGGATTTTCTACACTGGCGGAAAATGTCTATGCAAACAATTAAACTGAATTTTTGGAAATTGGGTGGGGATTAACGGCAAACTCCCGGACCAAATCAGGTAAAACAGATGCATTGCCTGTGTTCTATATATTTATGTTTGGTGAAATTCTCTCTTAAATTGTTCTGTTAGACAAGTCTGTGTATGACAGCAGAAAATAGACAGTGATATTTTAATTGCTCCTGAGGGTGGGACACAACTGCTCACCAATTATTCACCAAAATTATGAATCATATGAAATATAATGTCACTAATTCTAATTGATGTGTCATACAAAAGATGCCATGCTTCATGTGCCACTGAATGAAGTGACTGGGGTTTTCTGCTTGCTCCAGAGAGAAGAGTGCCCCCTACCCATTCATGTGTTTATTCGGATCCACATGAACGGTTACATGTGGAACAGTTATACACAAGTTTTTACAGAACAGTAATTTCTGTACAGATTTTTAGCACAAAAGTCCTTTAAATGAAAATTAAGTCATGTACTGACAAGCGTCAAAAGAAAAAAGAAAAGAAAAAGCCAAAGGCTCCAACCATCCTTCATTAATTCTGGATATTAATTCATTAAAAAACCCAATAATTTCAGATTTTTTTTCACCCTGCCCGGCTAATCTTCAGCTGTAAGGGGTGGTATGGATACTGGACACTTAACCCTTTTGTATAAAATGTCTTAAATTCCATGCACACAATACAGTTCTTTCTATAGTACACATTGGGATCAATTATATTTTGCTAGTACGTAGACCTATATATACATTTTCACATACATGTCGTGAATCCTAGATGCCACTGTGAACCCTCTGTAGCAAGCAGGTAAGGTACACATGAGGATGAGAACGTTTTGTATGAAATTCTGTGATGATGATGTTAGCGACCACATGACAGTACACAAAAGCCCCCTCCCAGGCAGCCTCTCCCAAACAGTCTTTTTAATGTTTTAATACCAAAGAACAAGGCCACGTGCCACTCCAATCTCTCAGCACAAGTCCCGGTCTCGCTCCAAAACTCCCAGCCAGTGAACTTACGCTGAGCGGAGAGGCAGCTCATATCACAGGCCAATGAAAAGAAGCTCACTGGAGAGCCTGGTTTGCCTGCTGGAGCCCCATACTGTAATTAAATAGACTGTTCTGGAAATCACCTTCAGGGCCTGCAGGAGAGATCCTTGGCCATGTCTATCTATCTGCTGTGATGTGTGCTTCTCTGACCCCTGGCTTGCCAACAACCCTCAAGCCTGGGTATTTTACACCAGGAGCCTCTGGCTAATGACACCAACTTCAGGTGAACTCAAAGGTTGTGAGCCACTAACCCACTTCAGACCCTGCCCTGCCAAATTAAATCATTAGCTGGCTTCCATGATGTCTTGTTTTAGTTTTGAGGGATTATTTTGACCAATGCTCCTGTCCTGATTCAAGTGGGTCCTCACCCCAACCAAAAATATATATATAATTGTCTGAATTTATTTAATAATTTATGAAAGCAATTCATTCTGAATAATATGTGGATGGACACATTCCTGAAGGGTTCCATACTAATTTCCGATTAAATATTTTCAAGGTATTGACATGCATGACATTTAAACCTTAAGAAGTATTTTTTCACCCCTAAAATGACTGCCCACTTTGTGTATTCCCACTACAGAACTATCCAAACTATAAATACAGCATTCGCACTGGAATTTATGGGACATAATGTTGGCACTTAAAGCTGTTGCACCTCCTGGAGAGTGCCTGGTCTCACAAACAGATGGTTATGTGTTGAAATACCAGGTGTTCTCTCTTAAGCAAAATACTTCATCCAAATTCAAAAGTGGATAGTAGTGGAAAACATCAATTGGCACTGGCCAACAATAAAAAGCATTTAAACACCTTGTTCCACGTCTGTGCATCGCAGAGTCTCGTTTCTTATTTAGTAGTGACTCACTGCAAACCCAGCCAGGTATTCTGATAACTCATGCAGTTACTGTCATGATTTTCTGCAAGGTCAGATTGGGTAGATCAACCTGCCTAGTCAGTATAGGCTCTGGTGGAGTGAGTACTAATTATCAGGTACTGGGTAAAAGTAGACCTCTGCAATGCTGTACAGTCTTGACCCTCCTCAACTCACAATCACTAAACACGATTACAGCTTCATGGTCTCATAGAAAGCATGTTAGTCCTAGAAAGAATAGACCAGACTGGACCAAAGAGGACCAGAACACCAGACCAGATAAGCTTCACTGATCTTTACACAGCTAAACATTTTTCCCAGAATGCCTCAAGCAAATTAGCGCTGATAGTTTTGGCATTGCCTCTAAGAATAAAACAGAAACAGACCTCAATGTCAAGTGCACAGTTAAAAATCTCCCTCTTCGCTCTCCCCTTGTTAGACGGGGCTGAAAGGGACTCCGGGTTTAAACAGCTGTGCATTATTTATGTTCCTTTCACTCGACCTTCCTAAGAGTAATTTACAATGTTGAAGAAGGAAAAAAGGAGCAGAGCACTGCTGGGAAACTTGTGCAGAATATGAATATGCGGACTGAATTGCGGAGGAGGAGGGGTGGGTAGTGATGGAAAGAAACTGAAACCAGAGACTAGGCCTTGTCAGGAAACAGCTGGCCTAGAAAAATCACTTGAGATCATCCTCTGCAGCAGAGCAGTCAACACTGATCTCAGAGGGAGCGTGTGTCCTTTGGAGCAGCTGACTGAATCGCACCTTCCATGCGTAGGGTCAGTGGATGTTCTGTACGGAGGCGTAGCGTGAGTGTGCGTAGTGATGTCACATTTCCGCCGCGATGGTAGTGTTGAAGTTAATCTACTTCATAACACACAGCCCACAGAGACAACCCGCCACGAACACATAGACACACGCAAACGACACAAACACGCACACTTATACACGCTCACACATGTACAAACACATGCATACATCCGCACAGTGTCGCCTGCGGAGAGTTTTGGGGGTTCCTGTCAATAAGGCCCTTCGAATCATCCAGGAACATTCCCCCGATATGGCGCCTCTTCATAAACACGTTCAAACACACACAGCTTGTGAAAAATTATCAACAATAATTTATGTCTGTCTGTGTATGGGACAGCACTAAGAGTCAATATTCCTCAAGAATTATTCAGAGCAATTTCTTGTTTTAATGCTGAGTGGGAGAAATCACTCAGAAATTGGGATCACCCATGTAATGACCCCAGAACCTTCTGATCTCGTGGGTTTGATGTTGGACCACCTGAAAGGCATCTCCTCCTTTGTTGTTTTTTTTATCAATAATTCACAGATGGACAGTAGATGGAGTGATTTTGAAATGATATGAACACATCACTGTTACACAAGCACACTACAGTATCTGTCCACAAATCATAAAAGTCTATAAGTATGTTGTTTTCTATTCCACTCAAAGCTGTGATTAGTTTCAGTCTGAATATTGTATTGTACAGACTTCAGGCTGGCATTGTCACAGCATCATTGGTTGAATGGTGGCAGTGTCTTTGTTGCTGGGCAGGTTTGCTGGCCCGTTTGCTGTGGGCACAGTCGGTGGTGGTGAGTGGTAAACAGTGACATGCTGGATTGCTCGCGGTCACACAGCTGTTTGGCTGTTTGCACAGGCGTGGTACTGCGTGACGACGCATGGCTGGCTGTGTTGATGTAACACGCTCAGACCAGAAGGTCGACCTTTGGAGCCTCATATTCACTTGACCAGTCTATCAGAAAGGCACTGAGCGGACACCCATCAGATCACATGCCCTGGTCTGTCACAGGGTTCCCTGAACTGTGCTTATGGGCCTCCTTACCTGTGCTTATGGGAATTCTGAGGCGATGCGATATGACTCTTTCAGATCAATGTATAGCTCGGCCAATGGACTGCCAGCTTGCTAATGCTGTATACTGTATCACCATTTCTGCATTGTTATAATTCAGGACATCTCCCTAATGCCTGCTTCAATTAAATTGTGACGCATGAAAAGACAATGAAAGACAGTTATTACCACGTCAGAAACATCAACCTAAGCACTGGAATATTCATTGTTCTGTGGAAGAAACTTGTTTTTGAACACCTCTTCAGGTAGGCTACTGCTTGTAAATGTGAAGTATCCACATTTTCCCTGTTGGAAGAACATCAAATGTATTTTTATATATTTTTAAACATTTGAATAATGTACATGTATTCAGTCAGACGAATAAAAACAGTAAGTGAACATGATAAGAAATTGGTGCGAAGGGGTGTCTCGGTGGCGCAGCCTGTAGAGCACTGACTGCATGCTCATTGCGAGCCGCGACGTCAGCGGTTCGAATCCGACCGTCTGACATTTGTCGTATGTCTTCCCCTCTCTCTCTCGCTCCCATTCTTCCTGTCTCTCTATACTATATACTGTCCAATAAAGCTGAAAAAATATCTTAAAAAGAAATTGGTGGGAAGATAGAGGGCCAATCCGCTGGATTCCAAAGAAGCTGTGTTTTCAAAACAGGTTCACATTTAACAGGTATGAATATTACCCATCAGCTTTTTACACCACTGAATTTGGAATGAGGTCACGTGAAAATAAACTATGTGGTTGAAAGGCCAAAGACAGGCTTATCTGTTGGCAGAACATTTGACTTGCATTTAATTATCGATATGCAAAGTGCTAGGATCAGCACACGAGCAGCACGGCATCATCAGACTGGAATATTTATGCAGAGGTCTCCCCTGCTCTGCCTCGGCGTCGTATCGCCATCGTAAAGCCAGAACACAGCACTTTTTCCCATTCGCTGCCATGTAGTTTCCTGTTGAATTTACGCGCTTGTTGTCTCTGTTTTCATTGCATGGGCTCTATTGATTTTATCCACAGTGTAAGACAGAGCAGAGAGGGGGAAGGCACAGATTAAACGCTCCAGGTTTTCATTACACCTCTAAAGCCTTCAGCGCCCGTGTATTTATTGCTGTGGAGAAGTTTTCCATAATGCCTGGCTTTGCCCGTCAAAACCTCTTCCGTTTGACCTTTTATTACATGCCCAGTCACGTGCTGATATATCTTTCCTGCGGGCAGAGCAGTGTCTTTCTTCATTCTGACCAGAGTCCTCCTTTGGCTTGCATTTATGAGTTATCCTTTAATCTCACAAGCCCCTGTTTTGTCAGTCAGAGCTGACATGACCCCAGCAGCACTGAGCTGGCTGAAATTCAGCTCTCCAAGTTACTGGGAAATTCCAACTGTTTTATATGATGCATTTTCTGGCCCAGGTTATTTTCCAAAAACCTGTCATTAAGTGCTATTAACTATTATTATTATTATTATTATTAGTAGTAGTAGTAGTAGTAGTAGTAGTAGTAGTATTACAGTTTAACTAAGGTGGCATGTTCACAAAGACTTGATCAATCACTCACGTCTGTGATTGATCAATCACTCACGTCTGTGATTGATTGGTCTCTCTCAGTCTCTCTCAGTGATGTCACCAGCGAGCAGGCAGTGCCCCTGTTCCCCACCTGCCAGACTGTGGCAAGTCCCGACGGAGCCTAAGACCCGCGCTGACACCATACTGCCGTGCACTGGCCAATCAGAGCCTCCCTTCTTCACACGTCCCCCAACAGGGATGGGGGTGCCTGTGGACCCTGTGATGCAACACCTCCTCCCCCCCGCCTTGCTCCACTCACCCCACACAGAGCCCTGAATCTGCCTTGTCTCTCCATGTCCGTGAGGACCTTTCTTGCCTGTGTCTTACTGCACCGCCTTCTTCAGCACTGGTGTGTGCCATTTACTGAAGTGCCAGGATCGCGGCTGGACTGTTGTGTGGGCGTGCTGGCGAGGACACCGACCTTGTGCTCCTCATGGAGAGGGACTTATGTGGAAATAACACGGGGAAGCCTGGCAAACTTGCACTTATTCTGCTCCAGTCAAGATGAGGCCAACTGTGTCATAGCGTGGCAGATTCCCCACCATTGGCAGTTGGCAGCCTAGCTGAAGCCTAGGCTAGTATTTGTGACTATAGGACCTAGCCGGCACTCATCTCTACTGACTAAGCTGCTGAGAAGCCCTAGCCTTACATTTGTCAGTTGGCTATCATAATGCCGTGATGAAGCTTAAATGCCTTTAGGACTCTTTGCACGAGGGAGTGTATCTTGGTCACAGCAGCAGACATGGTTTTGAAAGTGCCTGTGAAAATGTTAAAGTTATACTGCAGCGGTGGTGACCGCTCTTCTGTCTCACACAGAGGCCCGGGGTCCTGCTCTGTTAGCCGAGCGCTATGACTGGGCCACGCTACAGTATTTTAAGATCACAACTGCTCACCACGCATGGAGCTGGCCTGCCGTATTTTCTCATAGCCTGAAGGCACGCGGAGTTAATCTTTGAGAAAGATTGGCATATGAACCATGGGGGGGAAAAAAAGCACCATTGTGGGAAAAGAAGTGAAGATTGACGTTTTGTATAACTCCAGTAATTGACTGTTGCCCTGGCATTGTCGTGACAGTGGCCGTGGCAGTGGTCAGCTGCAGGACAGTTGCTGCTAATGGCGTGTCACAACAGAGAGGACGCTGGGACTGTAAAAGGTACAGACACTGCCCCCTGGGGCCGGTGGGACTCTCTGCTGAACTCAGGTGATAGTGTCTGTCCAAATCACCACAACCCATCTCAGCCCATTTCACTTTTTATTATTATTCACTTTTCCTATTTATATTTCTCGCGTTTTTTTATTTTTAGCTCTTTTTTGTCTGTAAAGCAATTTGTGCTGTATTGCTTGAAAGGTGCCATAAACTTAATGACCGATTAGTCGATGTCTATAGGAATGCACTGCATATGTTGCAACAATGTAACATAAAATTCACAAACACAGTACAATGAAACAGTAGAAATTACTGAACATCTTCCACAGATATTACATCACCTCATTCTGTTCTTCCACCTCACCTTCTTCCTAACACATTATGTTTGATCACTGGAAGGTAACGATTATTTTATAATCATTGAAATTTTTTTTTAACAACTTTAGATGGGGAGCAAATAAGTGCCACAACAAACATACGACAGTGGTCTGTTTAATCTGAAACGTCAATGAACATTTAAAACCTTGATAAGCATTTAATCTCGGTTGAGACTGTCTGGTTAAAGGTTTTACACGTGGGCTTGATGTTTCTCAGTGTTAAACGGTGAAAAAGGATACGATCAGCCAGCGGCGTAATTGAGCCTGTTTCTGCAGTAAGATTACGACACACCGTGCCAACATTGCTCAGATAAGTGTGACAGCATTTCAGAGCACAGCGAGAGCACACGTCTGTCACGTGATCATCGATCAACACCCAATCGGAGGCTCTGTCAGCCAAGGGGCTAATCTAGCACATTCTGTGGTCCGCACAGGCTCCAGCCCTTCCACTCTGCAGGAGGGGGTGTTGCACATAAAACACAATGTTGACAGGAGTGGCAAAATCTGAACAACACACAGCCTTTTTAAAGCCTCCAGCTGCTCACAGGGCAGTTCAGAAGTGTGATCATTTGGACGCGAGAGTGTGTGTGATGACAGATTTTGAGATGTGCTTCACAGATGGGGGCAGTGCCTGGATTCACACACGCAAATACATACACGCACACACACACACACACACACACGCACACACACACACACACACACACACACACGTGCACACACACACACAGACACACATACACACACTTGCACAAACACATCCACAAACACACACAGAAACATGCACACACACACAGAAACATACATATGTTATGTATCCACAAACACACACACAGACATACATGTGAATGCACTTGGTCCCCTAGCTTCACACATTTCTGATGCTATCTAAACCTCTAAATCAGGCCAGTTCTAAACACTAGAAGCTAGTGAAAATTAAACCTTCAACTAATTGGCACATCACTGACTGACCACTGGGGAACCCATTAACAGCTGTTCGAAACTTGCGGGTAGCATGTCTAAGTAAAGCACTTGTCCACACAAACGGTGGGTTTACCTTGACTCATAGGAATGGCATGGTTCTGGAATTAAATCTAGACCTTGTCAGTGCTGGCTTGGGTCTGATAGAGGGGAAGGGTACCAGTCAGCAGGAGTTCCCCTTCTCATAGTCCCCCTCATAGACTGCCAGCTGACCTGGTCACTGCGGCCTCCCTGTGGAAGGTGTGGCTCTCTGTATGGCCCTGCAGCTCAGCCCCTGTGGAAGGTGTGGCTCTCTGTATGGCCCTGCAGCTCAGCCCCTGTGGAAGGTGTGGCTCTCTGTATGGCCCTGCAGCTCAGACCCTGTAGAAGCTGTGGCTCTCTGTATGGCCCTGCAGCTTGGCCCCTGTAGAAGCTGTGGCTCTCTGTATGGCCCTGCAGCTTGGCCCCTGTAGAAGCTGTGGCTCTCTGTATGGCCCTGCAGCTTGGCCCCTGTAGAAGCTGTGGCTCTCTGTATGGCCCTGCAGCTTGGTGGGTTGACCGCAGCAGGTGGCAGCAATCATTTCATTTCAGACCACTGAACTATGAATTTTCTAAATTCTCCCAAACTGAAAGTACAGGTGCATCTAAAAAAATTTGAATATTGTGGAATGCACTGAACTCCAGCCTCAGTCCACTCCTTGTGAAGCTCCCCCAAGTTCTTGAATCGGCTTTGCTTGACAATCCATCCCTGTTGCTTGTGCACCTTTTCCTACCACCTCCAGTCAACTTTCCATGAATATGCTTTGATACAGCATTCTGCAAACAGCCAGCCCTTTCAGCAATGATCTTCTGTGGCTTACCCTCCTTGTGGAAGGTGTCAATGAGTGTCTTCTGGACAACTGTCAAGTTAGCAGTCTTCACCATGATTGCCCGACCAGTATTGAGTGCCATAAATTAACATACTTTTCAGGAGGTCGACATTTCTGTATTATAAATCCTTTTTTTGATTGTGTTTTGAGACACTGGATTTTTGAGCTGTAAGCCGTAATCATCAAGATAAAAATAAAAAAAAGGCTTGAAATATTTAACTTTATGTGTAATGAATCTAGAATATATGAAAGTTTCACTTTTTTAATTAAATTACGGGAAAAAAAGAACTTTTCCACGATATTATTTTTTTTTGAGATGCACCTGTATTACATTACATTACATTAGTGGCATTTGGCAGACGCTCTTATCCAGAGCGACATACAGTTGATTAGACTAAACAGGAGGCAATCCTCCCCTGGAGCAACGCAGGGTTACGGGCCTTGCTCAAGGGCCCAACAGCTGTGCGGATCTTATTGTGGCTACACTGGGATTAGAACCACCGACCTTGGGTGTCCCAGTCATTTACCTTCACCACTACGCTACAGGCCGTATTACATTTTCATTTACATTTACATTTTTTACATTTTTGTCATTTAGCAGATGCTTTTTTAATCCAAAGCGATTTACAAGCATAGATTCTTCCAAGTTAAAGCATCACATCCATAGTTAGTAAAATACACATGTTGTGTTGTTCTAAACATATAGTCATAAGTGCAATTTCTTTTTTCTTTTTTTTTTTTGGGGGGGTTAGACAAGAGGGATAGGGATATCAGAAAGGGGGGTGGGGGAAATCAGGAGGGAGGACTAAGGTACAGTTTGAAAAGGTGTGTTTTTAGTCTGCGTCAAAATAGGGGGAGGGATTCTGCTGCCCTGACAGGTAGGCAAGTCATTCCACCACTGAGGAACCAGATCGGAAAACAGGCGTGAATGTGCAGCTTGACCGCCAGGTGCTCGTAGAGAGGGAACCATAAGGCGACCAGAGCTGGCAGACAGGAGTGGTCTAGCTGGGGAGTAGGGAGTGATTAAGGATTGTATGTAAGGTGGGGCAGTCCCCTTAGCAGCCTGAAATGCCAACACTAGGGCCTTGAATCGGATGCGTGCGGCAGTAGGAAGCCAGTGGAGGCCAATGAGGAGCGGGGTGACATGAGCTGACCTGGGCTGACTGGTGATCAGGCGGGCTGCAGCATTCTGGACCAGCTGGAGGGGCTTGATGGCACAAGCTGGGAGACCGGCTAGGAGGGAGTTGCAGTAATCCAGGCGGGAAATGACGACCGCCTGGACGAGGAGCTGGGTGGCTTTTTTCGTCAGGAGATGACGGATACGGCGTATATTGTAGAGGAAGAACCTGCAGGTTCTGGCAGTGGAGGATACTTGTGGAGCCAAGGTGAGGCAGTTATCAAGAGTCACCCCAAGATTATTTGCCGTACGGGAGGAGGAAACTACAAAGTCTTCAACTGTGAGCAATTGTGGGAGAGGACTTAGCAAGGATGTAGTGAAGCTCAGTTTTGGTAAGGTTAAGCTTCAGGTGGTGGGAAGTCATCCACGCAGAGATATCAGCTAAGCAGGCAGAGATATGTGTGGTGACCTGGGTATCAGGGGGGAAGGAAATAAAGAGTTGGGTGTCATCGGCGTAAGAGTGGTAAGAAAAGCCATGGGAAGAGATAACAGAACCAAGAGACATGGTGTATAGCGAGAAGAGGAGAGGACCAAGAACTGAGCCCTGCAGGACTCAAAGTCAAAGTCACCTGGTAGGAACGACCAGAGAGGTAGGAGGAAAACCAAGCAAGTGCAGACCCTGTGACAACCATCCCAGGCAGCGATGAGAGCAGAATCTGCTCTCATGGTTGACTGTATCGAAGGCGGCCGACAGGTCGAGGAAGATGAGGACAGAGGAGAGGGATTTGGCTTTAGCAGAGTGGAGTGCCTCAGTGACCGCGAGCAGGGCAGTCTCAGTGGAGTGGCCACTCTTGAAGCCGGACTGGTTGGGATCGTGGAGATTGTTGTGAAGAAGATAAGTGGACAGTTAGGAGCAGACCGCCCGTTCCAGAGTTTTAGATAGAAAGGGAAGAAGAGAGACAGGCCAGTAGTTGTTCAGATCAGAGGGGTCAAGAGTCGATTTTTTGAGCAGGGGAGTGACTCTGGCCCTCTTCAGGGAAGAGGGCATGGTGCCGGAAGGGAGGGAGGTGTTGATTAGAAAGGAGAGAAAAGGGAGAATGTCATGAGAGATAGATTGTAGAAGGGGAGAGGGGATGGGGTCAAGAGGACAGGTGGTTGGGCAGTGGGATGTAAGGAGTTTCAAAGCTTCGGAGTCAGAGAGGGGAGAAAAGCAGGCTAGGGAGTTGGGGAAGGTAGGCGGGTCAGCAGGGGGAGAGGGTGGGGAGAAGGAATTGCGAATGGCATCAACCTTCTTTTCAAAGAAGGAGACAAAGTCATCAGGTGTGAGTGATGAGGGAGGTGGGGGGGAGGGGGGGCAAAAAGAGAGGAGAAGGTTAAAAACAGTTTGCGGGGATTAGAGGTGGCCGCGTTAATTTTCGAGTGAAAAAAGGAAGATTCAGCTAGAGAGACAGGGAAATGGAAAGATGATAGGAGGGCATGGAAGGAAGCCATATCACAGGACCTTTTCCATTTTCTCTCTGCTGCCCGCAGTTTGGTTTGGACAGCTCGTAGAGCATCAGAAAGCCAAGGACTGGGGGGGGAGGCCCGAGCTAATTTGGTGGTGAGTTGACACAGAGAGTCAACGGAAGATGAGAGGGAGGACATGACAGTTGTAGCAGCATCATCGGGAGACAGTCGAGAGAAAGACTCTGCAGATGGTAGGGAGGAGGGGATTGTAGATGAGAGGGTGAGAGGTAAACAGGTGGCATAGGTTCCGCCGACAGGTGTCAGTGGATGGTGGGAGAGATGGATGGGTGTTAGAGGAGAGTGGAAGAGAAAAAGAGATGAATGAGTGGTCAGATATATGGAGTGGTGTTACTGAGTATTATCACAGACTACTCTTGTTGAAAAGGTCACCACCGTGGAGGCAGCCACCATGCAAGACCCTCCTGACACTTCTGTCTGACACTTATCTCAAAACTCTGGCCTAGCAGCCTGAGGTGATCACAGTCCTCACAGCAGGTTATTGGGACATAATCACCAGAGATGTCACCTCATATTCTGAAGGGTTCTTTGCATGCAAGTGAACATACGAGCAGAGGTATCTAATCTAAAGAGTGTGTGTGTGGCTAGCAGCATCACTTTACTGTATGCCTGAAGTTTTACTCAACACATTACATTGCAGGGTTCATTGTATGAATATGCAACATAACATACATAACAGCCCTACAGAGTGTTAACTATACATAAAGGCACAGAGATGGTCTATCAAATCAGAGTGAGAGGATTTTCCCTCGAGAGGGCAATAAACAACAATTAATAATAAAATATTAAAAAGAACACAATCTTCCATTACCTGCTGCTTTCAGACTCACATGAAACATAAAGTACTGTAAGTAAAATTATTTTTAAAGCATTGCCCATGAAGGTCTATGAACAATGAACAGCAAAAGTAGACTGGCAGGGATCTGAGGGAGGCTTTCACAACTTAAAAAAGATTGACAAAGTGTGCTGCTGAAGATATTTCAACGTTAGGTGTGCTCGGGGTGCCATAGGTGGAAGAATTTACATTTTGCTAACCAATGGGACGCCAGACCCACGGCTTAACTTCAACTAATCAAAACGTGAAATATCAACACTGAATTAACAACCAAACTGACTACTGTACTGTGTCTACTACTGTATCTCCTTCCCCAAACAAAGAAGGGAAACTGTGTACATCCATCCATCCATCCATCCATTATCTGAACCCGCTTATCCTGATCAGGGTCGCAGGGGGCTGGAGCCTATCCCAGCATTCATTGGGCGAAAGGCAGGAATACACCCTGGACAGGTCGCCAGTCCATCGCAGGGCACACGCACCATTCACTCACACACTCATGCCTACGGGCAATTTAGACTCTCCAATCGGCCTAACCTGCATGTCTTTGGACTGTGGGAGGAAACCGGAGTACCCGGAGGAAACCCACGCAGACACGGGGAGAACATGCAAACTCCGCACAGAGAGGCCCCGGCCGACGGGGATTCGAACCCAGGACCTCCTTGCTGTGAGGCGGCAGTGCTACCCACTGCACCATCCGTGCCGCCGAAACTGTGTACACCAAACTGGAAAACATAAGTCACTTCCAACGATCAAAATAGAGTGTTTAATTGGGTGGGGGCGAGGGGTGTTAAATAGACATGCCGATCAGGGTTAAACACTGCTGCCTGTGAGGGGGTGAGAGAGAGAAAGAGGAGAGGAAACAAGCAGAGCATGGGAGCGGTAACATTGATCAAAGTATTCGTTTTTGGGGTGGTATGTATACATGCGCGAAGGAGGTTTGGAGAGTTTGGAGAGTTTTCTCCAGTAACTGTTAGATAGTTAACATAACTTAGAAAATTTTAATTGAAGCACAATAACGTTCCTGAAGGGGGCTGGTGGTTCCATAGTAATGCACATATAGCATGCACTGGTTAAAGGATTATGAGACTGACACATTATCCATGTATCTCCAGATCTGAACCCAACGTTGGGATAATCTGTAAAAATGACTGAGACTGCCATTTTCCATAAACTGGAAATTTGATCGATTTTTTTGTGTTGGTGTGCTCCCACATTGGCAGGTTACAGGAATGTTTCCTTTATTTTTATTGGAGTTTATTTGCATGTGCATTCACAGCTGGGGCACTGACATTTCATCCATTTATCTCTCTATGTCTCTTTCTCACTCTCTTTCTCTCCCTCTCTCTTGATCTCTCTTGCTCTCCCTCCCTCCAAAACCAAACCAGGAAATACTTTACGTAGTAATACTGCCAAAGCCATTTAGCAGTACAAACAACAACAAAACACCAGTATAACAGAGAGTGATAATAATAATAATGATCTCCCAATTAATACTCTCCCTTATCATTACGCCACTGTCAGTTATGTTTTTGTCGGTTATAAATTCAAGTAACCTATTCTGTAACCCATTCTAGGCTATTACTCATTGCCATATACCATGTTCCCCAACAACGGCAGGAACTGTAAAAGTTTACTTCGATTACATATTTACCTCACTAGGCCTGAGTTTCCATACCCAGGTGCTAATTGAAGGCAAACAAGCATACGAAACAAAATGACCCAGGAGACTTCAACAGTGCCTCCTGTTCTGACACAAAGAAATTAGCTCTAACAAGGAAATGTTATCCATGCTTTAGACGGCATAATCATTCTATTCTGAGACCAATTTATGATGGCTTGTTTCAGCACTCATGTGGTGCCTTCTGACCCCAAGCCAAAGTGAACTATATTTAACCAATCACAAAGGGTGATTAACAGCCATGGGCACAAAGGACAGGATGTCTGAACACACCGGCTTACGGAATAAATAGCATGTCACTCTGCTGCTGTTCAGCTTGCACTCAGCTAAAAATTATTCTGCTTTCTGGAACATTCAAGGGAAGTTAGGGTGAACTTTACTCCAAAATTTGGACTGGATTTGTCCAGTGTTGTGACTGGGCTTCTTTGTGTTTCTAACACAATGTAGCCTAACTATTTTATTTTGGAATGTAATTTTGTATGTAAGCTTGTGTCAAAGAAAGGAGTGATGGGTTATGGTATGCACTTTGTTGTACGTCGCTCTGGATAAGAGCGTCTGCCAAATGCCAATAATGTAATGTAATGTAATGGGTGATACTTAAGGGGTTAATCCAAAAGCGCAATAAAGCCCATATGTGCATTCTGTAATGTATGAGCATGCTACAGTTCGCATCAAAGCCCCTTCTAGTTCTGTTGATATAAAAACTTTTTACCAGAGAGGAATGACTATGAATAAGAGCACTTTTTGTTAGCTGGTAGCTTAGTTGCTGAGACAGGGTGTGAAAAGTTAAACCCCGGCTCTAAAAGATAAGGATTAACAGATTTGTTACAGACGTGAAACCATCACTTTGTCAGAGATTAGGAACGGAATAAGAAGAGAGAAACTTGATTTGATTCGGTAAGTCTGAAGGGGAAGAGTTAGGAAAGAAATTGCAGCACTACCCGTAACTGTCTACTTTAAAATGTGTATTCCAAATATTCGGAGTTTTTAAGTATTTGTAACTTCAGTTTAGCACAAGCACAACGTAAAAACTGAAGAGGATTTACAGTGGAATGTATCAGGCCCGGTCTAGTGGACAGCTCTGAAAATGCAAATATTCTTCACTCGTCACTCACGGATATGGCCATGCATTCAGAGACAAGAGCACAAGATCGTGGTGCTGAAAGGACAGCGCATCTCGAAAATCCCGCTGTCAACAGGCGGAGAGCTGGATCTCCATCCATTCTAACGTGCACTTAACTTGAATGATACAAATACAAGAATATTTATTTTATCACTGTTATCAAAACAAAGTTAATAACCAAATAGTTGAAACTCGTCACATAAAATTTCTTCACGAAAATGTATGCTATTTCAGAATAGACATTGAAGACCACCCTTGAGAGAGAAGCTTTAATTATTTGTAACACTTTCTGATTCAATATTCTCTCAGGTGTAATAGTGGAGGATTTGTAATTCATACATAAAGATTGCATGATTATTGTTTCAATCGTAATCCAAATTGCAGCTGGCTTTGCCCTTAACTCGTTACGTCAGCGCCTCCCTTCTCCCCCGCCTTGTTGCAGACGGGCTAGTATCGCTTGGAGGGTTCTGTGCTCAGCTCCGTGCGCTCAGCCATGCCAAGATGAATATTTCTTACGTTTGTTCTGTGAAGCGTAGTGATAGTGGCATCGCTTAAACTGCCTAAGGTGAACAAAGCTCGAGGTTAAAACAAATTTGTTTTATTGGAAGAAAGAGTGATCCCTTTCGTCCACTTTCTGCTGGGATTTTTAGACACACAAAACCTTTCACCATTACTTCCCAAAGCAAAGCGGACTTTTTAGGGCTTGCTTCTCGGATTCTCCAGAGGAAGCGACTCGTTGCTGCTGTAGTGGGCATCGTCATGGTGTTGGCTCTTATTATAGCAATACCGCTGTTGGTTCAAACTTCGAAGACGTCGGCTCATTATGAAATGATGGGCACCTGCCGAATGATCTGCGATCCCTACAACCCGAAACCCAGCGCTACCGCCATGGAAGTCATGCAGGACCTTAGTGCCATCCCGCCTCCACCTTTTGTTCAAGGGACTAGAGGCGAACCGGGAAGACCGGGAAAACCTGGACCGAGAGGTCCGCCGGGTGAACCAGGTCCGCCCGGTCCAAAAGGACCACCGGGAGATAGGGGGGAGTCTGGGAAGCCTGGCTTTCCCGGGCTGACCTCGGGGACAGCAAGGACCGAAACTGGGGACGTTAGCCCAATGCTAGGGAGCACAAAGATCGCTTTTTATGTCGGTCTCAAGAACCCCCATGAAGGATATGAAGTTCTAAAGTTCGACGATGTGGTGACGAATCTGGGGAACCATTACGACCCGTCAACCGGCAAATTCACGTGCCAAGTGTCCGGAATCTATTTCTTTACCTACCATGTGCTAATGAGAGGAGGTGACGGCACGAGCATGTGGGCAGACCTCTGTAAAAACGGACAGGTAACTGTGAAACGCTCTATGTTGCTTCTTAACCTTTTGATGGCGAAGAGGATATAAACACTGCTTAGAGTGTAAATTAGTTTATGAAGTTTACGATTGAGAAACAATAGGCCATTGTGAATTTTCTCCATATAATAGACTCCTGGGTTTAAGACAACAAATAACTTATAGATATATTTTCGCGTATAGGCTATTCATCATTATTAGGTTTATGGATAAAGCCTTTTACGTTTGGTGAGCCCATCTTTGTCTGTGCATTTGCTGGATACGTGGTAATTATGTTATTCTGTCAATCCAAACATTAACATTAATCTAAACATTACGAAGCTACATCTGCCGAACAAGCAAGGCTATGTGTCACGGAGAGAGCGTATCACCGACTTTGGTGGTGAAGTTAATCTTCCAGTGTCACCACTGATCAGGCCAGTGGCTTAGTCCTCTTTTACTTCACGCGCCAATTACTTATCAGGAAGCTCACGGTATTTATTTTACCACATAAGATAACTGTCTGACGTTCTGGTCCACTGCCCACCACAATGCACCTGAAGTGTAACGCACATTTGGCTCACTTCTCACTCAAAGTGTTATAAAGTCTTGGCCAAATAAAAACGCATCGCTTAAATAATTCTAAAATAAATATTACATACATTTCTAATGGTGTGCGTTTAATTCCACAGGTCCGTGCAAGCGCTATTGCTCAGGACGCAGACCAGAACTATGATTATGCGAGCAACAGCGTGGTCCTCCACTTGGACTCTGGCGACGAAATATACGTCAAACTGGATGGCGGAAAAGCTCACGGGGGCAACAACAACAAGTACAGCACATTTTCTGGTTTCATTTTGTATCCTGACTAAACGGACATACGCACTTGTATTCCCGGCGCTACCAGTAAAGCAACGGTCCCCGAACAGGGGTACTGCTATGTTCATTTTTGTTTTGTTGAGAAGGGACAAACACCGGTCTTTCTTTCCTATTGAATAACCGTTATAAAGAAGATATAGCTGTCTGAGGTCATTTTGTTTGAATGTGATCATGTTTGCTTGGCTAGTCTGTGATGTATTTAATACGTATAGCCTAATATATGAATAAATATGTGTATCAAAGATGAATATAAAAATAAGTTAAAGTAAGAAGAGAAATGGCAAAAACTGATGTTTAATCTTCTTCCACGCAGTAAAATGCTCAGCGTTAAATAGCTATAAACGAGTTTAAATTATCCAATAGGCATCAGGTGTACGATCAGAGCAAAATGTAAGCTGCTCAATTAAAGTTGATTCAACACTGATCGTTTTACTGTACAGGGTCCAAATGTTAACTAAGCGATATGTAATTTACGTTCTTTTATTTCATTATACGATGTCCATAGCAAATACGTATTTCAATAAATATTATGTTTTTTAATAAAGTTCCTTGTGTTGTTTCATAGAGGCGTAGCCTATAGAGATATGCTAGTGTAGGCTAAATGCTAAGCTTAGTGCTTGTAAAAGAATAGCAAAAAAGAAAGTTTAACAAATAGCATTTTGTGTTATCTGGGTAACTCAGAAAGCATTCATTTATATATTGTGTGTGACATCAGCTCATTTAGGCCGACTACTATTTAAACATCTAATGGCAACTTGTACCTATATGAAATACAGAAATTGATAGGTAATTCATTCATATTAAATTCATGTCGGCCGTATGTTGACTACGGAGTCAACTAATTTAAGGCGCCTACATAGCCTATGGGAACAATTCAACAAGTGAATTTGATTTGTGGTTGCTGTGATTTTTGCTGCAAAATTGTTTGTAGTCGTCTTACAGCCAATACCTTCACCCATGATCATTTCAACTTAACTTCAGTACCACCCGCACACAAAATAATACAGAAAAACTAAACAATATCTTGTCAAGCACGCTTAAAACAACCGATTGCTCTCCCCCAATCTGAGGAGAGAATGGCCTTCATTGTTTTTTTATTCGCATTAGTTTTAATGACTCTTAATTGGGGCAGAATGATCTTTTCACAGTAAAACATGAATTAACCGACGTTATTTTATTTTTTTTAAGAATGAAGGCTGACATTCTTTGTTGGCAACACGCTGTAGCCTTTGGGCTACTGAGATGGTGGCACTTCGAATCTGCCCGGGGCCAGTAGGGAACAATCCACGTTATTCTAGGGACTGGAAGACCATCTGTTTCGTTTATTGCGAAAGGACAACGAAGCTAATGTCACCGGGTTCACTTTTGACGTTAAATGTACAAATCTACGTCTCTTTGAGGCCAATCTGTATTCGTACAGGCGCCCACGTCCCCTCTGTTCCCATGCTGAAACGGTTGCAGGTGTCGCGGAGATTGTCAGCAGCTAAGAGAATGATGGATTGATGAATCTTTGAGACGGCAGAGGCCCGTAGTGACACATAGCCCTGACAATGATCTATGCGCTCACCCATTATCATTCGGGGGAGGACGGTTTAACCACCTTAACAAAGTGGCCAGCTTCCCGTGGAGACGCCAGGGTACTAATTAAAGTCACAACAGCCCCCGCGAAAAAAAGGTCTAATCCATTATGTCAATTATCCGTACGTCCAAACGAAGGCGTTATTAGAAAATAATAATGATAACAATGGCGGTGACCTCGCGCACACACAGTGAAGTGTATAAATCCACAAAATCATATGGGACACGTGGTAAACATTTGCTAATTAAACAAGCAGTCTAGACTGTGTGTCTCTAAGTGATTACTGTAGGTGTTGGTCTCCACCTGGCTCTGCAATGCAATACTGTTTGCACAATCCAGTAATTTAAACAACAATTATAGAAAACCAATGTTTGTTACTTTGATGAAATATGACTGTGCATTTATATATATGGATTTAATACCTATTTGGATAGATTTAAACATATATTGGAAACAGGATGATTATATGAATGCAAATTAAATGCACACTATTTGAGAGTTTAACAAATTTTCCAACCATATTAATATATTTTTCTGTTTTAACATAATTACATATAATGTATTACCTATTTTTACTTACAGTATATAATACTAAATCTATTATTACCAAATGCATTTACCTTCCGTAAGCATCATTACAATGCTTAATTGATCTATTTCATAATGAGTTTTGGCAATAATTATAATAAATGGACTTGTAACTCAAAGAACATGGGTTTAATTCCCACCTGGAGAACTGATGCTGGACCCTTGAGCAACATACTGGATAGAGCATTTGCTGATGGAAATGTTACCAAGCCAACTTCAGAATAAAACACAAGTTCATTACGAAAATAACCTATACATTAACACACAATTATATTTAACAAATAATACTAAATGTTTATGACAAAAGCAAGCTGTGGGGAACAACAAAGAACAGTGGAAATCACGGGTTGTCGGAAGAAACGGCTCTCTGAAACGTCCTAGCATCAGGCAAACCGAGGGTGAAACAGAGGGGCGAATCGTCTGTATAATTCAGAGTAGGGGGAAAGCGTTTTGTTCAAAGAGTTGAGGTTTCAAGTCAAAAATGATCCCAAAAATGAAAACTCCAAGCGGCACTGCACAGTTTTTACTCTTCCAGGGTGTTCACTTTGCCACTATACTTCCCGTAGTCGCAATAGCACAGTACTACGCAGTTGCTCAATGTTAGCGCACCCCACAGCACTGAGCGGTGTTAATGTTGCCAGGGCATTCATTCTACCACTGGGGAACCAGAGAGAGGGGGCAGTGACATTTAGCAAAGGGGTGGGGGTGGGGGGTTGTGCGAGAGGACAAAAACGGCAGTCTGCCAGCGTGGAATAATCTCGGGAGACGAGTGGCCGCGTAGGAGGAAGCGATAGCTCAGAGATAAGGAGGGATGGAAAGCAGGATGCAGAGCGGTAAGGACAGGGGGCCTTTGATCCAGGCACAAGAAAGAGACCGGGAGACACTCACATTTTGGGGAGGGGGGGTTTGCGGTGGTGTGCGGAGAGAGCAAAGTAAAGAGGGATCACTTCTCCAGGATACATGTGTTCAGCTCAGCTAGAGACGAACCAATCACAAGCAGTAATCAGGGCGTCTGGGACAACAAGAGAAAAAAACAAAACATTTTAAGCAGACTTATAGCAGCAGATAGACAGACATGATATATAGACTTATAGCAGCAGACAGACAGACACGGTATACAGACATATAGCAGTATGCAGACACATACGGTAATGGCATATAGACTTATAGCCGCATACAGACACGGCATATAGACTTATAGCAGCATGCAGAGACACACGGGGATGGTAAACAGACTTATAGCATCATGCAGACACACGGTATAAAGACTTATAGCAGCATGCAGAGACGCACGGTAATGGCATATAGACTTATAGCCGCATACAGACACGGCATATAGACTTATAGCAGCATGCAGAGACACGGTATAAAGACTTATAGCAGCATGCAGACACACACGGTAATGGCATATAGACTTATAGCAGCATGCAGACGCACATGGTATAAAGTGTAAACAGGAACATGCAGAACCACAGATGTGGGGGTCCTTCCCTCTGACTGTTGTTGAATGCATTAGCCTGACTATCAAGATTAAAAATATATACAAAATGATACACTTTCTGTGGTCATAGATATATATAATCTCCCCTACCGTTCTTTAAAAAGGAAATAAGAATTTATATTAAGTGACAGAATAAAATCCATATTGCATGTATAGCCTTTGATGCATATAACACATATCTTTAAGGACTTAAAACAGGCTGTGTTAGCTGGTGGAGGACCTACCACTATGTGATAATGTGTCATGCGCTGTAACAGGGTGAATTAGCTTACAGTGATTTATTCATTTTCACCATTCAATTTTTTTGTTTTTTTGTTTTTGTTTTTATATAAAAATGTTCATTACAAAGAGAAAAGAGAACATCCTTTCAAATGTAATGCCGCAAGATCATTTAGTTCAATTTATAAGATAATTGCTCGTACAACACAAGAGCCATCTCGTCATGATTTCATTTGGAGTCAAAGAAGCCATATCTTGCCGCCATTTGCTCTCAGTGTGAGAAGTGGCCCTGAGTGCTATGCTTGTGTAAGCAGCATTTCCAGTGTTTAGAATGTGTGAAGAGCACAAATAATGCTTTACAATAGTACTGTCGGGTTGTCTCTGTACAGATATCGTTCTGCGGTTTTCTAACACTGAGCACACAATGGCTGGGAAGCAGGCAGTCCAGGCCTTCAGGCTCCATTGTGACCTACTGTATAGTGGCAGGGTATCAGGGTCATCTGGGCCTCGTGGCCCAGCGAGTCACTCTCCATGTGCCCTTCCCTGGAGCAAGCGCTCAAACAGGGACAGCTACTCTCCGCAAATAGGCCCGCTTTTAATTTAAATTTAAATTTCATTTAAAAAATAAAATATGTTTATGTATTTGCATAACAGAGACACCTTTCCTGAACTTGCAGATTCCTTGCAGTTTTTTGGGGGATTAAGGAATGTAATAGTGTTGTTTTATTTCATGAAACCAGCAGTTGTGCCACCAGATCTAGATATGATAAGAGATAAACAATCTAATGTTTATATCATACCAGAGTGTGGAAGAAAAGAACATAAAAATGTATCCTACAGGCTCACTTCCAGGACCACTTCTTAGTGATTCCGCTCTCTACCTCCTACCTGCCACCTACCTGTTGACTTTATGCTCCGATGCATCAACAACACAGTCCTGACAGGCAGTAATTATCAGTTCTGCCTGTCCTGATAATTACACAAATAAATACTTCTGCTTCGTCTGCTACACTTCATTGATGACAGATACTTATATTTGTAAGGGGCATGATTTACACCCAGGGTGCAGTTCCAGAGCGCACACGTCTCAAGGAACATCACTGAGGCCTTTTATAACATATATAAAGCATGTTGTAAAAGTCCCAATTCAACAAAATTTAAGAAGTGGTGGGAGTAACAGAAGTGAAAAAGTACAAACCTTGGAAAAAATTATATCTTAACATTTTTAAAAACAGGTATTGATGGGAAAATGAGTCTTCATTAAACCACAAATAGGTGGTGTTACAGTTGGTGGCTTATTGTGAACCAATCATTGTAAGAGTCAAGTCTTGCAATTGGTTCCAACAAGTCAATGACTGACAGTTTATCATTTACCCATTTACTTAAATTACTTACATTAACACCACATTCAAATGTACATTTCTGACTTCCTTGATAACATTTATTTAATGGGTAGCGAGTGATTAAGCATAATTGGATATACAGTGGATGCTGCAGCACAGTTTACATACTAGCCTTTCTTACAGCTTGGCATAATGCAATTCTGCATATGCTCAATAGAGAAACCTGCACTGCACACTGAGGGTCACTCATTTAACTCCGTATAGAACATCGCAGTTTGGGACTGGCACTAACTGGCGGGATGCACTTTGTCTCCTCGCACACAGTCCTCGTTTTCATTGTACAAATGAGCTTTCATCAATTAAAGACACTCTTCATACTGACAAGACATACGTTTGCCCCGAGAATTCCATTTTCATAAAGAACTGGCCTCTCTCTTAAAGATGTTCGTTACACCTTCAACGGAGTCCGCCATTTCCTCCCTATCCCGCCCTATCACTTCCTGCCTGCGTTGGGTGGTCTCCAGGCTACGGCACGTGCCCGTCGAACAGCAGCCACTGCACGCGCCCGTCAGCCTTGTGACAGGCGCAGAGAGATGGCGGGCGCTGCCCCGGTGCATTGTGGGTACGCACCATCTGTCCCTCTGTTTCACCGGGACCTCAGCCGACCCCAAGCCATCCAAGTATACATCATCTTTTCAGAGCAATTAAGAAATACACCTACCCCTGATCGGCTGCTGTGTGTTTGGCTTGGAGGGCAAGGAGCAGTTTGCTCTTGTCCCCCGATAAGTTATGCTGTCCTGCAGGTGAAGCAAAGGTCAACCAGACTGACAGATTTTATATATTTATTTCTTATCTCAGGATTACTTGTAAAATGTGAACGCATAGGACTCGTTTTACTTAAGGGCATTCCGTTTCTCACAGTTGCCAACGTTACATATAAATAATATTTAAAAACGGAATACGTAAATTTTTATTTGAAGACATTCATTTTTTACAGATTTATATAATTTATATATGTTTATTAAATGCCAATCATTCTCACAACGGTTGCTTCCACCTGTGAGCTGAAATATTTGCCATCAGCTATATTTGTCAGCTATACATCTTTGTACCAAGTGACATAAGACTGAGCATTCGTTGCACTTGAAATGTATATATTTTGTAAATGTGATATTACATACTTTAAAAATGAGTCTAGGGTATTTGGACAGCCTCTACAATAGCACCCACTTTTAAGACATTTGAACTTCCGAAGCCCCAAGCTTGTTTATCTTGAAACGTAGTTGCAGAAGAAATCTGGGCACACTGTGCCAAGTGTACTGATTACAAGAAAGTGTGCATTTCACAAAGAAAATCCAATCATATTGGGAAACTGACACACTTTTCTGTCGAAGTGGCAGTGATGCGCTGGAGGCAATATGCACATAATTGATTCAACATAGGCATTGATTCTCATTCAATTTCATCTTCTTTGAGTGTTGAGGACAGACGTGTCTTCAGGATTTGTCTCCACGCAAGACTATATCGCATATCCCTACTCATGGAAAGCCCAATATATTCAAAAGCCAAGGGAATCGTGGAGTGGAGATGGGAAATCGTTATGCGATTAGCCTGTCTGATGTCAACGAGACTGAAACTGTCAGGTGTCATGTTGATTTTTTCAGTGTCCAAGAGTAAAGAATGTGTCCTTGGATCATGTGGGTGGAATGTCACTGCTCTGTAGAGTGAGGCTGGGTGGGTCTGTTTCGAATGCACAAGCCCAAACCGGTTCAGCCAAATAGAGCATGACACATGACTGACACATGTAACATGCTGTAATATACTCTTTAACTGACTTTCAATAATGACTGCAATCTAATGCCACACACTAGAGCAGAGGCCCAGGGAACGATTGGGGAAGCAGAACTAAGACCGAGTGTCAATCCAAAATCTTTGAGCAGGGCACTAGACCTGAATATCTATCAGCTGACACTAAATCATGTCAAATAAATAGGTCCTCTCCTCTGACATCCGCATACATAATTCTTACAGGAACATTTCTTCTTCCTGACTGGAAACATACACTCACTGAGCACTTTATTAGGTAGACCTGTACACAAGCTTGTTAATGCAAATATCTAATCAGCCAATCATGTGGCAACAACTAAATGCGTGGTTCAGCTGTTTTTGTTCAAATATGGAAGAAATGTGATCTAAGTTACTTTGACCGTGGAAGGATTGTTGGTGCCAGACAGGGTGGTTTGAATACCTCAGAAACTGCTGATCTACTGGGATTTTCACACACAAGTCTCTAGAGTTTGTAGAGAATGCTGCAAAAAAGAAAAGAAGGTAACAGTGATGAAAATAACCACACATTACAACAGTAGCATGCAGAGGAGCATCTCTGAATACACAACGTGTCAAACCACTTCAGTTGATAGGCTACAGCAGCAGAAGACCAATAAGTCTAATAAATACCTAGTAAAGAACTCACTGAGTGTATATGTAATGCTGACACTACACTGCTTGTCTTATTTCAAGAACATTAGAACTGCAGGATTGTAGTTATTATTGTGTTTGGATAAGGTTTCAGGATATTTATCCATATAGTTTATTTAAACATTCAATTTCATTGAATACGACATGTGACAAAGTGAAAACCGATTTCCTAAATGTTTGCACTTTTAAACTCTAACAAATGCCTGCATACGTTCCTTTACTTCGGACGTGTTCTCCATAAAGTATATCCCATCAGCTCGTTAAACTCATTCAGCCATTCACCAGACGTTTTGTTCCTTGAACGGAGGTGGCTTGCTGAAGACAGAGTCGGTAGGATGTAAAAAGGGAGGCATATTTTACGAGTTTTAGCGACTGCTTTTCCAACAAAAAAAAAGACGCGTCGCAATTCCCTCTCAAATGACTGCCAGTCAAACGGCGACAGGGCGCCCGGTAGTTTACGGTAGCCGCTCTCAGAAACCGAAGCTGCCTGCTCGTCCACTAAATTAAAGGCAACAGCTTTTACTGCGGGGTGGAAAAACACGGTAAATGCGAAACCTCCTCCATTTACTGCTCTCCTAGTCGGCTCGCTCGCCCCACCCTCAGAGGAGAGAGAGTCAGGTGCGCTTTATATCTCTGGGTGACACGTGCGCACACTGTTTGACAGGGGCAACATTCCTCCGGGAGATCTCCTAATAAAACAATAAGACGCCTGTCTCAGAGACCAGAAATCCACTTCTCGCTGCAGAAGACAAATCAGGAAGGACATAGTGGCTTCCTTGATAAGTGTGTGTATCTAAAAATGTGTGTACTCAGCCCCAAAACCTCACACTCAAGCCCTATTGAGTCCCCCCCCCCCCCCCCCTCTCTCTCTCTCTCTCTCTCTCTCTTCATTACCTCTTCAATTGCTTCACTCTGGAATAAAAAGGACTTTCAAATTAAGAGAACCAAATAAACATGTCCCACTTGTTTTACCATTGCTTGGTGACAAGCATATTCAGACTCTGTGCGGAGTAATAACCTAGGCATGTGGAAATTTGTGCAGGATGCTGCCAAATGTCAGTTTACCTCAGGCTATAGGGGTGAGATCTGTGAGAAACCAGGAGAGAGGTAAAAGTTTAGGGTGATGGAACATGACACCTAATCACCAAAGCGCTGGCCAAGGCCTTCGCTCTGGGCCATTATCCCAGGAAAGAGGACAGCAATGGTCAATTTGCATTCTCAGAGTCCGAATGGGAAAGTCAACACATTTACGGCGATAATGGTGGCCATTTTGGCTCAAGCCCATGACGTCGGCCATTTCAGCTGAAGGGATTTAAAGCTTATCGTGAATTCTGCGATGTGAAAATAAACATAACCGCATAAACCAGGCATGGTTTACCAAGACTTCACAGGGAATACCAAAATAAGTAACCGATCAACCTTCGCCACCATACAATGCCTGCTCTTTATTCTTATAGAGAAAATAACCATTTATTATTTCTTACAATCTCTACCAATTGGTCTTAGCATATATGAACTGTATTAAATATACTAGGCACATGTCTGTTTCGGGTAGTTATTGAAATAGAACCACAGTGGAAAGTCAGAGTTAAACTTCCCTCCAGTGCTTACACAGTTTGAGCTAAAGTAACGTCACAATCTCAGTCACATGTGCTGATCTCTTATCAGTGAACTGAATTCCCGTGGTCATGCCCCACTGTAGAGTTACTCTGGCTGACATGCCCATTGGAGTGGTATTAAGCAAGGCCTGTGCATTGCCCGCTTTACAAATCCTGGCATAAAGGAGCAGCGCTGGGCTGTGCTTGCTTGTTCCTTGTTAAAGAGAACAATTACAGGCTCATGGGACCACGTTCAGCGGGCAGGGAAAAACACGCCCCATTAATCACGCAGGTAAACGGCCGTGCGCGGTCCTAGCCGAGGGGCGGGGGAGGGCTGCAAATTGAAAAGCTATCGCAGCGCCATTCGTCTTTCACCTGCTAGCTCCGATGATGGATGGGGTGGGAGGGGGGCATATGCTGCTCACTCACCCCCCGCCCCCCCCCCTCACAGGATCCTGGGAGAGACAGGAGTGAGCAGTCAGTGGTCTGAGGGGTCTGGAACACTGTTAATGGACTACACAAACAACGATCACCTGTCGTTATCGTAACAATGACGACAAAAGCAGTGTGTGTCTCATTCTTTTTCACTCTCTGTCTGTCTAATAAAGATAGATACAGGCAGATGCACAGATATAGACAAATGATTGTAATACACAGATATCCTGAGTTGTGACGTAGGATTTTGTGACAGAAATAATATGATTTTATCATGATTATCATTCAAATAATAATTGATAACATCACCCTTTGTGTTTGTGCCTGACACTATTGCTGATTATCTGACTGTAATTCCCAGTGTAAGCGTTCAATGTACTCACCACTTGTGCCATTTATTTGAAAATGTTATTGGCAGAAGTTCACGACCAGAAACTTAGTAAAAGTGTTACTACACTTTTACTAAGGTACCTTGACTTGACATCTACCTGTATGCTTTCTGTACATATTCATTGGGCCACGCGATTATTTTTCCACAATGCACGAGGAGAACTGAGCTGCCTCACCAGAACCAGCCGAACGTTCTACGATCCGTTGAGCCAGAATGGCCACCCGGCGTGCCACGGGGACAGCTGCGCTTGTTGTTAATCAATGAGAACTACAGCAATGGCAGGACCCCTCTCTGCCACAGTTCCCGGCAGTGTGGGAGAAAACAGCTGGAGTCACAGGAAACTGGCAGAGATGCTGAGACCATCTGACATATAAAGCAGCTCTCGGCGTTACACCGGGAGGAGAATCGAAAGCCTGAAAAAAGTGACTTCCCAACGGCGTGGTGATGCAGCCAGGCACGGCACAGCAGCCCAGCCGCGAGGGCCCCATCTGCACGTCTGACCTTGTACAGTAATACCCTCTTTTCATATCAAATACCTCTCTTAAACAAGAGAGACCAGCTCTTCAAGCAGAACTGTCAGAGAGCTGCTGAATAATTGAATCAGTAAAACGGGCTCAGGGGAATACGGAATCAGGGAGACGCTTTAAGAGTAAGAGCCGATGAATGGGAAAGCGGGGTGGGTGATGAATGTATTGTTCTTTTGCACGAATCGGGGAACACAGTTTTTGGAAAGTGGAGAGGGAACGATGTTTTCTCAAGCCCCTGCTTGTTTGTCTGGGTGCAATATTACCCGTTTAAGTGGCCAGGGAGGGCCAGGGAGACCGGCCGTAGCATCAACCAAAGTGGGATGGAGCAGGAGTGTGCAGAATCTGCTGAGCCTGTCCTTTTCCTCTTCCCTATTCTTCTTCCCACAATGCACTGTGTGCCAACGTCAGTTGAGAAAAAGTGTCCTGTTTTTTAATCTTCAGATGAGTTAATTAGAATTTATGTATTCCCTGTAAAATTTGAAGGTAAGATAAATTGGTGTTTCTTGTCACAGAGCGTCATATCTTTAGTGAAAAAATGTTGAAATGAGAGGGATTAAAGTCTCGAAATGAGAGCCTTTTGAATGATTGGAGAGATACATTTTAACATTAGGCAATAAACACCAGTAGTTTTCTAATCCCAAGAATAAAATGAAGGGGGATTAGCTGATGAAAGGTGATTTAACTGGCAGTTTTGTCTGCCTACGTGTCCTTGTACATTTCAGGAGGGGGAAAGGAGCAAACACATTGTGTTGTGGTGAAAATACATTCAATAAAACTCAGAGTTCCTAAAAGCATACGACTGCAGTTAGCCAGTTAGGGCATCCAGTCAATCAATTTATCAAATAAAACCTTTTCAGAACACAGCCCGGTTAAACTGGGAGCCATAGCAGAAATACTGACATCGAATATATTTTCATTTATTTATTGATATATTTTCTGTTTTATGACAGCAGATTGATCATATTTTGATTTTGACTTGATGGTCCAGAAAGATGACCATAAGATAAGATCATATGCTTTATGAGCAAATAATAAACACTTGATGGATAAATGAATGAATAAGGAACTGAAATTAAGGGCAGGAAAGGTAACAGACCTCAGAATGTGTTCTTTGAGTTTCACAGTTGGCAGGATACGTGTGTAAGAATATCTGACCCTCAGCGAACAACTAGCAACCAATATGTTCTCCAGACAGATTGTGGAAGCTGAAATGGGTGCCTGGAGCTAGATCAGTATGGCAGGCCATGGTGTGTGTGTGTGTGTGTACTCCTATGTGAGCAGGAGTGTATGTGTGCTTGCAAGTGTGTGTGTGTGTGTGTGTGCTTATGTTTGTGAGTCTGTGAGGCAAAGATTGATTTGGATATGGAAGTTGTCCAAGAAAATGGTGAAGGTTGGCACTGGCCCATGTGTCTGTCTTTGGACAGAATAATGAATTATAAGAAATGCATCTGAGGACATGTGGATATTTGCCTCAGTTAATTAATCAATAATTGTTTTGTTTTGACCAAGATTTGTTTGTATTTCAAGGGGGAACTGCTTCTTTGTATAATGGTGGGAATGAGCTCTAACAAAAAACAAAACATAACAAGAAAAACCTAATGAGACCGCAAAAGCAGTGCAACACAAACTTAAAAGCTTTTATGACAAAGTGCTCATCATATGCATATTCCATAAGGATGTGCATGCATGCGTGCCTGCGTGTGCATGCGTTTGTGAGTTCTGTGCACGTGCACTAGTGTGCATGTTTTGCATGACATCATGTATGTGTATGCGTGTGTACATGGGTATGTTTGTGCCTGCATTCACATGCATTAAAAACTGTGGTAAAACAGGAACTGACAGCAAAGTAAATTTGTGTATAAATCACAGTGACACTCTAGCAGTTTAAGGGCACGCTGGCATGAATCACATGGGAACCTTGTTTGTTTGTGCCCCACCCAGAGCCTGCCTCAGACACAGAACCCTTCCCTCTTTGTCCCTGATTCCAATAACGCTAAAATGACAGGATATGGGATGAGCAGTTTAATGCCGTTTTGAACCTTTCAACAGCATTTGTGGACCCCAGAAAGTGATGATTTAAAAATCAAGATCATTTTTAAAAGAAAAGTGATTAAAAAGAGCACAAGGACCTCATTGAAAGGTTAAGGTTTTGTGCATTAAATCTCTGAGTGGACTATGTTTTGAGGTGGCTGTATGAAGCCACAATGGCCTGGGGGATAGCAGTTGGCAGTCTGGACAGGCAGAGAGCTGCAGGACGGTGCTATATATAACACAGCGTCTGCAACATGCTAAATTGGCAGTGACTTGACCCCGATGTACTGCTGTGCAACCGGGGGTGGCCTAAACAGGAAAGACACACAGACTGGGAGTGGCCTAAACAGGAAAGACACACAGACTGGGAGTGGCCTAAACAGGAAAGACACACAGACTGGGAGTGGTCTAAACAGGAAAGACACACAGACTGGGAGTGGCCTAAATAGGAAAGACACACAGACTGGGAGTGGCCTAAATAGGAAAGACACACAGACTGGGAGTGGTCTAAACAGGAAAGACACACAGACTGGGAGTGGCCTAAACAGGAAAGACACACAGACTGGGAGTGGCCTAAATAGGAAAGACACACAGACTGGGAGTGGTCTAAACAGGAAAGACACACAGACTGGGAGTGGCCTAAACAGGAAAGACACACAGACTGGGAGAGGCCTAAACAGGAAAGACACACAGACTGGGAGTGGCCTAAACAGGAAAGACACACAGACTGGGAGTGGCCTAAATAGGAAAGACACACAGACTGGGAGTGGTCTAAACAGGAAAGACACACAGACTGGGAGTGGCCTAAACAGGAAAGACACACAGACTGGGAGTGGCCTAAATAGGAAAGACACACAGACTGGGAGTGGTCTAAACAGGAAAGACACACAGAATGGGAGTGGCCTAAATAGGAAAGACACACAGACTGGGAGTGGTCTAAACAGGAAAGACAAACAGACTGGGAGTGGCCTAAATAGGAAAGACACACAGACTGGGAGTGGCCTAAACTTGGTCTTTGGTCCGAATTCTGAAATCAAATTCGGCATACATTTTATGGCACTGAAAATATCAAAGCAGCATAATATCTACTAAGTAACCATGGTCACTAAAAAAGTGGAAATGAACCATGATGCTTTGAAAACTGTTGCAAAGATTTGTATTTTTAAAAATCTTTATTACATGGAAAACCTTATTTTTTTCTTCTCCTGTGAAGCTGTGTGAGACAATGGTGGAATCCAGGAGCAGTTCAACATAAAGAAGTGCAACATAGTATATTCATCTGAAATTAATTTTAAATGAAATGTTTGCATTTGGCAAAAGCCTCAAAACTAAGTGAATAAATCAAATGAATCGGCCCTAATGCTAACATCAGCCTATATAACACGTTAGTATATCATAACAAAATAGTATGTTTATTTTAAAAGGAGAGTTTGACACTTCCAGAGTAGAAGGTAACAATTAAGCAAGAAGCTTTCATGTGATAATCAACCCACCAGAAAAACACTCAAACTCAAACTACAGAACTACAGAGATTCTTACACACAGTATGGGATCATCATTTCAATTAAGTCTAAATAGAGATTTACAAACAACTGCAGCTAAACTACTAATTTGGTTGCCCCAGATACCCCCGGCTTTTAGTAGTCCAAACAGTCGAATGAAACAAATATAAGAACATGACATTGTGGCTTGACTTGAAAGCAAGGCCCCCCCCACCCTTCCTGCGCTGCATTTTAATGGGGCCGAGAGAGCTGGGGTAGATGTGGTGTTCCTCAGATGCATGGCTGCACATACAGAACCAGGGTGACCATGCCAGCGGTATTTAACTCGATGAATAAAACCTGTCACGCTCATCCGTCCTCACCCCTCCCCAATCCCCAGCCGGAGTCACACGTAAGCCCCGCCTCCCCGTGGTCCGGGTGACCAGGTGTCCTGCCGTCGGGGGAAGCATGTGACTCGGTCTCCGCGGTGACAGAGCAGGTCTCCCGGCAGCTTCTCGGAGTGACCGGCGATTGGCGTCACGGCCCCGGTGGTGAAATGTCTAGAGTGACAAAGGAGACCCAGTAGCGTTCATTTCAGCGGTTACACCGCACCTGGGGGATGGGAGGATGGACACCGTGGTGACTACAGGAGGAAGAATCGATGGGGTGTTTCATTTCGTTTATTCCTTGGACAAAGCGGTCTTGTCTGTGAGCAGTTCTGAAAGCGTGTCTTCTTGCATCATTCCTCTACCTTACGCCTTAGGGGTGACGTTGGCTCAGGCAGTCGGAGGGTTGCTGGTTCGATTCCCGCCATGGGTGTGTCAAAGTGTCCCTGTGCAAGACGCCTAACCGCTAAATGCTCCTGACAAGCTGGTTGGTGCCTTGAATGGCAGTCAATTGCTGTTGGTGTATGAGCATGTGTAGGAATGGGTAAATGAGAAGCATCAATTGTACAGCTATATAAATGCCTACCCTCTAATACTAGTTTACTCCTGTAATAAAGCCATTTTACTTTATTATTTTTGTCCCTGATGAATCCGACTGAGGAGTGACAGTGCTCTCACTCATTAAATCCTTCAAAAGTTCATTCCCTCACACATTACTTACATAAATATTGACTCAAATTCAAGATTAAAAATGAAAGCACTCACTCACTCACTCCAACCGACTGCTATAAAGGTAAAATATCCAGTCTACTGTAAATGTATTATGCTGAAATATGATATGTTTCTACTGTATATGTATTGTTGCAATACTTTGTACAATGCACACCCTTTACATAAGAGGGCAGTAGGTTCCCTGGTTTGAGCCTCAAGAGAATATTGCTCTCTCTCTCTCTTCTCTCTCTCTCTCTCTCTCTCTCTCTCTCTCTCTCTCTCTCTCTCTCTCACATGCGTGCAAGCACAAAGCACGCATGAACACTTCCTGGGGAGTGGAGTTTAACTAAATAGCTCACTGTTGTTTTCAGGCTAAGTTGCAATGCTTCTGAGTGAGTGAGGAATATGTGGGTTCCTGAGGAAATGTCTTCAACCAAACTGGTTCCACATGTTGAGTCAAAAGCCGACTTAAAATAAATAAATCAAATGGGACAGGTCAATGCAATGAGGTAAGACAGCAAACAGTCATGCCTTCATTTGGGTAGCTGGGCAGGATCCTGTGGTTGGCCTGAAGTTGGATGTGTTTGACCTGGCTGGGCTGTTGACGCTGCTGAAGAGGCTCTGCATGGCATTGGCTGACAGTCTGACACGACCCATGATTAACTCAATCAGACAAAGCCTCCCGCTACAGGTCTTATAAACACTGCTGAAGTAGAGGAGCTGATGACCAACAGAGCAACAGAGTCAGAGCAAGAGAGAGCGAGGTAGAGAGAGAGAGTGAAAGAGAGAGATTATACTCATGTATTCATGAGCCCCTTAACCACAGCTGAGAAAGAGGTGTGCACATCATTTGTAGCTTTTTGACCATCATGATGATAATTACACTTCATTACTCTTTGAGTGTAATCAGCAGAAGAATCAGTATCTTCACATCAGGGTATTTCAATTTTCACTAAATAAAGTGAAGTGGTAAATCATGGATAAATACATTTCCACCAAAATAATACATTTGAATGCAAACACAATCATTTATGCCCTTTACATTTTATGCCCTGAAATGAGTGATGGAGAATGGTGTACCATGTTTGAGAGAGGAGGGGTGGTTAACCCTGTTTGAGGGAGGAATGATAGTTAACCCTGTTTGAGGGAGGGTTAACCGTGGTTGAGAGAAGAGGTGTGGTTAACCCTGTTTGAGGGAGGAGGGATAGTTAACCCTGTTTGAGGGAGGGTTAACCGTGGTTGAGAGAGGAGGTGTGGTTAACCCTGTTTGAGGGAGGAGGGATAGTTAACCCTGTTTGAGGGAGGGTTAACCATGTTTGAGGGAAGAGGGATGATTAACCCTGTTTGAGGGAGGAGGGATAGTTAACCCTGTTTGAGGGAGGGTTAACCATGTTTGAGAGAAGAGGTGTGGTTAACCCTGTTTGAGGGAGGAGGGATAGTTAACCCTGTTTGAGGGAGGGTTAACCGTGGTTGAGAGAGGAGGTGTGGTTAACCCTGTTTGAGGGTGGAAGGATAGTTAACCCTGTTTGAAGGAGGGTTAACCGTGGTTGAGAGAAGAGGTGTGGTTAACCCGGTTTGAGGGAGGAGGGATAGTGAAAGAGGCTCTGAGACTTCCCTTAGCTTGCGGTTAGTGTGAGGGCACTACTGACCTTTAAAGGCAGTGCTAATTACAGACAGCAGTGTTGGGGGTTGGGGATAGGAGGGGGTTCTGCATGCATGGAGAATAATGAGGTTCTTATTCTCAGGTATTCAGGTATGCCCTGGGGGTGGGGGGGGGGGGGGTAGGACCTCTACATTAGCATTCGGGAGACTGCTCCAGGTTCAGGCCTCTGGGAGAGACGCTGAGCCACTGGGACAGATTACCTGCCCTTCCCCAACTCACTCACAGGGTTGCCTGGTGAACTTACCAATTACTCTATCATTGGTGAGTGCAAAATTCCCCATTTTGCAATATTATCTCTTCTGTGCCACACGATCAGCAGTGGGATGGGGGCCTTTGCATGTCAGAGAATATTGGTCATTAATGGTAATACAGAATTCTAACGGCAGAAACAAACTTACACTGGCCAGTACAAAGCATCAAAACTAGTGACACTCTGGAGACAAACCTTCAGATCAGGCAAAATATGTAGACGCAACCGTATACATTTACTTATTTTTATTTGAGTACATGCAGCTTCTCACGCCATTGCTTAGCTTTGCTCGTACATCTGGAGAAAACAGCACTGGGACGTGTGTGGGGTCTGGGGAAAACAGCACTGGGACTTGTGTGGGGTCTGGAGAAACCAGCACTGGGACGTGTGTGGGGTCTGGAGAAACCAGCACTGGGACGTGTGTGGGGTCCCAGGAAACCGGCACTGGGACGTGTGTGGGGTCTGGAAAAAACAGCACTGGGACGTGTGAGGGGTCCCAGGAAACCAGCACTGGGACGTGTGAGGGGTCCCAGGAAACCAGCACTGAGGCGTGTGTGGGGTCCGGGGTGCCGGCCGCAGGGCGGGGGGCGGGCCCTGGCGTTCCCGCGGTGACGAGCTGAGCTGCGTCATGGTGCTAACAGCGCTGTCTGCATGGCGTGCTTCAGAGTGATGAATGCACCTTCGCTTCTCAGAAGAGCCGCCCGCTCTGTCACAGCATCAATTCATCCCGCATAAAGACGCTGAAACGCTGACAGGACCTGAGCAAACGGCCCGGTTCACAGCTCAACTTGCAC
Organism: Conger conger; assembly: GCF_963514075.1. NCBI lineage: Eukaryota > Metazoa > Chordata > Actinopteri > Anguilliformes > Congridae > Conger > Conger conger. The sequence goes on along the minus strand of NC_083776.1, from coordinate 10,685,412 downwards.
ACGGCATCTCTGAAAGATACTCGGAGACAGCCACACCTCGATCCAGAAGCTCCCGCTCTCGCGTGCACTTCCTGCAAATCAACAGCAAACTCACAATCTGCTCTGAGAATGAGGCGCTTACAGTATTTTTCTGCTGTGCCTTAAGGGACCTGTAGATTTTGGAAACGGATAGGCTTCCGGTCACGACGACTCCGCCGCGCTGTGGCGCACACGAGCGTCGCCGGGCGCTGTGGCATTTCGTCTCTTTAGCCGAAGCGATGCAGGGCTGCCTCTGGCCGCCGCCAGAGTCCCGTATCGCGGGCAAACAGAAAATATACGCGGCAAAGCCAGGGGTGCACCGCGTCTGACATTTACTACCTTTCAAAAGTCAGCTCATGTAAGTTTTATCAGGTATTGTTGGAGTGGCCACCAGGGTGCTCGCTATCTGTCTTAACCTCCTTTTGGGGTATCTAATGACACACCGAAGCTTGGAGTCATTTCTTTTGATTTCACGGGGGACTCCTCCGAATGCATTATCTTGCAGCGATTGTCAAGATCTCTGTGGCCTTCAAAAGAATTGAAATGCAGGCTGGCGTCATGCTGCAGAGTGAAACAGACCCCCTCCCGCCCCCTCCCCCCTCTCTCCGTTAGCCTTCTGAGGTGATTTAAAAAGGAAGAGCCCTCAATGACACCCAATACATGACGGCAATTACAAAGCAAAATGTGAAAACTGTCTGGGCTGCATCTGTCTGATATTTCCGTGGTGACATTAGGACAGGCTTCATGGTGGGGTTCCTGAAGGTTTTTCCTGAATTGCATTGGGTATTTTTGCCCGTGCCACACCCTTTTAAGTCCAAGCTTAATGCCTATCCTACAGCAACAGGTGGTGAAACAACTACAGTCTACAGAACCAACCACACACACATGCACAGAGTTACATACATTGTACTTAATTTTATGATTTTGTTGTTAATATTTAGCAATAACAATTTGCAGATTAACTTTATATTGTTGAATGTGCAGTGAAATAATGAAGAAACTTGTAAAACAATTGCAAGGATTATAATCCATGTTTTCTGAAATTATGTAGATATTACTAAAATTACCTATTTTAATTGCTACAAGTCTTCATAAAATGCAATACCTTGCACACAGAAATCGTAACTCGGCTAGAAGAGCCGTGTCAATATCGGCATTCATTCAACGCTGAATGAATATATATAGTAGATATGTAAATTCAATTGTCGCCTTCATCAGTGTTGAGATTTCGCAAGCCACAATGGGCTGCCAACAACCCGCAAACTATAACCATTCAATAATGCAGTGTGCCACTGAATAACAGCTGCTGTGACAGCTATGAGGTGCTAGTGTTTCCTGAACAAGCGCGTAGCCCAAACCGTGCAACAAGACAGACGAAATGCAAAGGACCCAGGCACGGAGCCAGGACTGAGGAGGGGCTAGAGTGGACGGACATAGCAACCTGCTCACGAACGGCTCACGAACGGCAACCACTTAGTTAACACGGTTAACGGAACGAGGATAACGCTAACACAGTTAACGGAACGAGGATAACGTGAGAGAAATAAACAGGTAGCCAGTAGAAGTGAAGTGAATGACCAGTAGAAGTGAATGACCTTAAGCACCATGGGTCGAAAAGTCATTGGCGAGTCTGGGGTGGTGAAATATTGTGCGTTTCCACAATTTCATAACTTCATAATGTCATGTGTTAGCCTCAACTTCCTCAATATAGTAGTCCTCAGCAGTTCATATGTGGACATTCTTCAGAGAACATTTGACCACAAAAACAAAAAATATGAACCTTGAAATACTGTCACATCTTTATCTAATGGGTGATATCACTATAATACTGCTATGAGACTGTTCAAAGTCACAATTTGTGTGTTCATGTGTTAGATACATATTTGTAAAGATAAAATAAAACTTAGAAGAAATACAAACATAAAATGTATGTTTTTATTTCTGCATACATAGTAGTGTTTAAATCAATGGTTAATCACAGAAATCTCTGCAATATTTTATTTAGAATTTCATTTTGAATGTAAGTAAATAATCTATATTTTTGTTTACTGATGCTGACATGATATTTCAACATTTATTTTTAATTGACTAAATCCTTGTGTGGATTAGATAAATAGGTGTTTTAGTCAAAAGGCAAACCTACGTATGTCTGTTTCAAAAATAATAATGGGTAGGAGATAGCGCTGAGACAGAGTGCCCACTCAAAGCTGTCTGCCCATAGACAGAGTCACCTTACATTTACATAAGGTTAAACTGACTAATCTTAAACTGTGTTGTCGGCAGCAGTCTGTGGTGACACATTGGCTCTAGAGAAGGAAGAGATAATCCTCAATGACTATACAAATGCAAGATTCCCTTGCTCTCTTTTACCCCATTAAAAAAAGGAATCAAAGTAACTTTTCTCAAGAAATTGAACATTGACCTAAGCAGTGATTTGCTTTTATTGTACAGTAAAATAATGTATGGAGATATTCACAAGATATTGACTCAATTTGCATGCTGGTTGGAAATCGGTCAGACCAACATTCCCATCAAAAGACAATCAGACTATCAGTACCTGATAGTTCTCATTCCTTGCATTCACTTTTATAAGGACATTTGGACAGCGCGCGGTTGCGGACGCTACGTTGCGCGACGCCGGGCAAGGTGAGCACAGACGCAGGCTGTCCTCGGCTGCTAGCTTTGAGAGGCTGTGACGTTTGTGACTTTGGAGGCACCGTGCGAGAAGGTACAGAGGAGAACCGCTCCCGACTTCTGTGAGCTGACTTCAAAACCGCTCGACTCCTGCCCTCTTGACCCGTCTTATTCGGGGCCAAATGCCTGCGTGTGTTACAGACATGTGTTAGGAGCCAGTGAGACTCATTAAAGCACAAATGCCCCCACACTCCTTCTCTTTGGCTGAAAATGATTTCCGCTAATTTGCCCCGCCGCAGCTGAGCTTCCTGACAGCTCAGTACACGCCATGACAGAGGGAGTCAAAGAGGGGGAGTCAAAAATAACTTTATTTATTTAACTATATTTACTCTCTCTCTCTCTCTCTCTCTCTCTCTCAAACAACACACACACAACCGTATATCCCATTTCCATGGCAACAGTGTGGCACAGGGTTAAGTACTTGACACAAAAGGTTAAGGGATAGATTCCCAGGTGCAGTGTTTTCCTACAGCATCAACATTCAGAATAGCTCTGTGAAATACAGAAGTGTAAACTGTACATAGATTACAATAACAATAAAGACGATGTTAAGTTTGCAAGGAGCAACGTTAAAATATCTCTGCCAGGCCCAAAATAAGAATAATAAGAATAAACCTTTAAAGTATTTTGCCTCATTGCAATTGAAGGCATGTGCCCTGGGAGATATCACCAAAGGAATAAGGCACTTATTCACGGTGCCATTAAACACGTAATTTTTCACAGGCTAGGGGGAGGCTAGGTTGGATGGGGGACAAAAGAAGACGAAGCTGAATGTGACGTCCAGCGCGGTCCAGTGGCGAGTCGTAGCGCTCCGGGCTGAGTTATGTAGCGGCGCACGGCGGCGGCTGATTTAAACGGAGGATGCGATGATTCACGGGCAGCGGAATGGCCGGCGCTTTCGCCACCGCGTCAGAAATATGTCACTTCTCCGTCCCGGATCCCGTTCATAACGAGGCGCTCCGCAGCGAGCGATAATCCATCACCGCCATTTACCCTCCCGGGGATCCTCACACGCACCACTCATTTCCGCAATATCCCATCATTCTCCGCTCCCCGCCCGCCACCTTACACATCCCCCCCACCACCATGTTTGACGTGAAATCATTACCCCCACTTCTAACGTCTTTAGCACTTTTTGACATTTTGAGTTTTTGTGCCATTGATTCTCCTGCTCATCAGCAGGTCTGCTGTTCTGTCATTTCTACTTCATCCTTTTTACATTCTCGTCTGTTTAGAATGTAAACGGGACCAGCGGAGCGCTATCACAATCCAGGTACAAAATCACAAGCGAAAACCTAAAATAAACCAAAACCTCAAATATTCATCCTGAAGATCACAAGCCAGACCTAAACCTTCATGCAGTCACATACTTGCTTCACCTGTCCAAACCTTTAATCACAACTGGATCATTTTTTATCTTTGTTCTTTACTCTTTCAGTGGTTGTGGTGGCTCTTGGTTTTTCAAGATCAGTTGAAGATTCTCAATAAATTATTTTTTAAAATCTATTTTCACTTTGTTATTGTCATCATTATTCCAATTAAACAGCAGGCATTTGTCGTACGCATCATAATAAAACTATTTGCAAATGCAGATCATTGGAAGTCCTGGGAATATATGTCATATGTAAGACACGGCTAATCGCCAGGTCTGAAAACTAGGAACGCCAAACTGGACTGGACTCCCTGCCTCCCCCTCCTAATTGCTACGTCGGAGAAAATTATTCTAACAGCATCCCCCTCCCAGAACCACCCCCCCCCCTCCACCTCAGCACCACCCTCTTTAAAACTCACTTATACACAAATGATGTTTAGTTGCCCTTTAACATTGAAATTGACATGCATTGTATATAAACGAGAGTGTCGGTCCCGAAGGGCTGCTCTCAAAGGTTAGCTGCTCCATGCAGCATTGCAGATGAGGGCCTGGGTCCCTGGGCTACTAATGAGCCTGACTGCAAAGTGCATACATTTGATTAGGCAAGCTGAATTACAGCCTGGATTTAGCTCTGCATGCTACAACCAGCCGGCACGGGAGCGCGGTTACATTTCCAGTTTTACAGTACACTGAAAGCAGCGACTGAATTATTTTCATTAAAAAAAGAGAGACAGTTATTTATTTTGACTTGTTTATTGAATTGTCGAACATTAATTTTCTGCGGTTTTACAGAATATGCATTTATATATGTATTTTTGGAAATGTTCAATAAAAAACAACACTGATGAAGACACTGATGAAGGATTGTTTCCAGAACGTCTGCTTATTATTATCCTATTATTATTCAGCAATTTTATTAAATCTCTGTTTAAAACAAACAAACAAACAAACAAACAAAAAAAACTATAATTTTCAATGTTAATAACAGATGTCAAGCATATCTGTGGGGTAGCATAGTGTATCTGCCCATTTTCATTAATATCAACAAAACATTCATGTTTTTCTGGATATAAAAATTCCCAATAGAAATATTATCATTGATTTCTTCAGTTTAAACATTAAAATACATCTTCTTGCTATGAACATGTCAATGTCAATTATGTTTAGCTCACCTGCTAATGGGGAATGGATATAGCCATTGTGTTCTGATTAGGCCATTGCTGATTGGGACATGTATAATATTTGTTACAATGTCATTATTTGTGTGTTTTTTAATAATCCATTCCTATTCAGGCACTTCCCAGGAATATGTATGAATACTGAGGCTGTGTAAATACTCAATACAGTGTACTTGGACGACACAGTTGTCCGACTGTTGTCGATACTGATTCAGACACATGTTCGGATGCATCAGGATCAACTCTAATGATGAATTTAAGAGCGGGTGACAAGCCGTGCAATAGGAAGAGAAAAAAAACATAGTTATGCATTGTCCATTAGACGACGCCGACCGTTCATTCACCATAAAGAGGCACTTTGATTGACCTTTAATGTGACCTATTCACCTCCGTGGGAGACCGAGAGAAAGAGGGAAAAACAAGGATAGAGAGAGAGAGAGAGAGAGAGAAACGGGGGGCTGGTTCTGACTCTATGGAGTCTTCCTCCACCCCTGTAGACCACCACAGGTAATGACTGCTCTGCCCACACTGTAGAGCGGTCCTCGATGCCATTGATCCGAGATGAAAGATTTACCTGTGGGACTATTGGGCCACAGTGATAGATTGACACTGGCTCAGCTGGGGCCTGTCTTGATGAAGCCTAAAGGCACAGGAGAATGGGGAAGTTCAGTTGAGGACAGGTAGACCAGTGCTAGCGTGAGCTTGGGTCCTGGTACTGTGACATTTGAAAGCATGCAACAACAAAATGGTTATCCACCCTATTACGCTCCTAATCCAATTCATCATGAATTGATTCAAATAGGTTTTCATTCAATAACTTCACCACAGTTGTTGAATAAAGATGATTTCACTTCCACCTGAATGAAAAAAAAAAAGTTTGGGATTTTTGCAATTTCTTCACATGGTATATGGTACTTTGGTATATGATTAATATAATGTACTGTGGTGTTTTTGTAATGAAACGTATTTTATTGAATAAACGTGATTCTTCATTTATCTGAATGGACACATTTTTTTTCATTTTGAACATAAAAATCACATGCTCATGATAAATTATTTTAGAAAGCATTTTCAATAATTTATTCTCAATCCTGAATGGCAATAAACAAGTTTCCATCCAAATGTATGCAAATGTTATGCAAATGATAACTCAACAATCTAAAAATTTGAATCAGGTGCGTTTCCATGAACTCATTTTCAGTGAATAAACAATCTACATGAGCATGGTGAGACAAGATTACATCATTAAAAATATTACAAATGGAGAGGGGGTTTGAGAAACAGCTTGTCATCGGGAAAGTAATAATAATTTGTGCAACCTATCCCTGGTCCCATTTCTTCTTTCCCAATGGCAATGTCTTGGAAATGCAAAAGGGAATATTTTAACTTGGCAATGGCCATTCAACCACAAGGGGTGTTGTTCCATTGGGAAGAAAGCCAAGAAAGAATTTTACAGAATGTCATTGGATGCCAAACCTAGGATGTCCAAAGCAGCATTCAATGTGTAGCACGTGGTAGCCATTCATCGGAAAGCATGAGTTGAGTTCCTCCCTTATATCATCATTTGTTAACAAACATTATCGAATAACCTCTTCATCAAATAACCTCAAAATCCCCCTTAAGTGAATGTTACAATGAAGTTTTCTTCTCAGAAAAACCCAAGGACAAATCTTAGCTGAAAGTTACAAACTAGTTTCTTGCTAAAACTGCTGCTGACATGATGCTAGGGTCAGAAATGACCTGAGCAATGCAATTGTCTGCCTCTTTTGACACCAGCAGAAAGGGTGTTGTAGCTTTCTGATGGATAAGAGAAGAATTCACAAAAGCTGCTCTCAATGACTAATTAACAGTCAGTCTCCAAGACACGGATGAACAGGTGATACACATAGCCCTATACTGACTCTGAAGAATCAACCTGAATGAATACTAAACTGAGAAAAAGAGTCAAACCAAGCAAAAATAAACTGAAAATTACAAACTAGCATTCACTATAGGACATGGGCGACAGCTCCAATATGAAAGGAATTATTACAACTTTAGGACTTCTGCATTTTTCTTTTTCACTGTTTGGACATGAGAATCACTTGTTGATAATGTTCATTTTTTCTCTCGTTCATTTATTGCATGAATGTTATTCAATGAAGATGATTTCACACCCATCTGAATGGAAAAATCTGAATTTAAAGATGATTGTTTTTGTGAATTGTTTTTAACCTAAGCCTATATTCTTATGTATTTTGAATTTCATCATATGAAAAGTCACCTGTCCTGAAGAACATTGATGTCCTTATTACGCTGTCCTATTGTATATCCACAACAGGAAACATACATCAACAAAATGCCTTCTTACACATAACATAAACACTGGATATTTTTGCTTAAATCATGAATAATCATGCCGTAGCACGCGTATGCGTGTCCCTGATGGATTCTGCCACTCCTCCCTGGCTGCTCTCGTTACCCATCTGCCAGATGTGTCTGCCCCCCCCCCCTCAAACAAACACACCACACAGTCCCACTAGCACAGGCTCTACCACTGCTGTGTGCCACCCGGCACCGACACCCCCTTCTGTTCTGCGCACACACACCCCTCTGTGCATACACACCCCTCAGTGCATACACACCCCTCTGTGCATACACACCCCTTCCCTCTTCATTTCCCCTCGCTCTCTGCTCCACAGACTGCTTACCCGGCCCTTGATTTTAGCTCCAGACCCATGCGGGTCTTCTGAGATGTCTGCACTAAGCAGCACTTTTCTGCACCAATCACATTTGAATTCCGACGTGAACTTTGTCCCTTCAAATTTTAGCTCCCCCATTATATGGTTCCATTGTCACGGAAGACGCTAATACAATAGCCTGAATTGCTGCCTGCAAGTTTCACATTTAATTGAAGGGGAGACCGGCAACAAAGCTGGCTAGCTTGTTCTGATCCATACAAACAGCAAGGTTGCTACACTGCACCAGTTGCCACAAGCTTCTTAAATGAATCAATGAAGACAATAATAAAAGCAATGCTATGTGATGTCCCTCTAATGATCGAAAACAAAGTGAGAATGTAACCTAGCTGATATAAAAATGAATAAAGTGCATAGGCTACCCCTAGTCTCACAGAACACAAAACAATAATACAGCCAGCTCAAACCACATACAAAACGCATACAAAATCTTACATTTTTTATGTTTTTTCAATTTTATTAAAGCCAGACAATGAAAGCATAACATTGCACCCAGTTGAAATGTAACGAACATCACTGTCAGTGAAAGAATGCAGCGTACGCCCACAAGCGGTCGGTTGAGGGGCGCGGGTGCGGTGCCAGGCGGTTTTGCCGCGTGCGGCGTGTCTCCACCGTCAGACGTGTCGGCCCGGGGCGTGGCACAGACGCCCGTCACACGGAGTGGCCTCGGCAGGACAGCGCCCAGCGCTCGGGGCCACCCTGGCCCCGGGGCCACGTCCACAGCGCTGGCTGCCGTGATGGATGACCGGTCGTCTGGCCTGCTCCGGGACCCTCCTCGGGCAGAGACGAATGAGGGCCAGCTGGCCCCGGACCGCTGCCGCTGTGCTCCTCCGTGGGCCTCTGGCCTTCTGCTGATATTACGGAGGGGACGCCCAGCGCCCGGCGCTGATCTGAGGTCAGAGCCCGAGTCAGGAAACAGAGGCGGAGAAAGCGCAGCGGCCACTGCGTCCCATGGGAAACACCGAGACACAACACTGTGTTCCACAACTAAATACGGATTATAACACGGGTCTATTACGTAGACGTTTTTATTCAAACTTTCAAGTACTTTCATGATTTTTCTTTCTTACGTACCATTTGCTGTTATCGTAAAAGATGCATAAAAGTCTCCTCTTATCAGTTATCTATGTTATAACATTTATACTTGTGTTTTACGTGACCATTTACTTGACCATTTTGCTTCATAATTTCAATAATTCTCTGAAACACTAGCATACATTGTGTGGTAATGGGCACTGTTAAATTCAGGTTGACTGATTGCTTTATAAGTGAAACTCTTTTTATAGCTCTAAGGCAGCAACCGCATGATCAGAAAATGTCGATTTTCTGAGCTCTATAGAATAGACCACATTCCGGACATTCATTCTAACATTTTTCTGTATCACAACAGGCAAAAAGGGTATTAACTATAAGTCGGTGATTACTCAAATGTCACGGTATAATTAAAGCATTTCGTATTGCATTGGGTGCCCCGGTTTGTGAGCATGCTCAGATGTTTTTGGGGCTCCATAGAGTACAACCAGAATCGCACTGAAGAAATATAGCGCACAAATGGGACCCTTCATTGTGAGCACTTAGGAGGAGAAGAGGAGGTACAGGGATCCAACACCTGGCAGTGGAAAAAGCATGGCATTCAAACGAGACCACCTCTGGACCTGAGTCCTGAGTTCTACAAATACACAAAATAATGACCTCACAGACTGCCCTGAAATTCGGCAGCAGTCACAAAACCGCCAGTAACTAAGGTAAAATTCTGCCACAATACGCTAACAGCAAACAAAACCATTGCATATGCAAAAAGTCAGGAGAGCCACATTCTGGATGGACATTCATTGTGGCAAGGATTTCCCAAATGCGTACATCAGACACAAAAGAAGAACTGGAATTAAATTATATTTTCCTCCCTGTTCTGCTTTTGTGTTGGTTTTAGTTCAATTGTGAAGTCAACCTTATCATCTGAAAGTTAACTGGAAGTGACCACCAATCTTGGTCACATATCTATATAATTTCTGCAATGATCACATACATGTAGTCAGTGTGTCATTACATGAGCACTATATGGACTTCATAGGTATGTGTATAATGTTTTTATATGTGATTAATAATTATATAGGAATAGGCTATATGTATTTGGATTTTCATGTGTACTTTGTATTTCTATATGGTCTAAACCTTTCAGCTTTTTTGGCGTAAAAAGGACTTTTATTTCATGGAAATTCAAATGTGTGTATAAAAAACTCCCACCGTACAGGGTTGACACATTTCATCTCAATCCAGCCATAATGATGCAGTGATTGGCAATGGGGTAAAATAGATTTCTGTTAAAATGGCCACACTGGGGAGCGAATGGCTAACTGCACTGAGATTTCACCGGGAGCTAATAAGAACGGAAATATATGCCCTTATTACTCATTCTGTCACGGAGAGACTCCTTCGTTCGCCGGTTTAATTATTTATTTGCATTCCTCTTCAATTATAAATGGCGGTCCAGGGCAAGGTGCAGCCAGCGCTGACCCCAGGTTTGACTGAGTAAGAGATGGGGAAGAAAGGACCTTCATGTTTTATTTCCACGCTGCCCCAAGAGCCGGGACTCAGGAGAGAAGGAGGGGGCGGCTGAATGATAATTGCCGCTTTGTATGTAGATATCGCCGCGCTACTCCCTCGGCATATAGATGGCTGGGCGCGGAGCTGGGGAGGTCAGAGCGATTCCAAATGAAGAGCGCGACTTCGAAAAAGTAATGGAAGACGGTAGGATTTAGAGGCTAGATTGCTCTCTCTCTCTCTCTCTCTCTCTCTCTCTCTCTCTCTCTCTCTCTCTCTCTCTCTCTCTCTCTCTCTCTCTCATTCTCTCTCTCTCCCTCCATCCCCAGAAGATTGGGCAGTGAATCAATAGGCAAAAAGCTATATTCAGGTAACATATATAGCAACTGACAATGTGAGTGAATCATGCAGGGTGCCTGGCAGGAACAGCCTTTTATTTTATCATTATTTCATTTACCCTATGGTTACATTATCTGGTTAATTATGAAATTACTCAAATGCTTCAAGCTTCAAGTGATTCACCAATTTTAGTGCACATTAAATGAAGAGAATGTTTAACATCAAATGGCCAGTGTATAGTATCAGAAAACATTGTCATGTGCATAACTTTCAGACTACACCTTCATTTGGTTTAGCAATGTGTCTGTGAAACAGTATATACGTTACTATATTTAAGCGATAGAGCAGGTGCAAACACTAGTTAGAAGTTATTTTTTTCTTTTGCTGAATGTGCTTGTTTTTCTTCTATTCATTTGGGGCCAATTAGCCTTGTAGCTAATGTGTGAGTGAAAATGAAAGGTGTAAAGAGAACGATACAGTTAAACACAAAAGTATTGGAACAGTCATACAAGTTATGTGATTTGAAAATGCTTGAATTTGAGAGTTTTCCTTCAATCCATCCTGAATTTAGGAATTACAACCTTTTTTATACATAGTCCCCCATCCTGGGGAGCACAATAATTGGAATGATCCATTTTCCATCACTTATTGTGTAGACTAAAACACTGGTGGGCAACAAGGGCCATATCTGTTTTTGGTTTTCAAGCCAACTTCTGGCCTTAAGAACTTAATTAACACTACCATCACAGTACAGTCAGGTGCAAAAGTTTGTTAACAGTACATAAGTACAGTACAGTACATAAAAACCTTTTAATTCAATCTTAAAGTCTTTACTCAGTAGAAATATATTTCTACCAGTTTTATTTTGCACCATTATTCTTAAATCAAAAAGTCACACATGAAAATCACGATTGGTGGAAGCAAAGACCTACATACAGACCGGTCCTCCTATAGAATTAAGACTACTGTCCCTGCACAAAAATAGCATGTAGTATCAAAACCACTGGAACAATGGACCAATTTCTGCCTCCCTGCGTATTCAGGGATCAGAATATATTTAGCTTTAGTCCTCACTTCCCTGTCAGTGTGCTGATGTGGCTAAAAGGAGACGTCAGATCTCTTCCAAAGTTTGATCTTTTCCGTTTCCATTCGCTACAACTGTAATGGGAAGTTAAAGGGGTTTGTGCACGCTGTTACTGCTGCAACACATTTTATAAACGAACCAATGGCCAACTCATATTTCTTATCATTGAAAGTTCTGCTCATCTTCCAGAGTTGAAATGTTTCAATTTCATGCGAATCATAAATATTCATGAAGACGAAGGACGATACCAGTGGCAATAGATTTTCTGTCCTTGGGCATGCCTTAGCATGAATATTCATAAGCCGTTATGAAGCTGACCACATTGGGCTCGGTAGTCAGAGGCCCAAGCATTAGTGTGTCACGACTGTGACCGCAGGTGACCGGTCACTCGTATCCTACTCGATGGACGCCAGCTCTCTCCAGCAGCACGGCGTGGACGGGGCTGCAGTTGGAGAGACGCTACCTGTGCCGTAAGAGCCATGATGAGAACTTACAATAGCTGAGGAGGAAAAAATAATAACAATGTGGATGAACCATAATCACCGAACTGAAAACCATTACTGTAAGAAAAAACAGGAAGGACCCAAGAACTTGGTGAAAATGATGTTTATTTACAGGAACAGCAGAAATACATGAAACGTGTTCTGGATTCAGCAGAGTCAGTCTGAACCCAGGACATGTGCTGTGAGGGTGTTTTATTCCAAGCCTTGATCGGGAATGTTTCATACACATTATTATAAGAGGATGCAGACACATTTGTGACACTTATCAGTCAGGCCGTCATGACAGGCCATCCTGCTGTGGCTGAATTACTATGTCTGTTGACTCCAGTAGCTCCTGATCTCTCACTCCCAGCCACTCTTCTACCATTGTACCAACTGATTATAATACTGATAAGATCCAGGGAATGTGTGGCCATCAGGGACAGATTTCTCACATTGCCATGAGCAGGAGACAGTAAAAAGGCACTTGTAAAAGCCATCATTTTGTTACATGCTGAAAATAGATACTGGACCACATTTTGTAAGGTGTTGCACTTCTGGAAAATTGGCTTATAATCACAAGGGCCAGGCTAAGATTGCCAGGTGAGCCAGGTGACATGTATTGCAAAACTCAAATACCGTATGCAGCTGTATGAATGCGCACAATGTTGTAAGCTAAATAAACTATGCAATATGTACGATGGGTGTGTGAGCAAGAGCATATTCTGATTGAAAATGAAGACCAATATCTTTCAACCCCAGGGTGTTGCCTTCATCCACGTTGATGGGAGCAAGTTTTACAAAAATAAGGATGAAGTGCATCACTGTTACATTGCTTTGTGGTGTTTTTTCAACCATGAATCAAATTTTACTTTAATTACTTAATTACATCATGCTGCAGAGAGCCAAGGGATAATGAGAAAGAATCAACACTTCCATAAATAAATCAAAGGCAGGATTCTGTCATTTAAATGGATGAATCCTGTTGTAGCTGTGTATTTAATTAAATAACAGATACTAGGACCAATACATTTTCCCCAAGAGGGAATATTATACTAGCATCCCAACAGTGTTTGCATTAAATGAGTGCATGGAAAACATCCCCGTTTCCCACACGCTCCTTCGTTTTGAAGTTTGTTTTAAGTCTACGTTCCCCGTCAGAGAAAATGAGTTGCATTGTATGCTAACCGATTCGAGCTCCAGCTGACAGGTCACACGTCTCACATGCCCCATGTGATTTCACATTAATCCATGTGATGACTTCTGTTCGCTGCTTACAGCATTCTATAATTAAGTCACAAATGCTTGCAAATTGGCTCGTCCGTGATGGAGTTGTTTCACAGTCTGTGTACGTTCGGCAGGTGTCCTGGCGGTGAGAATGCTCTGTGACGAGGGGCGAGGACATCAGATGCACTCCAGGCCAGCGTCGCGGTTGTGGTTGCAGTTGTGGACACCTAAGCCGGCATGTAGGCATTCGAAAATAGTTCCCTCTGTACCCAAACAATGCAGCTCATCCAGCCAGATCTTCCCTGTTCCTGAAATTGAGAGCGCAGTCATTATTACTGCAGAATCAATGGCAGTGGAAATGACTATTGTCGCTTGCTAGATGAATTGACAGCAGCTCTCCCACTCGACAAAGCTATTTTGTTGCACCATGATGTGAATAACCAATAGGTGCAGAGCTTGATTGTTGGAGGATCAAAGTATTTGTATGGTTTACAGATGGTATCTGAAGCATTCCCTACAGTGAACATTTTATTATTTGTCATCTGTTCTGTGGCTTTCAGCATCCTTTGTAACCACGAATGGGAATATGTAGCCCATGGGAAAATTGCTGTCAAGTGTGGCCCAGCTGATATTTTTTTTTCTAAATGCTTGAAAAGTATAGCTGCTGGTACTTCTAAATGTAAAGATAACACCACAATTACATGATGACATCGCTTTTGTACGTATTTTATTCAGAGCTCTGCACCACAATACACAAGTATGAAAGTTAATTTTTAGTTCAGTCCTATGTTTATGGCCCAAACAACATTTTATAGGCTGATCCAGGCTCAGAACTGGGGTCTCACAGCATTACAGGCTGGTTAGTGGGCCAGTAGACTTAGTAGTTTGGGCTAATGGGCCAGTAGACTAAAGCCTGATTCATGCTTCATCTGGCAGCCTCTGTGTGGAGAGGCACTACGGTGGGTCCGGAGATTCTGGTGCTGGTGGAGGGTCTGTGCGTTGCAAATGGGGAAGCTTTGTGCGCTTTGTGGGTTGATGGGTCAGTAGACCTAGCGGTTTGGGTTAATGGGTCAGTAGACTTACCCGGTGGGGCGGTAAAGGTGACGGAGGCCCGCCAGTAGCCCAACATCCTGCAGAGAACTGTCGCATCACCCACGTCAAAGTGATCCATACAGATTGTGCCCCACTGACCCTGGTAAAAGACCTCCACTCTCCCACGATTACCGCCACCGGCAATCCTCACGTTAGGTGCTGCGGAGCGTGAATGGTCAAGAGAGAGCAGGAAGGGTTTTCAGTTAGGCGGCGAAATGACAATACAGCTTGTTTGAATTATACTTCTAAGATTTACTGTACAGTTACTTCATCGTTTAAATGAAATATGCCCTTTTCACCTTGAACTGTCAGAACGCAGTCCAGCTTTGGACGTGACGTAGTGCTCCAGCTTTGACACAGATCCCGAGCAGAAACAATGAATGAGATGAGTCAGCGCAGCACAAACGAGGCTGCAGGGCGGACATTTTGTTCTGAGGATACGTATGTCAGGCTGTTCGAGAGGACGGAACTGCGAACTTTGTCTCATTTCGCTGAAACGAGCACATTTGTGAGCGACCGTGTCAGCTGAGCGGGTGATGGCGTGCAGTGTGTGTCTGAGGTGAGTGATACTCACCACCGCTCCTCCCGGCCGCTTCTCCTTTCTCCCCTTTGCTCCCCTGTGACCCTGGGGGCCCTGGACTTCCCCTCTCACCCCTGGGTCCAGCAACCCCTAGAATGAGAGGTACTGGTTGTGGATTAAAACACACACACACACACACACACACACACAACACCACCCCCCCTCCCCAGCAAATGCACACAATATCCACTTGGGTTTGCGGGAGGGAAGCAGGGAAATCTGAGGACCATGCCTACTGGTTCAGCAGGCACCCTCATGGACTACATTATGAATCAGTCCACAGCAGGCGGCTGAGACCGGGAACCCGTTGGAGAGGAGAGAGAGAGCCGAGATCAGCGTGCCGAAAGTGCAGACTAGCTTAAAAACGTTATTTAAGTTTGCTATTTTTGCCCAGAACCCGTGAGGGGGAAGGACGAAAACTTTTTGTTTATTTTCGTTCGATCTCTCCCTCCCTCCAGCTTCAGCTACTGTGAAATAAACGCCTGTGCAATCCGGAATTTCTCCCTGTGTCCTGCCCTCGATGAGGTTTGAAGTTGTTACCCTTTTCACCCTTTGCTCCGGGAATTCCTGGGGTTCCTAAAAAAAACAAGATAACATTAAAATCAGAAACGATTTAAATATTTATGAATGAATACTATCTTTAATGAAATGTGATGAAAATTTGAGGAAAATGTATGCAGTAGTGTGGTGTAAAATATGGGTAGATAGTGTGTGTGAAGGTAGGATAGATGTATGTAGCAGTGCATTGTAATAGTGGGATAGATGTATGCAGTAGTGTGGTGTAATAGTGGGATAGATGTATGCAGCAGTTTGGTGTAATAGTGGGATAGATGTATGCAGCAGTCTATTGTAATATTGGGATAGATGTATGCAGTAGTGTGGTGTAATAGTGGGATAGATGTATGCAGCAGTCTATTGTAATAGTGGGATAGATGTATGCAGTAGTGTGGTGTAATAGTGGGATAGATGTATGTAGCAGTGTGGTGTAATAGTGGGATAAATGTATGCAGTAGTGTGGTGTAATAGTGGGATAGATGTAGGCAGTAGTGTAGCGTAATAGTGGGATAGATTTATGCAGTAGTGTGGTGTAATAGTGGGATAGATGTATGCAGTAGTGTGGTGTAATAGTGGGATAGATGTATGCAGTAGTGTAGTGTAATTGTAGTGTAATTGAGCTACAGAGCAGTTCATAGCAAAACGTACCAGAATTTCCTTTACTGCCCTGAGCTCCATTGCTTCCCCTGGCCCCTTGTACACCTGGAAAAAGACATATTGTGTTCATTGTGTGGTCAAAAACAATGGAAATGCAGAAAGTGAGAAAATGAAAGAATTGGGGCCCATCAGTGTGGGACAGAAAAAAAAAATAACATCCAAAAACTCTTCTCATGTTATTGCTGACGGACACAACAGCTATGTCCATGTTTGTTCATAGTTATTTTGTAAAACCGAAATTCATATTATATGTATTGAGTTCTCACTGCACCTGGTATCCCCCTGTCTCCTTTTATTCCTTGTGGGCCTCGCACTCCTGGGACTCCTGTAGAGAAAGGGACAGTGGTTCACAAACTACAGGAACTGTACTGTTTCAAGAACAGGTCTTGTGACTCGATGGTTTCTGATATTAAATGTGTTCCCTGTGACGTATCCAGGTTTGAGGGTACCATTCATCACCCACCTTGTTTTCCGACCGAGCCCACATTTCCTGTTGTCCCTTTTTCCCCCTTTGTCCCTGGGACCCCAGGAACTCCTTGTGTCCCCGGCTTTCCAGAGGTTCCTGTATGCATCACAACACTGTCAGTAGCATGCACATATATACACATACGTATATGCTCAAAAAATATCCACATTGCACATGCTCATATACATAGTCATAACTAATCACAGAAGCACTACCTGAGTCTCCTTTGGGTCCCATGGATCCTGGAGGGCCAGGCGGTCCGTGAGGTCCTGGGGGACACAAAGAAAGTCTGCAGGTGAGTCACCCTTAGGTGAACACAGGTGAACCGCCCATTGTCCCTCCACCCCTCACTCCAGAGACTCCTACCTGCAACCCCCTTGCTCCCAGTCTGGCCCTTATCTCCAGCAGGTCCCCTCACTCCTGGAACACCTGTCGTTCCCCGGTCTCCCTTTACACCTGCGGTACCTATGAGCAGCACACACATTCATACTAAAACCCAGTCTTTCAAGAACATATTTCACAAGGTTCATGTATTAAAAACTCACAGGTGAATTTACAAATACCACACACTGACAGGTGAACATAAGACTACCACACACTTACAGTTGGACATAAGAATACCACACACTCACAGGTGAACACATTAACAACACACTCGAGGGTGAACATTAGCTTACCGCACACTCACAGGTGAACATGAGAATATCACATGTAAGACATACTTATGTTAGAATAAGAAATAACAATTCAAGATGAGAACATCATGTTCTCATTCTTGTCCTCACAATGTAAAAGTGGCGTGACAAGTCAGTTTCAACTAGATAACTTTTTTGTATTATATATTATACCGGGTTTAATGCATTCCATTTTTAACAAATGGAAACCGTTAACTGGGAATGGTAAGCATCCATTTTGGGAAAGTAGGAGACATTGTTATCCCTCAGGTCAGTCCTGGATTTTAACATCCATCCCATCGACTCTAATGACCACTTTAAGCGCTATAGAAACTGTGAGCTTGTCCCTCTCATTCAGCGCATCAAATATAAATCAAGGACATTTTTGGGTGGAGGGGGGGGGTTCATGTGCCTGAATAATGGGGTCTGAGGGTGACTCGGAATGGAAAAAAAGGTAATATTCAATTTTCAGCATATTTTATAATCAAGTCTCACCTGTAATCCCAGCCTTATGACACAATAAATTATTTATCATGCTGAGACACTCAACTTGTCTCACCCCTCCTAAAGATTTGGACAATCTGTCTGTAACCACGGGGATAAGGACATACGGGAACGGGTGTGGGGGGGTGGGGGGGTGGTGGGCGAAAGATGTCCAACTTTTTACAGTTAATGACCTGATATTAATGGAGGAAAATTCTCTCCACTTGCATAAAGGAAATAATATTCACATTTAGAAAGATGACGCGTACCTACCTGTCTCTCCCTTTGGTCCTTGCTGCCCTCGTTCACCCTTTTGACCTGTGGCAACACCAAACAGAGCGAAATGAGCCACTTAGGAAGGTAAGGACCCAGAGAGATGGCAGCCAGTGTCCCATGAGACAGCACTGTATACAATGTGTGTGTTCCACCAGGAACATGGCAAATTCCAGGGATATGAGACATCCGTTAACACAATATAGTGATGGAATATGATAATATAGTGGGATCTGATGTTGTATCCTTGGACAAGAGACATGCTATCATGATCTGGATGAAGATATCTGTTGAGCAAATGAATAATATAATAATGATAAAAAATGTAATGTAGTGTATATCTGATATTAAATGCAGAATGAGCGTAACTGGAGGCTTGTTCTGTGGGATAGATGTTTCATTTTCTTTCACACATGCAGCATACTCATAAACGATTAGATGGCCCATCATAAAGGAAATCACTGGATGAGTGCATTTCGACAATGCCCTGAGCTGGTACGTGTAAACTTTTAAGGAGGAGCCTGTTCTGCTTCAGTGGAGCAAAACAAAGGGCTGAGCTGTGTAGTACAGTGGTACTGATACATGCAGTCCCTGGATGCACACATTGGCCTGTCTTCATAAACCTTAGGGTGTGGTGTAATAGGTGGATAGATGTATACAGCAGTTTAGTGTAATATTGGGATAGATGTATTTGGCAATGTAGTGTAATTGTGGGATAGATGTATGCAGTTGTGTAATGTAATTGTGGGATAGATGTATGCAGTAGTGTAGTGTAATAGTGGGATAGATGTATGCAGCAGTGTAGGGTATTAGTGGGATAGTGGTGTGACAGTGACATGTTTGGAAACAGGACGGTTAAAGAAGTTAATCCCTGGTGGAGAGCTACAGAGCTGTTCTTAGCAAAACGTACCAAAATCTCCTTTACTGCCCTGAGCTCCATTGCTCCCCCTGGCCCCTTGTACACCTAGAAAAAGACAGATTGTGTTCATTGTGTGGTCAACAGCAAGCAACACAAAATCTACACAGAAAATTTGAAAATGTAAGAATTAGGTCCTGCCAGTATGGGACAGAATAGAAATGAATCCAGCTCTGTTATTCCTGATGGATGAAACAGCTACAGTGGTGTGAAAAAGTGTTTGCCCCCTTCCTGATTTCTTATTTTTTTGCATGTTTGTCACACTTAAATGTTTCAGATCATCAAACAAATTTAAATATTAGTCAAAGACAACACAAGTAAACACAAAATTCAGTTTTTAAATTAAGGTTTTTATTATTAAGGGAGAAAAAAAATCTAAACCTACATGGCCCTGTGTGAAAAAGTGATTGCCCTGTAAACCTAATAACTGGTTGGGCCACCCTTAGCAGCAACAACTGCAATCAAGCGTTTGCGATAACTTGCAATGAGTCTCTTACAGTGCTGTGGAGGAATTTTGGCCCACTCATCTTTGCAGAATTGTTGTAATTCAGCCACATTGGAGGGTTTTCGAGCATGAACCGCCTTTTTAAGGTCATGCCACAGCATCTCAATAGGATTTAGGTCAGGACTTTGACTAGGCCACTCCAAAGTCTTCATTTTGTTTTTCTTCAGCCATTCAGAGGTGGACTTGCTGGTGTTTTTTGGATCATTGTCCTGCTGCAGAACCCAAGTTCGTTTCAGCTTGAGGTCACAAACAGATGGCCGGACAATCTCCTTCAGGATTTTTTGGTAGACAGCAGAATTCATGGTTCCATTTATCACAGTAAGTCTTCCAGGTCCTGAAGCAGCAAAACAGCCCCAGACCATCACAATACCACCACCATATTTTACTGTTGGTATGGTGTTCTTTTTCTGAAATGCAGTGTTACTTTTACGCCAGATGTAATGGGACACACACCTTCCAAAAAGTTCAACTTTTGTCTCGTCAGACCACAGAGTATTTTTCCAAAAGTCTTGGGGATCATCAAGCTGTTTTCTGGCAAAATTGAGACGAGCCTTAATGTTCTTTTTGCTCAGCAGTGGTTTTCGTCTTGGAACTCTGCCATGCAGGCCATTTTTGATCAGTCTCTTTCTTATGGTGGAGTCATGAACACTGACCTTAACTGAAGCAAGTCAGTTGCGCTCTTGGGGTAATTTTGGTCGGCCGGCCATTCCTGGGAAGGTTCACCACTGTTCCATGTTTTTGCCATTTGTGGATAATGGCTCTCACTGTTGTTCGCTGGAGTCCCAAAGCTTTAGACATGGCTTTATAACCTTTTCCAGACTGATAGATCTCGATTACTTTCTTTCTCATTTGTTCCTGAATTTCTTTAGATCTCGGCATGATGGCTAGCTTTTGAGGATCATTTGGTGTACTTCACTTTGTCAGGCAGGTCCTATTTAAGTGATTTCTTGATTGAGAACAGGTATGGCAGTAATCAGGCCTGGGTGTGGCTAGAGAAATTGAACTCAGGTTTGATAAACCACAGTTAAGTTATGTTTTAACAGGGCCACTTTTTCACACAGGGCCATGTAGGTTTGGATTTTTTTTCTCCCTTAATAATAAAAACCTTCATTTAAAAACTTGCATTTTGTGTTTACTTGTGTTGTCTTTGACTAATATTTAAATTTGTTTGATGATCTGAAACATTTAAGTGTGACAAACATGCAAAAAATAAGAAATCAGGAAGGGGGCAAACACTTTTTCACACCACTGTATGTGTTTGGCCTTAGTTATTTTGTAAAACCGAAATTCATATTATATATATCGAGTTCTCACTGCACCTGGTATCCCCCTGTCTCCTTTTATTCCTTGTGGGCCCTGCACTCCTGGGACACCTGTAGAGAAAGGGACAGTGTTTCAGGAACTACAGGAACTGTACTATTTCAAGAACAGGACTTGTGACTACATGGTTTCTGATATTAAATGTGTTCCCTGTGAAGTATCCCAGATTGAGGGTACCATTCATCACCCACCTTGCTTCCCGACGGAGCCCACATTTCCTGTTGTCCCTTTTTCCCCCTTTGTCCCTGGGACCCCAGGAACTCCTTGTGTCCCTGGCTTTCCAGAGGTTCCTGTATGCATCACAACACTGTCAGTAGCATGCACATATATACACATACGTATATGCTCAAAAAATATCCACATTGCACATGCTCATATACATAGTCATAACTAATCACAGAAGCACTACCTGAATCTCCTTTGGGTCCCATGGATCCTGGAGGGCCAGGCGGTCCGTGAGGTCCTGGGGGACACAAAGAAAGTCTGCAGGTGAGTCACCCTTAGGTGAACACAGGTGAACCGACCACTGTCCCTCCACCCCTCACTCCAGAGACTCCTACCTGCAATCCCCTTGCTCCCAGTCTGGCCCTTATCTCCAGCAGGTCCCCTCACTCCTGGAACACCTGTCGTTCCTCGGTCTCCCTTTACACCTGCGGTACCTATGAGCAGCACACACATTCACACTAAATCCCAAGGACACCTTGCTTTTCTCAAAGGTAAATGTATTAACAACAAAGTAAGAATGCCACACACTCACAGGTTACAAGATGTCCAATGTTAATGTCAGTTAACATCAGACTTGATGTTAATGTTAGTTAATGACTTGATGTAAATGTTAAATTCTCTCCACTTGCACTTAGGAAAGAAAATTCACATACATCATTCACTCACACACTCATACCCACGGGCAATTTTGACTCGCCAATCAGCCTAACCTGCATGTCTTGGGACTGTGGGAGGAAACTGGAATACCCGGAGGAAACCCACGCAAACACAGGGAGAACATGCAAACTCCGCACAGAGAGGCCCTGGCCGACGGGGATTTGAACCCAGGACCTCCTTGCTGTGAGGTGGCAGTGCTACCCACTGCACCATCCATGCCGCCACATTTGAATATTTCCAATGTTAATGTCAATTGATGACTTGATATTCATGTTAAAGGGAAAGATTATCTTCACTTGCATTGAGAAACTTTTTCAAATTTAGAAAGTGTGGTTTAATAATGAGATAGATGTATGCAGCAATGTGCTGTAGTTGTGAGATAGATTAATTAAACAGTGTGCTATAATAGTGGGATAGATGTCTGCGGCAGTGTGGTTTAATAGTAGGATATATGTATGCAGCAGTGTGTGTAATAGTGTATGTCTGCAGCAGTGTGGTTTAATAGTGGGATAGATGTAAGAAGAAGTGTGCTGTAATAATAGGATAGATATATGCAGCAGTGTAGTGAAATGGTGGGATAGACGTATGCAGCAGTGTGGTTTAATTCTGGGATAGATGTATGCAGCAGCGTAGGATAATAGTGGGATAGTGGTGTGACAGAGATATGTTTGGAAATAGGAGGGTTGTGGAAGTCAATCCCTGGTGGAGAGCTACAGAGCTGTTCATAGTAAAATGTACCAGAATCTCCTTTACTGCCCTGAGCTCCATTGCTTCCTTTGGCTCCTTGTACACCTGGAAAAGGACAGATTGTGGTCATTGTGTGGTCAGAAATAAGCAACACAAAAGCTACACAGAAAATTGGAAAATTACGGAATTTGTCTGTGTGGGACAGAAAAAAACGAATGGCAAAAAATCCAGCACTGTTATTGCTGACAGACACAACTGCTATGTTCATGTTTGTTCATAGTTATTTTGTAAAACCGAAATTCATATTATATGTATTGAGTTCTCACTGCACCTGGTATCCCCCTGTCTCCTTTTATTCCTTGTGGGCCCTGCACTCCTGGGACACCTGTAGAGAAAGGGACAGTGTTTCACAAACTACAGGAACTGTACTGTTTTGAGAACAGGACTTGTGACTAGATGGTTTCTGATATTAAATGTGTTCCCTGTGAAGTATCCCGGTTTGAGGGTACCATTCATCACCCACCTTGTTTTCCGACGGAGCCCACATTTCCTGTTGTCCCTTTTTCCCCCTTTGTCCCTGGGACCCCAGGAACTCCTTGTGTCCCCGGCTTTCCAGAGGTTCCTGCATGCATCACAACACTGTCAGTAGCATGCACATATATACACATACGTATATGCTCAAAAAATATCCACATTGCACATGCTCATATACATAGTCATAATTAATCACAGAAGCACTACCTGAGTCTCCTTTGGGTCCCATGGATCCTGGAGGGCCAGGAGGTCCTTGAGGTCCTGGGGGACACAAAGAAAGTCTGCAGGTGAGTCACCCTTAGGTGAACACAGGTGAACCGACCACTGTCCCTCCACCCCTCACTCCAGAGACTCCTACCTGCAACCCCCTTGCTCCCAGTCTGGCCCTTATCTCCAGCAGGTCCCCTCACTCCTGGAACACCTGCCGTTCCCTGGTCTCCCTTTACACCTGCGGTACCTATGAGCAGCACACACATTCACACTAAATCCCAAGGACACCTTGCTTTTCTCAAAGGTAAATGTATTAACAACAAAGTAAGAATGCCACACACTCACAGGTTACAAGATGTCCAATGTTAATGTCAGTTAATGACTTGATGTTAATGTTAGTTAATGACTTGAGGTAAATGTT
This sequence comes from Conger conger, assembly GCF_963514075.1. Classification (NCBI taxonomy): domain Eukaryota; kingdom Metazoa; phylum Chordata; class Actinopteri; order Anguilliformes; family Congridae; genus Conger; species Conger conger. The sequence goes on along the minus strand of NC_083776.1, from coordinate 10,661,484 downwards.
AAATTCTCTCCACTTGCACTTAGGAAAGAAAATTCACATTTAGAAAGATGGCATGTGCCTACCTGTCTCTCCCTTTGGTCCTTGCTGCCCTCGTTCACCCTTTTGACCTGTGGCAACACCAAACAGAGCAAAATGAGCCACTTAGGAAGGTAAGGACCCAGAGAAATGGCAGCCAGTGTCCCATGAGCCAGCACTGTATACAATGTGTGTGTTCCACCAGGAACACGGCAAATTCCAGGGATACCCACCCACACCCATCCACCTACTATTGTGAGTACAGTATATTGTAATGAGGTTGTAGGGTCAAATCCTACAAGGGGACTATTGCTTCCAATGCACCAGTTACCAATCTTGGCAGAAAGGGGAAGCTAAGCAAATGTATAATATAAAATGCATAACAAATGTATTTTGCGTCTACATTACATTAAGTTTAATGCAATATGATTGTAACTGGAAGCTGGAAGCTAATTTTCTTTCACATATGCAGCGAACTCATAAACGATTAGATGGCTCATCATAAAGGAGATCACTGGATGAGTGTGTGTCAGACATAGTGTGTTTCTACAATGTACTGATATGATACTTGAAAAGTCTTAACAGGGAGCCTGTTCTGCTCAGTTGATGCTGAGCTGTGTAATACAGTGGTACTGATACATGCAGTCCCTGAATGCACACACTGGCCTGCATTCATAAAGAACCTTCTGACACTGGATCTACTGATTCTTATTTTCACTTTAAAATCATCAACCAGTTAGGACCTGAGAATGTAGGTGAGGTCGATAGACAGTGAAATCCACCTCAGAACAGTATTTGGGCACAGAGTGCAACACATCAGTGCTCCAAAACCTCTCACATTGGCCATATGCAGTGAATGCTAGGTTTTGCTGAAGCTTTCTGTAAACATACCATTTGATGAACACTATAAAACCTAGCACGCTGAGTTCAGGCCATTATTAAAAGGTTACTGTGATGCAACTATACCCTATTCAGCGGAGCTGAAATACTGCAAACAGGCCACTAGGGGGCTCAGTGAGAGGCTCTCTGCTGGGGGTGTGATGTGTGCCTCCTGCTATGAGCTAAAGAGCAGCAGCTGCAGCTGAAGCCCATCCCGTCTCCCGACACAGCATACCTGTCTGGCCTGGCAGCCCGACGGGTCCAGCAGAACCAGTCAGTCCAGTCTCACCCTTTTCACCTGTGCAGAGACAGCCCACGACCCTCAGTCAATGGTACGTACACGTGTGCGTGGACACACAGACACACACAGTTATACATACGTAAGACTGCACCTGCACACAGTCACACTCACAGGAACATGCACAGACGCACCAAAACAAGCCAACATACACATACACAATCACACACACAGGAAGAGGCACAGATGCACAAATACCAAACATGCCGATGGTGTACATGGCCAAAAAGTAAAATTTTGGTCTCATCTGACCATAGAACCCTGTTCCAGATATAGTTCCAAGGACGTTTCGCAAACTCCAGATGCTTGAATTTATTGGTTACTCTCAGTAATGGCTTTCTTTGTGCAACCCTTCCCAAGAGCCTGTTGGTATGGAGGTGGCGTCTTATAGTTGATTTTGAAACTTTGTGACCCCGAGACGCAACTAAAGTCTGCAGTTCTTTAATTGTGGTCCTTGGGTTCTTCTTTGCCTCCCTCACCATCTTCCTCACTGTGCGTGGGGGCAACTTGCATCCTCTTCCTGGCAAGTTTGCAACTGTTCCAGATGTTTTAAACTTTTTTGATTGTTGCCCTAACAGTGGTTAGTGGTATGTTTAACCATTTATGTAATTTTTTGTACCCATTACCTGACTGACAACCATCTGTCTCTTTTGATTTGACAGTTCTTTGACTTTCCCCATGGTGATGGATGACATAGGGATTTTACATGTGTGTTACCTCATTTTTATACCCTAGGGAAACAGGAAGTGATGGAAGGCCGCAATACAGTTAAAATTTAAGACTGAGATTAACTTAAATAAGTAGAATTTTACTGCAGATTTAACTTTGTTTGGTTTTATTTAAAATAATATTTAAGGGTGCCAATAATTCTGACACCTAGATTTTTCATAAAAAAATAGTATTACTCAATAAAAAGAAAATAATAATTGTATTAAATGTATATAGTTTTTAAATGTATGTATATATGGACATACATTTTAAAAAATGTATGTATATATGTATGTATATATTAAATGTATATATGTTTGGACATAAAATATAGCTCATTTTCTTTGTTGTTTATTTTAGACAGCCTTTTTTGCTCATTTTCATCAAGGATGCCAATAATTCTGGAGCTGACTGTACATTGCTTACATAAAAAGGTTAAAAACTGGTGGAGGTTGTGTCATAGCTTAATATATCAGTCACAACATGAATGGCAAACATCTATGTTAGCCCCAGTTACCGTAACTGAATCCATTGTTAGCAAATGTTGTTTATTGTTTTGTATATTTGTATCACTATCAGCTCCTGGGGTCCATAAAGAACACGCTGGCACACAAACATGACAAGCTCTCCATTACTCCTTAGCGGCAGATTACAGGAAGTGTTACACAATACCACAAATATAGAGCTCTTTTCCTGCTTGGGACAGAAAATGCTTGCTTGTGCAGTTTTGTTCTCTATGGAGTGAAAGAGCGGAATAGAACCAGGACAGGTCGACTCACCTCCACTTCCCTTCTCTCCATTTGACCCGGTCGCTCCCCGTGGTCCCTGGCTGCCCTGGGAACCTTTCTCACCCCCTGGACCAGTGGCCCCTTGATGAAAGCATATATATATTACCGCATATTCAGACAGGCTGAAATCACTGGTCATGACTGAAATTTGTCACCATGTTGCAGGGAGAAGGAGCCCCCCTCTTCAGTACAATGCTTTACATGACAGAAAGACACTATTGCAGGCATTTCAGGAGTTGAACAGAGGTTATAATTCAGACAATGCTTTCAGAAGATATATGAGCACAGAAAAAAATAATCATTTTCAAGTGATTAATAGTGTTGATCAAAACAGTTGTAATTTCATGGTTACCACTGGTTACCGCTATTTAAGACAAAAGTCTCAAAACTCACCAGTGTCTCCTTTTGGCCCTCTGACTCCAGGTGTACCAGGAGGACCTGTGATACCCACACACATTCAGACACCCACATCAGAAGAAGAAGCAGAAGAAGAAAACATATGTCTATGGCTGTTGTGCTATCGTATAAAAGCTTATTAAAAATCTCTTTTTGTTTTGTCAATTCATTGTGTTGATATGTTTTGAAAACCTTTGCCTTTACCAACTGTAACAGGTGTGTTCACCTGTCTTTTGTTAAATTTGAGCTCAGTATCAGTGTTCGTGCCTGTAATCAATTTAAGGGACAAAGAAAAATAACAAAACACTCAGTGAGCACTTTATTAGGTATTTATTAAACTTATTTCTTAGACTTCTACCGTTATGATGCGTTGTGTGTTCAGACATGCTCTTCTGCATACTACTGTTGTAATGTGTGTTACTGTCACCTTCCTGTCAGCTTAGACCTCTCATTAAGAGCGTGTGTAGCATTTTAGACCGGCACAAACGTATAGGATTTCTAAGCAAGGGGAGCTTCAGGTGTAAGGCCCACATTTTGTGACAGGTGAAGGCAGAGTGAGAGTGCAGTTCTGACCCATCTCACCTGCACTGAGGTTCAGATTTTCCAGCCTGCTGTGCAGCAGAACGGTGCTGCTATTGACCAGCTCCAGATCAGCCTTCAGCACACCCAGGCTGTTAAGTTCTCCCTGGAGCATAAACACTGGGGGGAGAGACTTTCATCAATGACTATTATCACTGTATTGATTGTATTCTATTGTTTTTATGTTACATTCACAATCACCATTTTTATTCACATTTATTCTAATTTATTTCCATTTCATTATTATTTCCATTGCATAAACGAGCTACAATATAAATAATCAGAAGTAGCAGAACTATATATATATAGTGTGTTGAAATGATTGATTGATGAATTGATTGCTTGACTGACCACAGAACGCAATGTTACAATCTAATGAGTATTTCAAGCGTATTTGCATTTTACAAGAACACATCGGCTGCAGGGTACAATTACATTCATCGTTGTGTTATTTTATACTATATAGCCAAACATGATATAAATACAAATGCAGTTCATTTGCAAACCAATAATTGATTCTGTTTATAATTGAATCATTTCTGCCCCTTCAGCAGATGTGGAGATTTACCTTTGTAAACGAAGAACGCAGTAAGTCCTGTCAGCAGCAGGATGTATACAACCAATGCACTGATACAACATTTCCCATCATTCTTCTTCTCAGTCTTTGAATCTGAAGCATAATGCACTGAAATGAAGACTTAGCACAATGCATCTTCTTCTTAACTTTCATTAAAATGCATCTTCTACACATGTGTGCAGAGAAAAAAGTGAATTTTATTCAAAACTCATGATTCTTTCAGAGATTTAATCAATCAGTTTTGTGTGATGAAGAAAAAAATAAATTCACTACTTTAGGACAATGTACAATGCAGAAAAAACTTCATAGGTTTAATGGACATAACCATACAGTATAGATTTCAGAAGGCAAGCATTGGCAGCCACATAATCTTGTTGCTGCTAATTTACTAAGGGATATATTAAAGAGTATATCAGTCACACAATAAGTTACATGAATTGACATAAACAAATGTAGTTGCTAACATGAATTAATTGATGCACAAATACATTAATTAAGCATGAAATATACTTTTCATTACATAATGTATTAACTACGAACTGGTGTATTAGTTATGTGAGTATTTATACATTGGAGAACCATAGGATAAACTTATAACAAGTCAACCATTAAATAATACATAACATATAAATAACTTTTTATTATTCCAATATGAATTGGCATGAACTAATGTCGTTCTTGACTTGAATTAATGGTGCACAAATACATAAACAACGCTGTACAGCTTTTAAGTAGTTACCTATTTAACAACTACATTAGTTCCTGCCAATTTATTTAATCTTATTGGAAAGTGATATCAGTATACCAAATATATAGTAACCCTTCAAATTAATAACTGATCATTTGTAATATGTGTTGACTTCTACCATTATGACAATTCCTACTGATGCGACCACAACCAATACTAATAATACAACTAATAAAAATATAAGTGCACTGTTTATAATGAAATGAATTTTGATAAGAATCTGAATAATATGTGTGGCTGAAACCTACCCTTATCACTGAGAGTGAATGCGAAGCTGCCAGGCCCAGTAACGCTCATCTCTATGACAGAGTCACTTCTTCTGGCTGAAATTGTTGGCTGCTCCTGGTCAACCCTTCTTTGATATGTCCACAAGGGAATGGCCTCAAGATGTTTGGGGAATTACCAAGCATTTGGGCTTGAATCAGTTTTTCAGATATTACACAATGTTTCCCTCAATTCAACCGCCCCCTTAAAGGCTGAAGAACAGTGCATTCTGTGCTTTTTCAATGTGGTTACAGAATCACACCGTTTTGCAACGGGATCACGGACACAATGTGGAAGTGTAAATTGTACTGCTACATGATCTGCAGTGACAGGAAATGTAGAAATAATAATTTTGTAATTAACGATAGCAACGCATAATGGGGCCATACCCATGTTACAGAGAATGTGATACCAACAGTATACATTTATGTGTGTAACACTGCATATAGACTATGTATACAGTGCAGTCTGTAAGCATTTGGACAGTGACACTATTTTGTTGTTCAAGCTCTGTACAATTAATATGAGGTTAAAGTGCAGACTGTAGCTTTAATTTGAGGGTATTTACAACAAAATTGTGTCATCCCCGTAGGAATTACATATAGCAGGTATATATACGCAGTCCCCCCATTCCATTTTAGGGGACCAAAAGCAATTGAACAACTGAACATAATCTTAGATGGTCATTATATTTAGTATTTGGTTGCAAATTATTTGCAGTGATGACTGACTGAAGTCTGCAAGCCATAGACATCACCAGATACTGGGTATCTTTTACATTACATTACATTATTTGGCATTTGGCAGACGCTCTTATCCAGAGCGACGTACAGTTGATTAGACTAAGCAGGAGACAATCCTCCCCTGGAGCAATGCAGAGTTAAGGGCCTTGCTCAAGGGCCCAACGGCTGTGCGGATCTTATTGTGGCTGTATCAGGATTAAAACCACTGACCTTGCGTGTCCCAGTCATTTACCTTAACCACTATGCTACAGGCCGCCCTATCTTCCATAGACTGTAGACAAAACATGGACAAAGTGTCTGTGATGCCACCCATTGCCTTTCCATGGGCTGTTGAAAAGTGTTTTGGTGCTTGGAAGTGACGTTTTCAGTCACTGCCATATTGTACAAATTGGAGCCAAAGACTATGGGCTTGAAGTCTGGCTGAGAGTGGCTCATCCGCTAAGCATGTGAGAGACTGTCCACTGACTCACCAGTGAGGCAAACCATCCCTGATTCATCCGCAATATATTACTAAATTATTATAATAACACAGCAACTTCACAAATCGGAATATGGAGAGGTTAAGAAATTATTGGTGGCTTGCATCTTGCTGAGGTTAAGCTAGTGTAGTTTTTCTTTGTGGTACTCTTTGAACCATCTCTGCCTACATCTCGGAGAGTGTTCTTGACTTGCTTTACCATTGACACTTCTTTGATTCTCATGTTGAGAGATAAAATTAACAGATTCCAGATGCAAATGCCACACGCAGAATCAACTATTGACTTTTGGTTAGCTTTCTTGTGCATAGACTAACGATGCAACATCATCCAGCTGCTGAAGAAACAGCTGAGCAGCCAATTTCTTTGGTCCTGTGAAATCGGGGGACTATGTAGAAATAGACCTACAATTGCAACAGAGATCACCCAATGTGGATGCAAATACCCTCAGAATACATCTGATTGAATATAATGTATGATTATTCATGAAAACAGTTACAACCACAAGCATTCTATACATTGACTTGCTTCAGTTCTTTGTGGGGAAATATAGGCTAGTAGTAAGTTTTTTTTCGACATGGATGGTGCAGTGGGTAGCACTGCCACCTCACAGCAAGGAGGTCCTGGGTTCAAATCCCCGTCGGCCGGGGCCTCTCTGTGCGGAGTTTGCATGTTCTCCCCGTGTTTGCGTGGGTTTCCTCCAGGTACTCCGGTTTCCTCCCACAGTCCACAGACATGCAGGTTAGGCTGATTGGAGAGTCTAAATTGCCTGTGGCTATGAGTGTGTGAGTGAATGGTGCGTGTGCCCTGCGATGGCCTGGCGACCTGTCCAGGGTGTATTCCTGCCTTTCGCCCAATGTATGCTGGGATAGGCTCCAGCCCCCCTGTGACCCTGTTCAGGATAAGCAGGTTAAGATAATGGATGGATGGATGGATGGATGGATGGATGGATGGAAATTGCACGGATTGTGATTGAATTATTGACTATCTGCTGCCATCTACTGGTTTAAATATGTAATGCAGAGCGATGAGTCAATATGAAATCTTGCAGGTTTCCACTTGGTGCTGAACCACTAATACAAATACAGTTTTGTTAATAGAGGCAAAATTTCTAATGGATTTTAGTGGCCTTCAGTAAGATTAACAGGTCTACCTGTCTTTGCCAAGAATGCCCTTTGTACCGGATGTATTGGATATGCATTCAGTTCATAAAGGCAATTTATTGGTAAATTCTTGGATCGATACAGTGTGGCAAAGGAAGAGTAAGAATTTGTATTTTTGTTGTATACTTATGGCATTTGGATGAATATGAGACACAAGTGCAATGAGCTTTCATGACACGGTATTTATGTGTATAGATATTTTATTATTTTACATAAAGGCATTTTCACATTACATTTTCAGTTAAGGGATGAATTTACATTTTTGATGCATAGCCCTTAAATGCAAAGACTGCATCAAGTTCACAAGACATTGACATCACGTTGGTACCATTTTAAATGCCGTCCAGGCCTTGACTGCAGCCACGTTCAGTTGATCTTTGTTTTGGGAGGTTGGGAATTAGGTTTCCTCAGTCTCCTGAGAATGCATGCCCAATTGGACCTGATAAATGCTTTGGGTAGCCAGTGTGTTTGGGGTCCTTGCTGCTGGATGATGTGCCAGCAGATGAGGAATTTCTTTGTGCATAGCCAGACAAAATGTGTATGAATGCTTCCAAATTAACCCTATTGCTGCCATCCCCCGTTACATTATCAATAAAAATGAGCAAGCCTGTTCCAGACGTAGCATGACCAGGCCATGACACTGCCTCCTCCATACTTCACAGAAGAGCTGCTATGCTTTGGATCATGGGCTGTTCCTTCTTTTTGCCACACTTTTGGCTTTCCGTCACTTTGGTAAAGGTTTATTTCGGTTTCATCCGCCCATAAACTCTTCTATCTCTGAATTGTTTTATAAAATCGAATCTGGTCTTTCAATTCTTGCTGCTGAAGAGATGGTTGCATTTTGAAGAGCTGCGTAGCCTCTATAATTTCTGCTCTCAAAGTTTTCTGCATGCAGTGGCGGTTTCAATGACTATGGTTGTATGTTTTTTCTTCACAGCTCCTAGAATTCTTCTGTCAACTGTAGTTGTCTTCCCTGGCCAAACTGTATGGTGTTTATTTGTGAGTGGTTGCTTTCTTTTTCAAGACTTTTCAGAGTGTTGCACTTGATATATCTTGTTTTTGTGGTGTCCTTGAAAATGTGTCTGTTCTCACAGTTCACAGATATGTGTACAGATTACTGATACAGATTGCTTTTCAGCCATAGTTAGTTGACTGGTCTTTATGGTGTATGCTGTCTGACTCCAAATGAAATCACAACAGATGAAAACACAAGACTAGACACTCACTGCTCTTTTATGTCTGAACAATCCATGCAAAAGGAAACACCTGAGCAACAGCTAAAGTCATCCATTAGCTTACTTTTGCACAGCTGAAAACGGGGGAACTCTACACAAAAGAAAAACATTTCTGTGAAATGGTCAAACATATGTGCATGTAAGTATGATTCAATAACAATAACACATTTAACTCTATCATTACCATCAATTTGGAGGGCTATGTATATCACCCCACAATATAGATATACACAGTATGATGCATTAAAAATGAGCTGGTGACTAATCTCAGGGGGGAAAAAAATGCTGTTACTGTGATTTCACACAGTGCACAGGGAGCTGTCTGTGGTCCTGAAGATTACACCTACTACCACCCATCTCTGCTGTTATTACCTGGGCAATACACTACTATACACTACATACATGCCAGTGTCAATCACCGGAGACATGGGCATTTACAAAACATTTCACACCAAACACAAGTACAAATGAGGGTATGATTTATTGTGTCAGAGCGTCAAGCTACAGCATTCAATGCATTACTGCTGTTTTGTATGAAACTGAGAATTTGGCATTTTGTCGAGACAACTGATACGTGTACATTGTGAACCACTGGCCAGTTCCACTCAGGGGGTACGTTTATTTCAAAGATGGCCTCTTGTACAGTGCCCAAAATATCTTGTGTATAGTTTAAATACAGCTGCTCAATATTGAGGTGCTTTGCGGTCAGATGGAATTGAAGCCCCAGTCATGATCACACACAAAATCAGTGCTGACTTGTTTTAAATGAATACACCCTGAGGTGTTTGTCTAATTGTAATTGTGACCTAGCTGATGATTACTTTTTCTGAGCTGAGTCTATCAAATTTGCTAGAGTTTGGGGTCTGTTGTTTTCTGTATATGGTTGGCATTTATATAGCGCCTTTATCCAAAGCGCTGTACAATTGATGCTTCTCATTCACCCATTCATACACGCACTCACACACCAACGGCGATGCAAGGCACCGACCAGCTCCTCAGGAGCATTTGGGGGTTAGGTGTCTTGCTCAGGGACACTTCGACACAGCCCGGGCAGGGGATCGAATCGGCAACCCTCCGACAGCCAGATCACTGCTCTTACTGCCTGAGCCACGTCGCCCCTCAATATATTTGTCATTACTAGCACCTGTAGTACACAGAGATATATTTTCTCCAGTTAAATGTGTAGCAGGGGTGGCAAGTTTTGGATAGAAAAGAAAATGTTTCCTTTCCCATTTTTACACACACACACACAAACACATGCATGCACACACATACACCCACACACTTATAGACACATTTAGGGAATTACAGTGCCATCAAGTATGAAATGTATTACATTTGTTATATAATTAAGAGAGTTGGATTTGAGATCAACATATGAATATTAGACAAAATGACCATCCATTTGTATAAATGGTATTTACATGCATATATTACATTACATTACATTATTGGCATTTGGCAGACGCTCTTATCCAGAGCAACATACAACAAAGTGCATACCCATAACCAGGGCTAAGTGCGCTGAAAGACCCTAGAGGGAAGTACAATTTCAATTGCATTCAATATACATTCACTGAGCACTTTATAGACCAATACACCAGCTTGTAAATGCAAATATTTAATCAGTCAATCATGTGACAGCAACTGAATACATAAAAGCAAGCAGACGTGGTCCAGATGTTCAGCTGTTTATCAGACCAAATGTGACCGTGGAATGATTGTTGGTGCCAGACTAGGGGTGGTTTGAGTATCTCAGAAACTACTGATATCCTGGGATTATCACGCACACTAGCCTCTAGGTGACAGTAATGCAAATAACCATACAGAAGAGCATCTGTGAACACACAATGTGTAAAACATCTAAGTGGATAGGCAACAGCAGCAGAAGTCTAATAATAATAAGTCTAATACCTAATAAAGTGCTCACTGACCATTTCACAGAAACAGCTGTTTTTCTGTAATGTCCCCCCTTTCAGCTGTGCAAATGTAGGCTAATATTTAAAAAAATAACTCATCTGAAAGCTGAGAGGACAGAAGAATTCATTAAGAAAGTGTGAACATGAAGTACAGCAGTTTGAAAAGTCTTGAAAAAGACAGGTCACTGGTCGACTGAGAAATATACCCCATACAGGTCTGCCAAGGAAGATCACTGCAGTTAATGGCAGATGGATCCTACAAACTCTGAACAAGTCCCCTAAAACAATGACCACTTACATAAACAGCAGTCTCCAGAGTCAGGGGTGAAAATATCAGAAGCCACCATCTGCAGGAGACTTCAAGAGTAGAATTATAGAAGCTACACTCCAAGATGCCAACCTCTTTTCAGCAGCAAAAATTGGAAGGCCAGATTCGAATTTGCAAAATTTTACCAAAGCAGTGGAAAGTTGAAAGTGTGCAGAAAGGAACAGCTCATGATCCAAAGCATACTACCTTGTCTGTGAAATATGGAGTTAGTGTCATGGCTTGGGCATGTAACACTGCTTCTGGAACAGTCTGGCTCAACACAAAACAGCTGTTTCTGGAAAATGATAAAACATACACTCAGTGAGCATTTTATTAGGTATTTATTAGACTTATTTTTTAGACGTATTAGGTCTTCTGCTGCTGTAGCCTATCCACTCAGAGGTTGTATGTGTTGTGTGTGTTCACAGATGCTCTTCCGCCTACTACTGTTGTAATGTGTGGTTATTTGCGCTACTGTCACCTTCCTGTCGGCTTTGACCAGTCTGGAGCTTCTCCACTGACCTCTCTCATTAACAAGGCCTTTTTGCTCGCAGAACTGCTGCTCGCTGGATGTTTTTTTGTTCTTCGCACCATCCTCTGCAATCACTAGAGATCATTGTGCATGGAAATCCCAGGAGATCAGCAGTTATTGAGATACTCAAACCAACCTGTCTGGCAC